>NC_034603.1:49094985-49147942 GCF_900095145.1 Mus pahari | reverse complement strand
CACACACACACACACACACACACACACACACGCACGCACCTGCATGTGTCCTATCTGATCACATACCTGCTTCTACACATCCCTTTACTAAGCATCCTGTCCATCACTGCATCTGTCCACCACATGACCGTCATTGTCACCCGGAAAACTGAGGGCCAGTGAACGGAGAACTAAGACTGTCCATACCTTATGCTCCTTCCCATCCGAGGCTGTCAGGGAAATGTATCCCCACTTTGAGCACTGGATAGAATTGGGGGACTTCAGAGGCTGGCTGGCAGTGGAACATGCCTTCGGACACCATGGCCAGGCTAGGGGAAGTATGGATATGTGCACAAGCTTCCATGTGTGCAAAGGCAACATTTTATTACTGGCTTCCCTGTGATTTGCACAACATTGCTTAGTGATTCCAGGAACAGAAATACAACAACCCCATATGTCAAGGCACCTGGCCAAGTCAGTTGTTAGCCACCTGATGGTAAGGGTTGGGGACTCTGCAAGGTCAAATGTCTGTTAAGCAGAGGGAGTTCCAGGTGGTACATGCCTTGAATCTCCAGTGTGTTTTCTGCCAAGGGACTGGACTGCTCTAGATGCTGTGGCTGTGTTGGCTCAGAAGAAGGCATCTCAGATTTGGGGACCCTCTAGCTTGTTCCCCTGTTTAGTTAGTGTCCTTCATTACCACCGGAAACAGCACCCCTTCCTCCTCAGTGATACTTTGATCCTCATGAATGTTCTACCACCTGTGTTCTAGGCTATTCTGGAGGATTTGTCTCAAAGGACCAGGATGTCAGGCTACAAACAATCTTTCACAGATCAAGGACAGACACCAACAGTCATGATTAAAATTCTGCCAAATTCTTGCCATGTAACTTTGGCCCGAATTATTTAACACGTTTGAGCTTCTGGTTTTAGGTACAAATCAGAGGTCAGAACTGGTTAGGTACAAATTAGAGTTCTGAGTTTGAATGAGGCTCCGCAGTAGAGTACTTGTATAGTATATAATGCATGCAAGGCCCTAAGCACCACTCCAGAACTGCAAATACAAACACCAGAAAACTTGAAAAGTTCTTATCCAGTTAAATGAAATTGAATAGAATAATCTGTATCTTTTGAAATACCTACTGATTGAGTGATAGTGTCTTTCAGTAGAAAGATCTGACCTCTGGCAAGACCTCAAGAGGCCCTGGCTACCTGCAAGGCAGGCCCTGATGCCTGGGGAAGCTGATCCTCCTCTGATGACCCAATGAGGACCATGATTTCTCAATGTTTAGCTTTTCACCTTCTCCCTCTCTCCCACTCTCTCCCACACAACTTCCCCTCTTCCCCCTTCTTCTCTGCTAATAATAAGAGCAGAAGCACAATCCTGGGAGCCCTAGTGGTCTCCACTGAGTACCCATTCCTGGTGAAGGTGACCCTTACACTCACCCGTGTTCTCACCAATAAAGAGATCTCATTAAAAGGGCTGGCACTGTCTGTGGGCAGCTTCACAGTGACCCACAAATTAAGAGGGCATGGCTGCCATCTGCCCAGCCTCCTTCTCCCCGACCCCGGGGCCTAGCAACAGAAGTGTGTTGACCCTTTTATTACCCTAATCAAAAGATGCTAAGAATGAAAAAAGTCTAGAAACAGTATCAAGGTTGGTTTTATTTTTTTTCTAAATGCTCACAGTCTAATTAGGTCTACAAAACACTTAGCTTTATGTGTGGAAATTAGTCGAACACTGGAATATTCTGTGATATATTAGTTGCTTTCAAGCACTGAAAGGAGCCCTGTCTCCTCCTTCCCAGTAGATGGAATTTCTCCAAGAGCCAAGAAATAGTAGCCAGGGACCCAGAACCCCCGACCTCCTGGCCTCAGTGTTCACCAGATAAGGAAGCCTTTGTGGCATCCAGTTATTTTATACAAATTTCCTGGTCTGATGTTGTACCTGGTTTAGGAGGTGAACTGAATGAGGACCTAGCAGTGAGGAAGACATAGAAAAACAGCATTCTGAGCTGGGAGGAGCAACTGAGCTGGAGGAGCAGCTGAGCAGAGCCAGGGGGTGAAGGCAGGAGTCTCTTTGACTGCCCACTCATGTAGGGACTTAGGCCTAAGTACTTCTTTCATCGATACGATGTCATCTTCATTGAAAGAAAAAGAAGAAACCTCCCCTGAGGAACTACTGTGTGTCGGAGCGGACGCCCCACCACCCCTCTGAGTAGGGTAAGACTGAGTCTAGAGGAAACTAAGAACAAACACAGCAGCGCTTCACCTGCCTATAGTCCCAATGCTTGGGAGGGTGAGGCACAAGGCCATGCCTGAGCTACCTAGCGAGTAGCTCCAGCTTCAGCAGAGCCTGAGCAATGATAATTTGTCTTGAAAATAAATACTTAACCATTGAGAAGACAGCATGGTTGGTTAAGGGGCTGGTTGTAAATAACATGAGGACCTGAACTGTAGTACCCTGAACCCATGTTTAAAAGCTGGGCATGGTGGCTTATATTCATAATCCCAGTTCTGAGGAAGAAGAGACAGACAGACAGACAGACAGACAGACAGACAGACAGACAGACAGCCTACCCTACCTGGCAAGTTCCAGGCTAGTGAGAAACCCTGTCTCAAAACAAAATGTACATGGTACATGAGGATTGATACCTAAGGTTGATCTTGACATCCACAGAGATGAGTACACATGTATACATGTACCTGCACACACACACACACACACACACACACACACACACACACACACACACAGCCAAATAAATAAATAAGCAAACAAATCAATAAAACTAAATAGATAAATGAGAAGTTTTGTGCCATTGTCCCTTACTGTTTATGTGGGATTGTGCGGAATCTCCATACAGACATCAAGGATACTCAGGGACACTAGTTCATATCCTCAACATCCCTTGTATAAAAATGATGCTGCATTTGCATAGAACTGCATCTTCTTGTTATTTTAAACCATCTATAGATTACTTGCTGTAGCTAATACAATGTAAATGCAATATAAGAAGTTGGTGCTCTATTGCTCAGGAAACGCTGATGGGGAAAAGCCTGCCCATGGTACACATGTGATTTTTTTTCCCCCAACTATTTTTCTCTTTAAGAGTTGTAGTTAGTTGAAACCACCCAGGGCGAATGTATGGAGACACACAGCCAAGAGCAATCTGCCTCAATTCTGAAGTTAGAACAGCCAGAACAATGTGGCATCTGCACCAACGAGTGTCAGACTAATGTGTGTGAACAGTCTGGCCATCTTGGCCATTCTCCTTCCGAGGCTGTGGGCAGAGGCTAGCGGAGGTCCTTTGTTTCTAACAATCTGCTGGGTGGCAGCTGCAGCTGCTCTGTGGATCACATCAGAAGAGGAGGCAGGTTCCACCCTATCCTCGGGCAGCGGCCCTAGGCACTTTTGAAATACTTCATAATGTTCAAAAAAAACGATGGAGCTAGCTTTAAAAACCATTCATCACTCAGTTCTTAAAGAATCCTTAGAGATTCTGATTCGGTTGGCCTGGGGTGAATCCCCAGCCCTGTGCCTCTCTGGATCTTAAAAGCCTCTCAGATGACTCCCTTGAAATGTTCAGGTTGAAACATCTCTCGTGTTTTGTTCAGTCTTCTTTAAACTGAACCTTGAAAGTTGAGCCCAACTCCAAGATGCAGCTTAAGTTCTCCACACTCACTGTTCCCCCCCCCCCAGTTGCTGGATTAAGCCCCAAAGCCTAAATTCTTTGGTAGTGGCCTCTCAGCAGGATTCTTCCCCCTTGGTGGTCCCCAGTTGCTGAGTTTCCCTGCTGTTCCAACATTTCAGTCTCATTGATTCAGTCCCTGCCTGTCACCTGGTCCCTGCTATCCCCTAAGAGACAGGTGGAGACTTCCTCGGGGGTTATCGATCCCCAGGGAACTCACAAGGTGGCAGTTCCTTTCTTAATTAAGACCTTCAAGACCAGCCACAAGAATCGGACCAATTACCTAGCTCTCCAAAGATCCAGTAAGTGGCTGAAGGGAGCAATTTCACACAGTGACTACTGGTAGTCAGAAGGGCTGCCAGCTAGCCCACTGAACAGGAGTTTGAGCAAGGCTTTTTTCCCTCCCCTCTCCCTTCTTTCTCTTTTTCTTTGAGTCAGGTGCATAATGGTACCTTTTAAAGGCTGTCTCCACCCAAGCTGTATTCTCTCCCTGGTCAATCCTTTTCATGCTTTGCCATTATCTGTCATTGGAGACAAGACAACAGAAGATAATAAGAGTCTTCCATTCAGGCTTCCTCTTCCTTCCACCCTCTAGGGAAATTATGTTGAACATCTTTTTTATTGGCTTATTTATAAATATAGGAAATGAATTGCCCAAAGGTTTGCATTAGCTAGACTCAGACGCCATCGGGGCTGCTGACACTCTGCCCCCGAAGAAGGAGGATTCCAGGGGCCTGGTGGGGTGTTAATTAAATGGACTGGCTTCTTTTTTCCCAATGGAGGCCTAGGTGATGCCTCCAGCTTTGTCTCGATTTAAAAGAGCAACAGTGCATCAAGCCCCACATCTGCTTCCTGCTTCTCCTGGCTCATAGGAGGGGGCGGGGAGAGAGAAATCACTATGTATGCAGACACACATGCATATGCACACATTTGTAAACGGTTAGCCAGCACTGGACTGTAATCACCTCTGCTACTGTCCGGTGGAGACTCGATAGAGAGCTCACTGGTTCTTGCATTTTCTCACCTTGTGTGCCTCCTCTAATTGCTTGTCTGTCACCTTCTTCATTTAGAGAGTTAAAGGACCCTCTGTGTCCTTTGAGAGTACCCGGGCATTGCGGATAGTCAGTACCTGGAACATGTGGAAACATCCATGAACGACAGTCATCTTGCTGGGCAGAAACACACATGCATATCTGAGAACCATAAACCATCTCTTTCTTCCTGCCAGTGGTAGCCAGAGATCGAGGGGGACAGGAAGGAAGGTCTGGAGCCTTCTGTGCTCTCATTGATGGTCTGCTGCATTTAATGCATATGCAAATATGAATAAAATAAACATGTAAATCCACCTCTGGTGAATGTACGAATGTGAGGCACAGGCACACATGTGCAGTACTCTTGAAAGAGACCCTCATGAAGTTTCAGGGAACACCCCCACAATGTCTGGTTCCCTTCACATACAGGAATGCCCCCCTTTGCTGCTATAGCATGGATTTCCACCTAGGGCCCAATGTGCTTCTAGATGGCAAACCAATACGGAGATGAATTTGAATCAGACTTATTTTACGCCTGGCTGCTTCTGACTGTCCAGTTTGGAGTCTAAAGGCTTCATTGACTCCATAGTCCTTGGAGGGATTAGAGCCCCGAGTTTTGGCCATCCTCCAAGACTCAAGCGAGACTCTCTCTCCTTGGTCCTGTAGACAGACAACCCAATTCCAGCGCCTTCTTCCTGGAGTAGCATCTGTTGCAAAGCCTGACTCTTCTTCCTCCTCCCCAAGTGGGGTTCCCATGTATATCCTCAGGATGATACCCTAGAAAAAGGTAAGGTTAGGGGTTGCTCAGCCCTTCCACACAGGAAATAATACGGGTCTCAATCAGCCAGCACAGCATCACCCCAAGGGTGGAGAGTGGACCATTTGTCCCGACTGTGCATGAGCTCCACAGATGAGGGCGCTAGCTAAAGCCTGTGTTGTGAATGTTGGACCTGACCTCTGGAGAGTGTCTCAGATCTGCGGGGGAGAATCCGAGGTTTTATAGTGAGGGAGCTAGCTGTCTGAGTCACAGACCCTAGACTTGCCAGCTCAGGGACACTGGGTCATCCAGGCCTCAGAGCACTGCCAATAAAGCTCCAATGGGCATCTCATTCACTCTTCCTATTGGGCCACAGACACGACAGACTTGGCCCTGATCGGAGGATGGTCTAGTTCCTTGTGTAGGCTGATGCCTAGTTGGTGTGGGGCAAGACTCAGAGTGCTGGAGAAATCAGTGGAAGGAAAGCTGAGAGAGTCTGTCACTTAGTGACCTGAGCTGGAAGACAGTGGTAGGGCATTGAGAACTATATTCTCTCTAAGGCCCAGGGAAGAGGGAGACAGAGTACAGAGCAAGGGAGAAGTGACTATTAAGCATTAACTTGTCTATGACCATAGGACTTGAGTAATGGGGGCGGGGAGGGGGGGTCCAAACCCTGCTTCCCTGCAAGGACAAAGAAACACAGCTGGGAGATCTAAGCCCTTAGACAACTGGAGCCAGGTTGTTTATCCCTCCCTCCACCTCCTACGGTCATCACTAGCCAGAGCAGTCACTGTCACATGGGCTCACTGATTAGTGTGTCTTAAGCACTTCATTCATCAGAAGATTCACAAAATCAAGTCTTCTGTGATGTGGGAGAGACTGGGTTTTATATCATCTATAAAGTACAGAAAACTTTGACCAAGACACTGAGATACCCACTGGGGGATAGACAACTCCATGACAGATGGTTAGGGTTTCAGGGGCTCAGATACAGAAGCAAACTGATGGCTGGTGATATCTGGGAAGACTTCCAGGAGGGGAGCAGAGATGGCAGTTGGGCTCTGAAGGGTGGATAGGAGCCATGAGCCATCATTAACCATCATACATAATGAATGTTCCATCGATAAAATGCAAATGAAAGGAAAAGCCACTAATATGTTTTAAGCAATAAGAGGGTGATTTAAAAAAAAAAAAAAATTGATCTGCGTGTGAGCTAGCCCATCAGTGCCCAAAAGGCTGTGTTCTCTACCTGTGATACTCCGTGGCCACAGGGAAGTATGTAGGGAGCAGAAGATGGGGTATGAGAGGAAGGAAAATTCAGAATCCAAGATCCTCAGCTTAAAACACACCAGGACCAAAAAAGACCCCACCAGTGTGGTTGCTCTGTCCTCTGTGGCACAGATCTCAGCAAACCATGAGCTTCTTTTCATTAGAGAGCTGGATTCTATACACAGCTGCAGTCATAGAAGCTGTGGAAGCTTCTACAGCATGCTGGAGCAGTGCCAGGAAGCCTGACACCTCCTGGCAGCAAGACAACTCCACCAGCCACAAGCTGGAGTTATGCAAAGCCTATCCTGGGTCTTTGGCCTCCCTCAGGAGTCCTATAGGGGATGGGGATGCCCTAAGCTAGAGTTCAGCCTGGCCCAACAGGTACCACACACTCTGCTTAGATGTCCATCATTGAGGGAGGCCACAGTAGTGTGAAAGGGGAAGTGCTGTAGGTAGAGAGAACTGAAGGAATAAGGCCACAGAGGCAAAAGAGAAGTGAAGCATGGGATGGGCAGAGGAAATGAACTGATACTGTCTATGCTATGAAAGCTACCTTTGAGGGCCGCCCAGGAGCTTTTTGTGCCCTGCTGTGTTCCCCTGAGGAGAAACACCATTCACATTGGCAGGTGGAATTCCCTGTGACTAAGACAGAAGCAGCTCTTGGGAGGCAGGTGACTAGGTGGGGGATGGGGAGACCGAAACTTAGGACTGTATTCATGTTAACAACAACGGATTCCAGCTGCCACACCAAACCAGCCCTCAGTGCATCCTTCTCTTAGAGCAGTTGCCTGATGCTCTGAGACGCATAACGTTTGTTTCCCTCTGAACTCCCTCACTCTGGAGCCTGCCTGCTAGCTCTTTTTCGAGTTGTCCTGAATGCACATAAGCAATATGGCAAAACACCGCTGATCTTGTGTTGCAAAAATTCTCAATTCCACCATGCCCGTGTGAAGAGAACTCATTCTGTCATCTCCAATCAAACAGACCAGACTTCCACTCCTCGTTCACAGTGTGCAGGCACACGACCTTGGGCAAAGTTGTGAAATCTCTCCGAGGCGCCATGTGCTCTTTCGAGACAGAAATAATAACGCTCACCCTGAAGCTGTGCTGGGGTGGGGGGAGTAACAGGAGGAATCCCCATATCACACATGTCTCTGTAAGGAACCCAGCAACTGTATGTCAATGCACTCGTAAGAGGGTGGAGTCGTTGGAGGAATGACTAAGCAAGAGTGGCCAGAAGCTCAAAGACTGAGCCCAGGATGACCCTGGGAAGTCTGAGCAATATGCCTATTGAATCTGAGCCCACAGAGACATTGACTGCAGAGACCAGCATTGGCTAGTCTCACACAAAGCTAGTGCAGGAGAGAGGTGTGAACTTTAAGCCTAAAAGAGCTGTCAAAGATCAAGGAGGATCCATGGGAGGATTTCACTGATGGAGAGTCAGGTGAGCCAGTGTGACGGCTCATGTCTTTAATACCAGCTCTCTGGAGGCAGAGGCAGAGGCAGGTGAATCTCCGCGGTCTTGGCCAACCTGGTTTATGGAGCAGCTTCTAGGACAGCTAGCGTTACAGAGAAATACCAACTCCAAAAGCAAAACAAAGAGGTAGGCTCAGGGCTCCCAGGCTCATCTGAACATTTGAATCAAGGAGCTGATGAGTTTCCTGGGATTCTCCCTGGTGGGTGAGATTTGTAGATACAGAATTTTTCATGACAGTGGGATTATCTTTGTTAGGGTTTTACTGCTGTGAACAGACACCATTACCAAGGCAAGTCTTATAAGGACAACATTTAACTGGGGCTGGCTTACAGGTTCAGAGGTTCGGTCCATTATCATCAAAGTGGGAGCACGGCAGCGCCCAGGCAGGCATGGTGCAGGAGGAGCTGAGAGTGTTACATCTTCATCTGAAGGCCCCTAACAGAGAGCTGGCTCCTGTGTGGTTAGGAGGAGGGTCTCATTGCCCACCCCCACAGTGACATGCTTCCTCCAATAAGGCCATACCTACTCCAACAAGGCCATACCTCCTAATAGTGCCATTCCCTGGGCCAAGCATATTCAAACTACCACAGGGACCTTCTTTGTAAGTCATCTGGCGCCTGGAGACTGAATAATAACGCCGCCCATCTGCTGTAGGCAAAGGGAGAGCCTCAAGTCCCAAGAAGAGTGTGTGCAGAGAGCGCATACCCACTCGACAGACTCCACACAGAGGGGCTGAGTGGCTCTGAGATTGCTTGCATTACACAGGCGTAGCTTCTTGCTTGTGCTTTTGCATAGCAAGGGGCACATGCCAGGGGTCAAGTACACACTAGGCTACTTCAGCCCTCCAAACAGCCTATCCCAGAAGGTCCATCACAGTCACTTCCCAAGGGAAAAAAAAAATATCTCAGAGAAGTTTTAAATCACAGAAGCAGCAAGTCCAGAGTTGACATTGCTCCCAAAGCTGGTGTCAAAACTCCAGATCTTTAAAGGGAGGAAGTATATGCAAAGAAAAGACCCTGGTACTTTCTGCTGCGTTCTTACAGGTCACCTCCCTTGCTGCCTAATGTGACTCTTCTCTGGGGTCTCTCACATTGGGTTGGGGAGGCAGAAACTCCTCTGGCCTTTGTCCTGAGTAAGTCCAGACTATGGGCTTGGGAAGAGGCTGCCAGCATTTAGGACCTTAGCCTCAATTCTCCATGGCTGTTTCCCTGTCATGTGGCTGGTCCTCGGTGTGAGCATCTACCATGGATGGACTTTTCCCCTAGGTCTGCTGATGAAGACTTTACAATTTCATTCAACATCTTGTTTAATGAAGCAATGGCAATCAAGTCTAGCTTAACAAACCAATGTGTCTATTGGGTTACTCACAGAAATGCATATAGGAGCAGTACTAAAAAGCTACCCCAGTGTGGCGGCAACCTTGAGAGCTGCATCCGGGGAAGTTGTGAAGGCAGCTTAGTTGTCAGAGGCTTCTAGTTCCAAGCAGCTGTGTGTGTGTGTGTGTGTGTGTGTGTGTGTGTGTGTGTGTGTGTATGTATGTGCATGTGTGTGTATGTGTATGTGTACGTGTGTGTGTATGTGTGTGTGTGCGTGTGTGTGTATGTGTGTGTGCGTGTGTGTGTATGTGTGTGTGTGCATGTGTGTGTGCGTGTGTGTGTATGTGTGTGTATGTATGTATGTGTGTATGTGTGTGTGTATGTGTGTATGTGTGTATATATGTGTGTGTATGTATGTGTGTGTATGTGTGTGTATGTGTGTGTATGTGTGTGTGTATGTGTGTGTATATGTGTGTGTGTATGTATGTGTGTGTATGTGTGTGTATGTGTGTGTGTATGTATGTATGTATGTGTATGTGTGTGTATGTATGTGTGAGTGTGTGTTGTGTGTGTGTGTGTGTGTGTGTGTGTGTGTGTGTGTGTGTGGTGTGTATGTGACACCAGGGAGAGGCCTTGCCAATCTTCTAAGTCGTGGAAGCGTCCTTGGGCTTGTGAGCTTTATTCTCAGAGCAATAAAGAAGTCAACCCCCTTCTCAGAATAGCTGCACAGTGCAGGAAGTTACAACACTTGGAGTTGGGTGAGGAGTGGGAAGGCTGCGATCCTGCCCAGTTGGTATGACTCCCAAGCTGTGAGACTTGAATGGACCTTCCCCGTTCAAGGCACACATCTCTTCACCTGTGTGATAATGCCAGTGTCCTCTAGTTCTGTCTGTCTGCCCATCTCTGCTGTCCTTCATTGCTGGTCTCCTCTTAGATCCCTGAGCATGTCCACTGGGAGAGGATAACCCTCGAGACACGAGGCTGTTCAAGCTTCAAGAGGGTGGCGGCCCTTAGCCCCAAGCAAAGGTGGCTATCCTGCCCTTGCAGTCACCATGGCTACTGCTTCTTCTGTGCCCTGGAGAATACACCCAGGGTACTCATTGCCAACAAGTGTTGCTTCAAGCACCGGGACTCATTACCCAGGGGCTCCCTTGCCTCCTGCCTCTCCATGCACAGCACCTATCACCAGTAATGATGCCCCTAAAAGAGTCCTTATCAGGCCAGGATGTGGGGCCTACAGCCCAGGGCCCAGAGCCTTTAGCCCATTTCCCACCCAGGACACAAAATGTTGCACGACATCACCAGTCCTATGTGCTCACACTCAGGCTGCCACAGAACCATAAAACTGTGTTGAGGTCATCAAACCCTGTTTTTCTCATGAACAATACTTGCCCGGGTATCCCTTCCCCACATTAAACATGGTAAGTGCCAGCTGCCAATATGGAAGACCCAGTGTGCTAACAGCAGCACCCTGCCTTGACTCCTCTACTTCAAGATGAAGTTTCTACTCTTCAAAGCTTTCCTCATCCCAGCACTCATGCATCCCAAAAGGTGGACCAAGAACCATCCAGCTGGGCTCCAGCCCAACTTCTGAAAACTAACCCTAAAATACCCTTTGTAATCTTTCTCTGGATGCAAGTTCTAAAAGACAGAGCTTTCTGTTCTCTTGGAATTCCAAAGCAAGAATGCAGGTGGGGCCCACAGTGAAGTAGGTAAGAATTTACACTTAGAGCCCAGAGTCAACTCTCTTGGGGAGAGGAATCAGCTAGAAAAACAGACTCACTGCTGCCCTCTCGTGGCTAATCACAAAACAGTTCCCCCAGAAAGATGGATGGGCTTCTTATAAGCTGGACATAGTGGTGCAGGCTGTCCAGGTAACCAGGAGACAGGAGTCACATCCAGAGGAAATTCTACAGTATGGTGAACATAAAGTCACAAAATGCCCTTCTGTTCAGGACGCTAGCTTATCTCAGTACTTTCCCACCCCTTCCCCATACTCGAGTTAGGGCTGTGTTTCTTTCTAATGAAAAAGTTCTAATTCGTAAGCACGATACAATTCCCCCATGGTCACAGTGCATTTATTAATGACCTTCCTCTAAATCCAAACAGCCTAAGACTGAGAGGAAGCCACATAATCCAGTTTCTGGTGTAAAGGCACACTCTGTAGCCAGGCTCCTAATCAAACCCTGGGTGGTGACAACCGCGACAAACGAGAATAATTAACGTGAGAAGGTTTTACTCCGTTTGTTTGTCTGATTCCTGGGCTGTGCTGAACAGTAATGAAAATTGTTTTCTCTGCAAGGCATGAAGCTGTTCGGTGCTCACCTGGTGTGTTCTCAGACATATTGATTAATTGTGGTCCAGAATGTCGCAATGACCAAGGGCCAGGCTCTGCTCTTGGGCAGTTGGAGTTTTCCTCACCCTGGGTCACCACAACCTGGGTCAGTGGGACTGAGTTGAGGTCAGATTTGACGGACAGTATAGAAAAACGTCCTCAGACAAAGAGACCCAATAAGGTGAGGTTTTCAAGTGGATGATCAGACTCCCATCGTCCCTCCTTAAGGAAAAGACTAAATCCAGATCTTTGCAAGCCACTGGGCTGTGACAGATTCCCCCCTACCCCAAAACACTCACAATGCTGATGCCAGAGCTCATCTTCCCTCCACACCAGCAGACTGAGCCCTCCTGGACTCAAGAACTCCAGGCCCTGCCCAGATGCATGGACCATGGCTGGAGAGCTGTGCTTTTCCAAAGCTTGCAACTGGTTTCGAGGTAGCCACAGAGTCCACACATACAGAAGCAACAACAGATCAAATGTTGGAACATAAACACTCCACAGGTCCAGGAGCCCCCCAGCTATGCTTATAGGGGTGCTCAGTGGAAAAACAAAACCAGAAAAGGAATAATCTGGGGCCTTCCAGGACCTCACAGTCATGAGCACCAGCACCACCGTTCAAGCAGAGAAGTTAAGAGCAAGGCCATGGGGCCTCCTTGCATGAATTCAACTTACGAACTGTGTGACCTTAGACAAAACACTTTGCTTCTCTGTGCTTTGGCTTCTTCCACTGTAAAATATGATAATTAAAAAGGTGTTACCTTATAAGGCCACTGTAGATATTACATTAGGCTTGTGTGCAAAAGCATTCAAAAACAGCAATGAGGGTCAAGAAGATGATTTTGCCGGTAAAAGTACTTGTAACACAAGTGCAAGATCCAAGTTCAAATCCCTTGAACCCACATAAAAGCTGGATAAAGTTGTGTGAACATCTGTAATCCAAGTGTCCCCATGGGGACATAGGAGGTAGAGACAGAAGAATATCCAGAAGCTAGCCGGATGTAGGCAGCAGAACAAACAGTCTCTGTCTCAAACAGGATAGAAGGCAAGGACTGACACCCGAGGTTGTCCTCTGACCACAGCATGCACACTATAGCACACAGCCTCCCATATTCACACACTCAGGTACCTGCACACATGAATGTGCACACATGCATGCCCATGCACACACACAAAAGAACAGTGGCAAGTACATAGTAAGCAAGTTGAAGGCCATGACGCACACCTGCAATCTACACAAGAACAGCGGTAAGAGCACGGTAAGCAAGTTGAGGCTCTGGCGCCCACCCCGTAATCCCGGCACTCCGGAGGCTGAGGTAGGAGATTCAAGAGTTCAAGGCCAGATGGAGCCACATAGTGAGACCCTGTCTCTCCTCAACCACTACCCGGAAAGGAGACAGCCAACATCCAGTGCAGGTTAGCCCCTTCAGTGTAATAAAAGTTGTAACATTGTATCTGCATCACTAAATACAAGATTTAATTTGGACAACGAACTTGCTGCTGTTTTTAAGTACTCGATATGTTAGTCCAACTGACTCTTTAGAGATGGGAAGACTGAGGGCTCAGGAAATGAACAACGATGTGCTTAGATGGACTGTAGACAAAAACAGAAATGACGCCCTCTCCATATCTGACTGAGCTTGATGGTCACAGACACTACCACTACCCCATTCCCCTTCCCCACACACCCCTCTGCCTCCCTTGGACAGTCGCCTGGTGTTATTAGCAGGATTCTCTTCTCCTGAGGCAGATGCAGGGGTTGAGCCTCCACCAATCAGTCTCTTCTCCTTCAGAGCCAGCATAACCAGCACCCCACCCCACCCCCATCTCTCTTGCATCCCCATTCCCATGGACCTCACCGCCATAAAATTGAGTTCACACCTCAGAGGTGCTTGAAGGGTCTGGGTTAGCTGCAAGGTGTCTGTTTATAAATCGCCACAGAGAACTCAAGCGTGATTGAGGATGGCTAGCTGAAGTATGATTCTATTAGCCCTTCTCGACGCATCCAAAGGATGCCAGGATGAAACCCACCTCTAACTCTGAGCCTAGTGTCAGTAAAGAGGATGGGGTGACAAGGGCTTAGCTGAGAGAGCAGAGTCTCTTCCCAGGGTCCCAGGCCAGCCTCCAACCTGGGGCAAGACTCCTGTGACCCCTCCCTGTGGCTTCCTCTCCTATTACACAGGTTGGCTTCTTAGCCCACAGAAAAGGAGATGTTGTCTATTTAGCAAGACAGTGGCCTCAGGCTTGGTGGTTCTGCCCTGGCTTTTGGGCTTGACCCCTAAGAAGTAGATTATCTTGCCCCAGCCAAAGCTGCAAACCCCACCCCCACCCCTCATGGCCATCTTGGCTGCAACCTCACCTCCGAAGAGCCCTGAGCTTGAATCACTGAGCTGTGTTCCCCAGGTTGCTAACCTGCTGAACTCACGCAGTAATAGATGTTTATTGTTTCAAGCTGCTGAGTTGCAGGGTGATTGATCGGGCAGCAGAGATGACTAATATACAGGAGGGAGGGTGTAAGGACAGTGCCCCGAAGCAGGGGAAAGCTGTCTAGAAGGAAGGAGGACTTCATTTACACGCAGGAAAGCTGAAAAGAAGAGATGTGATATATGTCCCCAGATCCATTGGCCTCCTGAGCTCTGATGTGAGAAGTCTTTGTCAGAGGATCTGAAGAGGAGAGTCTGGATCCGGCCTCAGGGCAGCCCACTGTCTAGCAAGGATGCTGAGCAACAGGAAATCAAACCCAGTTTAATAAGAAGGGCGCTCAGCACCTAGAGCAGTCTGGGAAGGGGGCCAAGTGTGGTGACCTCTGATCGGTCTGTGTGCATGCAGTTCCACATGTCAGAGAGGATGGAAGGAAAACCGAGTCCCTCACGCACCAGCCCACTCCTAATTCAGTCAGTCATTCCGAGCTTTACCTGGAAGTGTTGTTTAGCAGTCCCAAAGTGTGGATTCCACTCTTAGCCGACGAAATCAGAGTCTTGAGGGATGGCCCAGATACTAGTGTCTTTAAAACTCTTTCGGGAGATTGTAATGGAGTCAGTTTGAAAATCACAGCTATAACGGGAGAACCAAAGACAGCAACACACACACACACACACACACACACACACACACACGTGCACACGAACACCTGCACTGTTGATAATAACTCCGACTACTCCCAGTTTCGTAATGCTGAGAGTGCTGGCTAGGTAGAGAAGAAGGCAGAGCCCATCTCAACATGGCTCCAGACTCCCATTGGACCCTGCAGGGATTCTGCACGGTGGCGACCAAGGGCAGAGGGCAGTACTCTTTCAGCCTCAGAATTGATCCCTGGAGAGATGGGTAGTCAAGGTCTGCCCTTGAGGTCTAGTGGCCTCTCAGAGCAGGTGTTGAGGACCAGACAGAGCCTGAAACAGGAGGTGTGCTTGTACCCCAGTGGAGGAAGACACGAGTGGAGAGCTCCAAGCTGATAGACACAGCTATCTTACCATGCTTGTATCTCCAGCTATCTCTGCAAACCCACCTGGCATTGTTATCTACATTTTGGAGATGAGAAAACAGAACTGGATAGAGCTTATTAAACTGAAAGGCCCTTAGATAACCACAGACTATGGGCTACATTTGACCGCTGGGCTGTGCCTAGTACAGGAGGCTATGGGCACCTTGGTTTACTTAGGGTCTCCTTCTGGAGCCTCCAAAACAACTTGCAGCCGCCATGGGATGATTTAACGATCCCTGGCGGGGCTTAGGTGAATGGGTCTCTTCTGGGTCTCCGAAAAGACTAAGGTCAAGAAATCCCCTTCTCTCCCACACTGTCCCCAATTCAAAGCTATGGAAATAGCTATATGGTAATTCCTCAGTTCTGTGAGCCCCTTCTACTAAATGCTAACTAGGCTGCCAAAATTCTTTAATTCATTCATGGCTGGGCATGCAGCCATGGAGACAGTAGCAAAGAAAGCATGACCCCTAAGGCTGTGGTGTTGGGGTTTGCCACTCAGGTTGCAAAGAAACAAGAAAGTATGGAAGGGAGGCATGAGGACCTGCTCCAGAGAAATTGATGGTGAGACTCCTACGGCATGAGCCGTTTCCCTATTGCTGCACAGCCACGAAGCCTAGAGTTTCAGGTTCAGTGACCCACGGAGCCTGGAAAGCTTCAGGTCAGAGAGCAGGAGGTGAGGTAGCCTTTCAAAGACCACGTGACTTTTCTTGGCTTTAAAAATCCCAGTTCCCGGCAGCATAATCATAAACCTCCTTAAATGACCTATTACAATGCTACATGATCCTGGCCCAAAAGAAAAGTCCATAATTCTTGGCCATTAGGAAAATGCCCTGGAAAGATCAATAGGGCAGCACAAACATCTAAGGGAGTGGCTCAGAAATGCTCTGCACTTAAGAGTCCCTTTGCCTCCTTAGCTCCCTGTCTGAAAGCAGCATTTCCCCTCTGGAGCCCCTTCCCTGCTGTTGCCTGTAAGGCTTCCCAGATACCTCAGCTTGCCCAGTGACTGAGCTGAGGGTTGAGAGAGACAGAGAGTTGAGGGACACAGGAAGGCAGGGCAGATGGCTTTATTTTCTCCATTGATTTTTAAATCCAATTTGACTTGGCCAGTGCTGTGACATGCACAGCAAAGTCCCTTGGGACTCAGGCCCAAGTTCCTTTATCTGCAAATCCCTTGCAAGAAAAGAGGGCGGAGTCAAAGCTGACAGGAGTTTGCAGCTGAAGGCAAGAGCTCAGAAGCCAGAGACAACTGTATTTGTGTTGCGTTCCCAGCCCTGTGACCTGTGGAAATTGTTTATAGCTGGTAAGATTCTGTGTGTCAAGCACCCAACAGTGTGTCTGTCACAGTGGGTACCAGTTTTACTTGTTATTTGATATCAAGGTTAGTTTCCTCCTACATTTGTTCTGGGCCCCAAGGCATCACCTGAAAAGGGATCTGGCCAGGGCATAGGTCATGCCTGGCCCCATCTCTCCTGGAGAAGAGAGTGCTGGTTTCAGATAGTCTCATAAGGAAGGGACCCAGGTCGTAGCAAGCAGAATGTATGCTCAGTTGAAGATATCCTGGGGCTCTGCTCACCAACTTCCTCAACATCCTACAACTCCAGAGCTATGGAAAGAAGATAAAATGCCCATTTTAGTTGGGGTCAGAGAAAGCACTTCTCTATCTTACTTATTGTGTTTGAGTGTGCACATCCGCACATGTGCAGTGTATACTCAAGTCAAAGGTTACCCTTGAGTGTTATTTCAATCACTTTTCACCTTTGTGTTTGTGTGTCCACTTTTGTTTTTGAGACAAGGCTGTTGCTGGCACCTGGGTGGCACTGATGTCTAGACTGACAGCTTAGCCAGCTCTAGGACCCTCTTGCTCGCACCTTTCTGGCACGGGATTAAAAGCATGCACTACTGTGCCCTGCTTCTTATTCGTGTTCTGTGAATAGAGTTCAGGGTGTTGGGCTTTCAGGTCAGGCACCTTACCCACGCATCCATCTCCTGGGTCCCAGACGTTGTTTTCTGTCAATGCTCATCTTCTTCTTTGAGCTTCTTCATTCTGTCTCCAAGCAGCAATATTGATAGTTATTTCATCTCAGAAGTGAGGCGGAAAAATGTAAATCTTAACTACTTTGGAATTTAAGAAAGGCTTTTTCTAAATAATCCTTCATTCAAAGAAATACAAAAAGAGTTCGCCTATTACCCAGAAAAATGACCAAAGGAAAGACACTGGTAGGTGGGAGCCTGGGGGACCAGCTAATGCTGTGCTTGGAGGGTGCTCACTAGCCTTCCGTGCTTACACTATCTGGAAGAAAAGCGGAGAGACAATTGCACTAAGTACTCACCTGCAGAAATTAGATAAAGAACTAGAAACTAAATTAGCAACAGCATGGGGGATGTGACTTAATGAAAATGAAATATGAAATTAATGCCATAGAAAACAGTGAGTCCTCTGCATTCATTCTCGGCGCCCCTCCACGCTGGCACCCATACTGGTGTATACCTCCACAGTCTTGTTCTCAAGCCTAGCTTCACCCCTGTGTCTATGAGATGTAGCCCATGTCTTTGTAGACCTGACTGAGAAGTCCATGCACAGAACGCTAGACTGGACCACTGGGCATCCAGTTCTGAAACTAAGTTCACCACAGTTGTCTCAAAGTCACTTTCTCTCCCAGGGGCCTGGATTTCCAACCTGTACCTTAGGGGCTGAGGCTGCCTGCTGGCACTGACAGCTGTCAACGAGACTCTATTTATGACAGATACCCTCTCAGGATGTCAGTGAGTGAGTGCATGGAGCTGTCCCAGCGGGTTAAACCCTAAAGAGCTGATAGAAAAGGTGGTGGGATATTTGAAGGACAAACTCAGAAAATGAAGGCAGCCCCACCCCCCACCCCCCGCGACCCGGGCAACTTGGAGCTTAGGCCTGGGCTCCAGTAGCATAATTCAGCTTTCTACATTAGTAAGAGCTTTGTCACTGAGACAAAATCCTGGCCAAGACAATTTAAGGCAATGCAGAATGCTTACATTTCCAGATGTTGACGTTCACACCTCATGGCCCACAGTGAAGTGGATGATCCTCAGGACAGACTGAGGTGAATGGAGTAATAACTAGATGTTCAAAGACAGAGAATGTGTGCTAAGGTCTTCTGTAGGTATTATACCCCCAGATGCTTCCGGGAGGAGGTGGTATGGATGAGTGGAGCATGCTGTGTGACCATGGCAGTGCGGGCACTAGCTGCCCATCTACCAGGTTCCAACATGTAATTCTAGGTGGATGGATGCTTACTAAGCCTATTCCCTTTTCAAGCATTTTTGGGGATCCAGAACTGTACATGAAATCTTCTAGCTGTTGAATATTGCTCTCTCTAAAAGAGGTAGAGACCAATTAGAAAAAAGAAGTCTGGGGAGCGGCTACAGAAGATGGCTCAGTAGCTAAGAGTGCTTGTCATTCCTACAAGAGGTCTGGGTTTGCTTTCCTGCCCCTGCAGCTCACAAACACCTGTAGCTCCAGCTTCGAAGGATCTGGTACTTTTTTCCTGGTGTCTGTGGCATTTGCACGCACACACACACACACACACACACAGAGAGAGAGAGAGAGAGAGAGAGAGAGAGAGAGAGAGAGAGAGAGAGAGAGAGAGAGATCTTAAAAAGAAAGAAAAAACAAGTCTGTGGCTCCTCAATAAGGGATCCCTGCTAAGCCAGGCATGGTGGCGCACGCCTTTAATCCCAGCACTCGGGAGGCAGAGGCAGGCGGNCACGCCTTTAATCCCAGCACTCGGGAGGCAGAGGCAGGCGGATTTCTGAGTTCGAGGCCAGCCTGGTCTACAAAGTGAGTTCCAGGACAGCCAGTGCTTATACAGAGAAACCCTGTCTTGAAAACCATAAAAAAAAAAAAAAGGATCCCTGGTATAGTCAACCCGTCTGACATATGAATGGAAAAAAGCATAAAACAAACAAACAAAAAACCCTCAAAGTTTAGAGGTACAGCTGACAACCTGAGGACACATGGAATGTTAGGGACAGTGTCCAGTCCAGGACTCCCTGGCTATTGTCCTCTTTACTGTTCTGTAACTTTACCACCCCTGAGATGCCCATTTGAAGAGAAAGGATGTGAACTTTCCCATAAGCTGGCTGCAAGAATACCTGCTATTTATTTAAACTTCCCCAGACTCCTTGTTTTATATGGAAGAAGCATGAAACCTAGGAGATAAAACAGGATATGCATTTCCCTTACACGATGACAAGGCTGGGGCAGGTCCTGTGCTCCCACCCCCAGGCCAGCCTTGTCCTCCCCAGTTCTTTAAGCATATGAAGAGCTCCCAGGGTGAGGGCTATATTCAGCTTTTGGAGAATGGCTAAAACACTCTGTCCGTAAGTACATCCGACAATCTGTGTTGCATAGTCCCCAGAATCAGCCCCCAGGAAGCATCACGTTAACTCTTCTCCCTGTGGGGGGGCTGACTCTGCAGCCTGCCAAGGCACTTACCCTCTCTGATGAATGATAAACATGTCTGCAGCAGGCACGGAGCCCATCAGCCAGCTCTGATTTGTCTGCTAATTGGACCTGGGGCTAGACTGCCATGCCTGTCTGTTGGTAGGTTAGCAAAGAGGGGCAGGAGGGAAGGATTTTGAGACTGGAGTCCTGGAGACCAAGGTGTGTGGGCCCTGATGCTTACAAACCTGCTGACCTTAGGGAAGAGGTTGTTCATAGTCTCTAGGCATCCCTTACTTATCTGTGCAATGGGCATCGTGTAATTTGCCCCTTAGATGGATACTACCAGAGTCCAAGTTAGAAGGAGGCAAATAAAATATGATGCTCTCATTTAAAATCTTTACAAGGCCTTTGCGGTGGACAAATTGAAGTCCAAAATGACACAGCACCAGCCACCCTCACCACCCTCCTTCTATATGAGCTTTCTCTACTCTCTTGATGGTATCAGTTGGCTTTTCTTTCTCTGAGCTAGGCATTGAGCTCAGCAGCAGACATTCACTATCTTGTATGTTCCTCCCAACATTCCTACTGCTAATGTGACCAACTAGAAAGGAAAGCTCGGGATCTTCAAAAGGCAAACCCAAAGACTTCCCTACTAGTGTGGGAGCGGAGATATCAGTGAACTACAGAGACAGACTGTGTTCTCATCTTCCTCTCATCCCCTCCACCCACACTAGGAGGCCTCTGAACATCCTATAACTTCTCAAGAGCCCTTCTCGCCATTCCCCTTTGCTTGGACATCTCTCTTGCTTGGCAGTCATGCCTATGTAATGTTTTGCTTGAAGTCCACTTTCCAGCCTACCTCCCCAGACTGTACCCCAACGGCAGGCAAACACTCTTTGCTCCCCTGTCCAGGCTTCCAGCACTTGGTTGCTACTGTCAGTCCTGAGATGCTGTCACACCACACTCCTGTCACACATTGTCAAGCAGGTCACAGTCCTGTTAGGGTACTTCATCATCTGCTATGACATCATGACCATCTCAGGCCCTAGGGACTCCTTGCCAGAAAGGGCTCTTCTTTCACTTGTCTTTCCATCCCTGGGCCACCACGCACCAGCACACAAGATTCAAAACTGCTCTGCAAAGGAAGGAGGAAGGGGGAGGGGCAGAGGGAGAGAGAAGGGGAGGGAAGAGCATGAAGAAAGAGGAGGGGAAGGAAGAGAAGGGAGGAAGAGAAGATGGAGGAAGGCAGGAAAGGCGGCGGTGGAAAGCAAAGAGATGAAAGAGAAGAAGAGGGGCTTAGGGAGGAGGGTGAGAAGGAGTCTATTTCTGAGTGCATTCATTCAATAAATAGTGCTAAGAATGGTCATCAAATGTTGTTTTTCTTGTTGGGGACATGTCTGGACCATGGTTTGCTTCTGTATAATCTTGGACTACAAAAATATATGGTCTTTACATTTATTTCAAATCTAAAAAAAAGAAGAAAAAGAAATACATAGTATCTGAAAGAGACCATGAATTTAAAATATTTATTGTCTGTGTTCTTGATAGAAATGTTTGTTGGAACCACCTAGCACAAAAGGAGGAAAACTCCAAGTAGAAAGAAGTGGCGACTCAGTTAGAAATAGGGAAGTATCCACCTTGGAGATGCAAACCCAAGAGAAGAGAGTGATCCCTTCCCTGGAGTGGAGAGCCCCAGAGTAGTGATAAGGGGATTCATGGGGCCTCACTTGCAGTGCAGTGCAGACACTCACGAAGCAGCTAAAGGGAGCTAAGTGGAGATCTTACCCACCTATCCAGAGGTAGTGTGGCTAAAGCAGCCAGTTTTACAGACTAGTACAGGCACTGTGGTAAGGATGGAGAAGCAGTGACGCCAACCTCCTGAGGAGGAGAGTCCCAAGTCTTTTAGTCTCAGTGAAGATGACAGGACATGTACGCAATCATCTGGCCATTAAGTGGTCTCCAACTTTCACTTGCTAAAACTCTTAGATATTTTATTTTTATTTATTTATTTATTTTTTTGCATGTATGTGTGTTTGGGTCTAAGTGTTTATGCACATGAGTGTACTATCCACAGAGGCCAGCAGAGGGCACTGGATTTCCCCAGAACTGTAATTACAGGTGGCTGTTAGCTACCTGATGGGCTGCAGACTGAACCTGGGCCCTCTGCAAGACCAATAAACGCCTTTAACCACTGAGCTATCTCCCTAATGATGATGGGACTTTCTCCAAGAAGTCCATCCTCTGCTCAGATGTTGTACTGAGCATGCGTTTCCTCTGTAAATGGTGACCATAACCAAGCTCAGGTTAGTTATTGAGTATTTGCTGTGTGCAAGGTAATGGGTGAGGTGTTTTTCCATATCTACATTATCTTCGAGATGAAGATCAATATCTCCATTTTACACCTGAGAAAATTGAAGACTGGAGAAATCAATGAGCAGGTGACTAACAAACAGCAGGGACAAACCTGGTAAATTAGCCCCAAAGCCTAATTTTTTTTCTATATAGCTCAATTAGTTGTGTTTCTATATGACGCAACTAGGTTTTCTGTATGCACATACATGCGTATGCATAATTAGTGTCGACTAAGAGGATTGGATTCATATGTATTGATTGACTGATGACTGAGACAGGTTTTTAGGAGAAGTTTCTGTTTCTCTCTGTCTCTGTCTCTCACACATACACGCGCGCGCGCGCGCACACACACACACACACACATACACACACGCACACACGCGTGCACTCACACGCACATGCACACGTGCACGCGCACACGCACACGTGCACACACACATGCACATGCACATGCACACACACATCTACTCCTGACTTAGTTCTTTGTCCAGACTCTTCTCTACCCTGTATCTGTAGACCCGATACTCTGGCCTGACTCCAGACCTCATGTTTATTTCCATTTCATCAAGAATTTTTCTTTAGCACTTATTTCATAAAGAGGTAAGAGGGGCGGGGGATAAGAGGGAGCCTTTTCTAAGATGCTGGGAGTCTCAATCTAAAAGAACAGTGCAAGCTAGCAAACCATTGGCTAGCCTCAGGCTTAGAGCAACTGCAGATCTAGACACTGCTCTCCAGGAGCTCTTTTCTTACCCTGGGCTAGGCCATTCCAAGTAGCAAAAGTTTGCAGATGGGGGAGAACAGAGTGTACGTCCCTGCACAGAGATAGCAGGATATTGGAAAGCTGAGTGATCTGCATGGATGGGGCTTCAGCTGTATCCAAGGAGGAAGCGGAGGAAGCAGAAGCCAGATCCCTGGGGCTATCTTTGTAGTACACAGAGAGGTGCCTAATTTGTATGAACAACAATGAACATGAGAGGGTTTAAGTAGGATATAGGCAGATTAGAAAGTGAACAGACCTGGGCATCATATGAAACTGGATTACGTGTACAAGGGGATCTGTCAGCTTAAGTTGGAGCAAACACCTACAAAGGTACGGAAAATTGCACTGCAAGATGGTTGGTGGAACCAGAGTGTCTTGGTAGCTTATTGAGTGAGACAGGGGAAGGAGGGAGGAACCTTCGTTAGAAGTCCCCGAGACCTCAATCAACTGCATCCCTCCTTTAAAGAGCTGGTCACTTTCTTTAAAGAGCTGGCTCCTTCTCAGCCTATGACTGGGATCTATTCTCGATGCCTGCACCCACTCAAATTTCAGCATTATTCCTATGTAGGCCCACTGCAGCCACGCCCTACCTTCACACCTTCACATCAAACTGACTCTCCAAACTGTCAGCATCTGATAAATATCCCGTATTAACAGCCCTCGGCCAGTCCCTTCCTCTATATCCCATCCTCCCAAAACAGAACCTGATGGCAGCAGCACCTACCCACCCCTGCTCTGGTATAGCTAACTCCACCCTCCGCCCCCAAGTCCCCACACAAAGCTGGTGAAGAAGGCTAATATGGTAGATCCCAGCTCTCTTGACAGCTAGGAACAATGGACCTGAACCAACAAGATGAAATTTAGCAGAGATAAATGTCAAGTTCTACACAGTGAGCCCAGAAATCAATCACAAGGACAGGATGAGGAGAGCTGATTTGCAGTAATGATAAGGAAACATCTAGGGGGAGTGGCAGAGGAGCTGGACAGGAGCCCAGCTGTCACTAGGAACAGGAAGCAATGACTGTGTTCAAAATAGCACTAACAAAGTTCAAGGCTGAATCAACAGCAGTGTCCAGGTAGAGGAAAGCAGCCTCCTGGTATTTGGTTAGGATCCCATCTAAAAGACATGGGTCGTGCCAGACGAGTATGCCAAGGAGAGCAGAAAGGGGTGACTATTGCTGTGAGAAAACAATTCTGAAATCTTAGAGAGGAATGCAGCGATGGCTGGCAGAACCCAGTGCTTAGCTAACGCAAGTGCTCACCATTATTTTTCTGGTTTCCTTGGTTGCCTGACCCATTGGAAATTATCCCAAGGCTGAGGGTCTGCCACTGAAGGCACAAAATGCCTTCCCTAGTTCTGTAACTGCCTCTTTTCTGGTGATGAAGATAGGGGAAGGGATGAGGTCACAGGGCTGTCACTGGCATCTCTGTAATGTTATCTTTTTTTTATCCCAAGTTCTTTGAACTCATCAATCAGTGTAGTGTAGTCTGCTGTGAAGTCAGTCCCAATGTGCATCCTCATCCTGGAGTGTGGAGTCGTGTCTTTAGGGATCAACTCTGCTTAACAGACGAAGAAACTGAGATGCAGGAAAGGCTAGTGGCTTTCTCAAAGGTACAGACCATGTTGGTGGCTAAGCAAGGGTTAGAACTGAGATCAGACAGATGCCCTTTCTGAAAAGTGTCCTGGTGACTTCTATCCTCACCCAACTGCTCACTGCTTCTAGGGGCAGTGATGGAAGAATCTGGAAACAGGGAAGAGGGAGGAGAGGAGGAAGAGAAAAAGGAAAAAAGGAAGGAAAAGAAAAAGAGAAAGAGAAGGTGGAGAAGGAGGGCATGGTAATGGAGGAGGAGGAGAGGAGGAGGAGGAGAAGAGGAGGAGGAGGAGGAGGAGGAGGGAGAAGAAGAGTGGAGACACTGGCAGGCAGTGGTTGCAGCAGCTGTAGTGAAGGTGACAGAACACGGGCCAGTGATCTCACGACTAGGAGACTGTGCTCAAGGCATCTGCTAGCCACAAAACTGCTCTGTGGCCTCAGTGAAGTGATCCAATGTCTTGGGTAATTTCCCCCAGGACCCTGGATCCTGGATCATCTCTGACCCACCCATCCACTGCTGCCAGAGGAAGAATGAGGTAGGATAGACCAACTCCTCTGCTAGAGGTGGGCTCTGCTGGTTTAATTGCTGACAGCTTCAACTGCCACCCTGGGTTAGAAATATAGGCTTGCTTTAAATGGCCCCAGTTCTCATCACAACTTTAAATTTCAATTTTATTCTCATCGCCACCACCATGTTCTCTGCCCCGGCCCCTTTATGACCATGTCTGTGCCCACAGTCTTTCTTGGTTCTTCCAATTACTTTATGAGGGTACCCACAGGAAGCTGAGGCCTAGGAAGGCTGTGGGACTTGCAAAGCTGCGCCTCCAGCTGACTCATGCGAGTTTATTGGCAGGGCTTCCCCAGGAAGGCGACGTCTCCTGAGCGTGCCTTCCTGGGGTCATAAAGGAAGTACACAGCAGTATTGCAATTTTCCATTTTTACAATTCTAGGGTGAGAGACTCACTTTAGATTTATGAAATAAAAGAGTGATGTGTGAAGCCCAGAACCCCCAGCAGGCAAAAAGCCAATCTAGGATTGCTCTACTTGGATGGCCCAAGGATGGAGAAGTCTCAGGCGTTTCTCAGGAGGAAATACATACAAAGCCCAATCTGCAGGAGAACATCTGGACCCTAAAACAAGTTGATTTCAGGGGTGTGGCTGGAATTATAGCATGGACCCCTGAATGTTTGGAAATTTGTAGCTAGAGTCAGCTGGAAACCTGGAGGTCTGGGTAACTGTCCCTGCTTTCTGTCAGAATTGGGAAGTCAGATATGTTTCCAGATGAAGGCAGCAGTGCTTGACCCTCAGGTTTGTATGTAACATATCCAAGTACCTTTTAGAGCAAGGTCAGTGAAGAACTCCCCTGAGCCTCCATCTGCCGGGATCTGCAGGTTGCCTGGAATGTCTGTATCACCTCTTCACTGACCTGTCTGCCTCTCTAGAATGCAAACTCCATTTGCCCTGTCATTGCTCAGATTAAGTCCTGTATCCTCTACCAGACTGTCTGGAGGACATCTGTATATATAAAATGGAGCCTCCCTTTCCCTTGAAGTCATGGAAATATAAAACCATCCCTTCCGGACACCTTCACCCATCTTCTTCAAGGCCAGTCTCTGCCTTAAAGACACTTCCTGTGGCCTCCCACACAATGGACATCAGTCTGCAGAGAGATGAAGCCATGATGAAGGAAGACCTCGGGCCAGTCTTCCATAGCATTGACCTCCCTATCATTCAGAAGAACTCCTTCTTTTGGGTGGCCTTTTACAGAAATAGAGACAACAGTTGCCAGGTGGATGGACTTCAAGCGTGATGGTGGGAGCAGCATGCAATGTGACTGCTGACTGCAGGGCTTTTCAAAGCCTCGACTCGTTCATCTATAACATGCTCGCCTAGGCGTAACATGGAGCACCTTGTCTCCCACACAGCCTTGCCCATCCCAAAGGACCAAAATTCTGCTACCAGCACCTTCGAGAAAGCACTTATCCAGTTCTTGCCTGGACCAATTTCGATGCTGTCATGTATCTGCTGTGTGGCTTCAGGCAAGTCACTTTCTTTTTCTGGTATCAGTTTCTTTGTGTGTGAAAAACAAAGAAAGAAAAGAAAGCAAGTGGGGGGGGGGCAGGAAAGAGGGTCCTGGAAGCTACCCTCTGGCACTGATAATTTTCTAATTCACGTCTCTGTGTTTTCCGATGTCTCTGCATTCCGAAGCTGGGGCGGCAGAATGAGACAGATGAGGAAAAGCACGATGCTAGCAAGACTCCAGGACAATGAGCTCTCAAAGCTTCTGGGATACTTTCTAGGTGTAGGAAATGGTTTTTCATTAGTCAGCATCATGTGCCATTAGCGACACACCGATTGCCCAGGTATTGCGAGCAGCTTGTACTTCAACCTAGATGAACCCCACTGGGATGGATGTAAGGTTCAGGAATCGCACCAGGGACTCTGTTTGCCAACAATGGTTCATGCAAGTTTAGCCCCATGGGCTTCTTCCACACACAGAACTGGATTACCAAAGGAGTCGTGTGGATTATCAGATTCTAAAGACTCACTGAATCGAGAACGTCGGAGGGAGCTGAGGGGTGGGGGGTGGACCTCTGAGCATGTAGACACAGCAACCTGGACCAAGAGACTAGCGTAGCGTGCCAACTAACTCCTTTCACAGGGAGCTACTACGATTCCTTTGACTGACTCCTGGGTGGTCTCTTAGACACAAGGAAGAAAATAAATATGAAGAAAATATGTCCCTTTCCACTAAGAGCTAGACTGTTTCTTAAATTATATTTTAAGGAAGACCGGCCCTTTAGGTGCTCTGTGACCTAAAGGGTATTTTATCATTAGATATGTTCCTGAAATCTTACCCACCTTCTTCCTACATCCAAGAAAGTCTCCTCCACCATCAATACTCTGTTCTTGTAAACCTTCTAATTCATTAGTTCAAAGTTACCTACTTTAATTTAACCATGAAACTCTTATTTTGGCCATTTTGTTAAATACTTATTTCTATTGGTTTTTAAAGGTTTGTGTGTGTGTGTGTGTGTGTGTGTGTGTGTGTGTGTGTGTGTGTGTACACGCGCATGTGCACACATACATGCACATGAGTGTAGGCACCTTCCAAGGCCAGAGGCATCAGATCCCCCCAGAGCTGGAGTTATAGGCTATTGTGAGCCACCTGACATGGGTATGAGAACTGAACTTGGGTCCCTTGGGAAAAGCAAGAATTGCTTTAACCACTGAGCCATCTCTCCAGACACTTGTTCTTTCAGCCAGGTTTCCTGCCTCAGAAAGATGGTGAAGCAACCTGTGGGCCACTCAAACATTCTAGAGGGAAGCCAATCAAAGTTCTTCTTTTGAGACATTCTGAACAAGCCCTAGATTCTTATTTAGGGCTCCAAAGGTGTGACCTCCCCCTCCCAAAGTTGGTACCTTCAGTAGGGGGAGGGGCCTGTCACATCAGTCTGCTGTCGCAGGAGGAAGAAGACAACTTCTCAATAGCATATATTTGTAGCTACCATCCTCAGGACTCCAGTGCCGCTGTGATCCTCATGGCTCTTCCTCCTGTGTCTTCGCATGTCGCCTCAGGCCTCTACAAACGAATCCTTTTTTTTTTTTTTTTCTTTCCTTCTTTTTAAAATTAAACCACTCAAGTCAAAACTCTTCCTGTCACAAATTAAATAAAAATTGTCTCTAACTTGGAGTGAATTTGCTTGCTCACAGTATGACTTTCATTGCCCAGAAGTGGCGTGAGTGTACTATACAGAACAAAGAAAATGGAGCAGGTGTGTGCTGTGGTGTTGGAGTGATGTTTATACATGGGAGGAAGCTCTGGCCAAGGCACCACACCATGCATGTAGTTTGTTAGTCTATGCTGTGGTTCCAATCTAGAGCCTCCCCCTTAAAGGCTGAATGTTAAAAAACTCAATCTCCTATTTGGTGCTACAGGAAAACAGTGGAAACCCACGAGAGATGGGGTCTGAAGGGGTCACTGGGGCATAGCCTTGAAGGGGAAATCTCATTCACAGTGAACAACCTCATCTATCAGCTGCTTCTGCCGTAATGTGCGAGCTTCCACGGGTCCCAAAGCAATGCAGTCAATGACCACAGACCAAAGCCTCCAAAACTGTTATGATAAAACCTTCCCTTATTTTGAAGTTAATTACCTCAGATATTTTATGCTGTTGTATTGCAGTTACATGATCCATGCGTTCTCTCTGTCTCTCTCTGTCCTTGTTTGTCTCTCTGTCTGTCTTTGTCTATCTCTGACTCTCAGTCTTTGTCTCTCTGTCTCTGTCTCTCTTTCTCTCTCTTATTCTGAACTGTTGCACATATGGCTCTTTGGGGCCCTCACAGCCTGACACTTGAGTTACTTCAGAGTCAAAACATTTGGCTCCCTGTAGAGCACCCATTCCCCAGCAGAGAACTCAGCAGAGGCCAACAAAGAGAGATGATCACTGACACATGAGATACAGGGATGTAAATACATCACTTCATCTCAGCTGAAAGTGGGGTGATTTAGTTCCCCCCAGGATCAAGATACTTTGGGATCAAAGGAATGCATTTTCCCTTTCTTGATGTGTGTCCCCTGGTCTGTACAACTGTCCTTATGCACCTATTCTTGGCTGCAAACCTCCAACCATGTCTTGTGTCCCTGGGTTCAGAGACTGGGAGGCTCCTGTGGGGAAGTTTGTCTTTATAGTGGTTTTCTGCATCTAAGTATAAGGCTTAGAGCAAGTGACTTAATCCCCTGAGCCTCCATCCATTTGTCTGAAAAATGGAGCCGAAGATCCTTTGGTGGGTTCTTCTGGGAGGCTGTGTGGCGTGTGGTTTTGGAGGTGGCTCACAGGCCCTGTAAGGTGGACACTTTCTGCCCCCTTTTCTTCACTCTCAGTCCCGAAGCCAGACAGACTTCTCAGAAGAGACGTAGAGAGCGGTTCAGAGAAGTGCCAGGCTTCCTGAGAGCTTCCAGCTACTTCAGGGCACTAATGAATCTGGGGACGTCTGTTTGCACTGACTGTTTACTAGGTCTGTCCTTGGAGGTCCTTCAAACTGCCCCTCAGGGCCCTTCCTCTGACCTCCTATTCTTATAAAATGAGAAAAAGAAGTTTCATCCAGAAAATTGCTTGCTATTTATACGCCCCAAGGTGACCTCTACACGGACTAAGATAAAGGGGACAGCTGGTTGGAAACAGCCCTTTGGGCTCTTCTTCCTGATGCCCATCTGTGGGCCACAGGATGAGGGGCCTTTTTGATTCTTCACCAAGAATCAGAGAAGGCCAGGGCTTTAGGGCAGGCTGGCAGGGGGTTTATTTATTCATCCACTCGCTCAACATGTATTTATGTGTTCATAGAGGGCAGGCAGAATGCTGGAGATGTAATGATCTGTGGTCGTATAAGGGCCAACTCACAAAGCCGAGTCTCCTAGAAGAAACATTTTTAGAATCCACTGCAACAAAACCCTTATCTCACCCTTTTTTATATCCTAAACCCAAGGGCTGGTAGCTGTTGAGAAGGTGAGCTCATTTGAATTCTTAAGGGATGTTTGGGAATTGCTTGTTTTCAAGTCTCTGGTCTGTAGCATGAGTTATAGATGTATGTCCTGCTACCTCTCTGGAAGGGTTAGATTTCAAGTACACCAGGCTTCCTGTCAGCCTGCACACCTAGTTTACTAAGCGGGGTGGACTGCAGTATGTTCAGGGCTCTGTTTTCAGCAAGTACAAGGCACACTGGGTAGAGAGGACAAGCCCCACAGCCTGGCTCTTCCTGCCGAAATGGACCCTGAGTGTGTATGCAACACACTGCAGTCTAAGTAGTCCTCTTTATCTTTCCTGCACTCCACCTGCAGTGTTCTACCATTCCACCTTTCCCTGTGGTTGGGTCTCCACAATGCTGCCAGTGATTTCCTTGCAAAGCCAAAGATGGCTACTCCCTCCTGGATAAACCTTAACTGATGGAAGAAACTAAGATGTTCATGTGACCTAACTTTGTGGTGCTGGTCACATTCTCTCTCTCTGTCTCTCTCTGTCTCTGTCTCTCTCTCACCCACTCACTCTCTCTTTTTCTCTCTCTCTCCCTGCCTCCCTCCTTTCTTCCCTCCCTCCACATTATTTGTCCTCAACCACTGACTTTCAACTGTCCTAGCCCAGAATACCCCCTTCCTGACAACCCAACAAGCAACAGATCACTCACCCTGAAAACTCTCCCCAGTCACTATTACTTTCTTGCGTGTAACTTTCTCTTCTGGTCCCCAAGTCTGGTTAGTAATTCAGTAGGATAATGAACTTCCTCGATTGGATCTCAGCATATCACCATGGCCTGTGCAGGAGTAAATCCTTAGGCTCCATGTTGGCTGCCATCACACCATTATCTGTTTGAGTCCATTTGAAGTCAGGGACTAAGATGTATTACCATTAGTAATGGAACCTCTGAATGCTCTATGCATACTTAGTAAAGGAACTGAAGAGGAATGGAGCTGCCATGATCTTTGATCCCTGGAAGCAGGAGCACATGATCAATGTCAAGTCTCAAAGAGTTATACTCCCACTTGTGGTGAGATGGTGGATTTAGTTGAAAGACTGGTGAAAATAAAGTTGAAAAGACCCTAGATTTGGAGTTTTGATGTTTTCTTGCTTTCTCTTCCAAAATAGAAATAATGGTACAGTTTAGCAATGGCAATAGGACAAGGTTCCCCTGACCAGTAGCTGGACCTAGGGTGTGCATGCTAAGTATCCTTCAGATCAAGGCTAAGCAGGGCAGCAGGCTGGGATTGTCTATCTAGTATCCATAAGAGTCTGTCAGGAATGCTAGAATGGGAAGGAGCTAAGCTAGGCACACAATACATAAAAACCAAGGAAATCGTCACTTTCAGGTGCAGACTTGGCACTTGGACAACTCAGAGCGGGTGGACCTCTTCGTAATTGTGACTTTTGGCACGTCCCTTCCTTACCCAACAAGTATACAGACCAGAGCCCCACTCAGAAGCCTTTATTGAACTCAGTGTTTCTTTCCAGGTATTCTGATGCTTAGGCGGTCTTGAGGACTACTTAGCTAGAACACTTCAGAGAGGATGAGCGTGCAGAGTGAGCCTAGGTGCACAAGATCAAGTCCTGTGTGGGGCATAAATATTCCCTGCAGGTGAACGGTGATATCTAGATATAGGACATCATCCCTCGTCTGTCTCCACGTCTGGTTTGTAGAGCTAATGTGAGTTAACAATGAAGATGCTAGGAAGAAGAGTTCTGTTGAGAGAAGACTGGATGCAGAATCTTGAAAAATGGGCAGAATGGGTCATCTGAGCCACTTTCACCTAAGTCTGGAGACAGCCCTGCCTAAGCCTCTTTAAGGCCTTCTCACATTGCTTCTATCTTGATGGGACCCATGACCTATTATTCCAACCCAGTGGCCTCCCAGATATCAGAACAATGTGCATGCCAGTTGTTGGATGTTACCTAGCTCCAGGATTTGTTAGATGGCATTACTTGCTATTCATCAATCACTTCCTGTGACCCTAGCTCCAAATAAACCCCAGTACACTTCATTTCACTGACCCATCCCAATATCTATGTAAGAAAGTCTTGTAATGCTTCTTTAACAATAGAATAAAATATCTCTCATCTCTCTGTCTCTCTGTGTCTCTCTCTCTCTCTCTCTCTCTCTCTCTCTCTCTCTCTCTCTCTCTCACACACACACACACACACNCACACACACACACACACACACACACACACACACACACACACACGAAAAAGAAAAAGTTACCATAGTCTGTAAGCTTGCGTGATCATCATACAGCTCCCAACATGGCTCTCTGTCTCCATGACAACATGAAGAAGCAGTCAGTAGTTTATAGTTGCCTATCAGAAGTCACTGTGTCCCCAGAGATGAAAGGAAAATTAAGCATGAGGACAGGGCTAAGACCTTCTACTGATCCCAGACAGGGCAAGTGCTCAGAGGTCAGAACTGCCATTTCTGGGGTCTCCAAGGCCATTGGCTAGGTCTCTGCTATCCAGGGCAGTCTAGGGAAAGGAGCAGGTGTCTAGGGAGTGATGGGGTGCTGGTGGAGGAAGCAGAGAACTAGTTCCTGCCCCCAGCTCTCTGTGTCCTTGTCTGCCTATGGGATCTAGATACGTTCTTTCTCTCTAGACTTTCAACCACTCTTCCAAACCACAAGAGCAAGTGGCAATGGGCAGGTCACAGGAGCACCTCACCTTGTGGATTCTGATACTTCCTTCTGTCGGGGAGTGAGTGATGGAAGCAGAGCTAAGTACACTAGTCAGACAGTTAATACCAATCCTGGAGACACTGGTCCCACTGGGCTCTCAAGGATCTGAATACAACTGTCCTGAAAAGTGTTTCCCTAGCTAAAGCTCCAGCCACAGTAGAGGGTGATGGGAGACAAGGACATCCTAGGGGATGGTGGCAGGTTCCTGACAAGGCAGATACAGACAGAGATGCAGAAGAGAAGCTCGTTCTGGAGCACCGATTCCAGTGAGACTCAAGGAACGGAACGGATGGTAAGAGAAAGGAGAAAATGTCCAATTACACCATGGTGATAATTCAAGCAGTTTGGGAGGCTGAGGCAGGAGGATTGTGAAAGTGAGGCCATCCTGAGCTGACAGCTAAAAGACTTCTTGAATAAAAAAGAAGAGAGGAGGAAACAGGGAGAAGGAAGGGTGGAGAACTGAGAAGCTGGGGGACGAAAGGGGGACCAAAGCCAAGCTGAAAAACACAAGACAGAACGTGAGAAAAGAAGACTCTATCAAGGAGAGGAAAGCTGAGGAGGTCAGAAAGCACCAACAGTGCAGGCAAAGTGTTTGCAACACAAGTCCCAGGATCTGAATCCCAGTGCACAGAAGCCAAGGAAACGCCAGGCACAACAGAGCATGTCTGTAATCCCAGCGCTCCTACAGTGATCTGGGAAGTGGGGAGAGGAGACTCTCTGGAAGCTCTGGGCTATCTGGCTTAGGTGGTGAGCAGTAACAGTGAACCTCTCCCAAACAAGGGTAGATGAGAAGATGGACACACCGGAGGTTACCCTCTAAGCCCCAGTATTCACCAAAGCATGCACATATCTGCCCTAACACATATGAACTCACACAAACACATGTTCTCATGCATCATACATACATTCATATACAACCAGACATCCACATTGACACATGACTAACTGATTGATTAATTGATTGATTGATTTTGGTTTTTCGAGACATGGTTTTTCTGCATAGCTCTGGCTGTCCTGGAACTCACTTTGTAGACCAGGCTGGCCTCGAACTCAGAAATCCGCCTGCCTCTGCCTCCCAAGGGCTGGGATTAAAGGTGTGTGCCACCATGCCCTGCTTACAATTTATTTGTACCAACAATCAAGTCTGATCTATGTTTGTGAGATTTTGTTGTGCTTATACAAGGTGGGAGATACAAGGTGGGAACCAGATGAAAGGGGTTCCCCCATCTTTCTCTTTTTCTCATTTTCTCTCTCATTTCATACAACAGTGTTATTTCAAAAATAAAATACTTAAAAGCAAATGTAAATGTTATCACAGAGACATCACCAGATGTATGACAAGGACAAGAAGTTCAGAGAAGTCTCCGTTGCCCTTTGTCTGCTAAGTAGTTAAGCTCACGGGAAGGAGAAGGCTGTGGATAGTAGGCCCAGCCTTGAGCAAACACCCTAGGTTAGGAGAAACCAGATTCCTTTTTGTTTCCTCTGCTCAGTGATGACATACTTCCCCAAATTCTCTCCTGTGTACCGGTGCCTCTGAAGTCTTTGTTTTAAGAAAGCAGTATCTACTATATTAGCAGCTATTTTAGTTTGTGTTCCTGTATCTGTTCCTCTGGAAAACTATGCTGATCACTGTACTGACATTTAAACAATGCCTAAGTTGCCTGTGACTAGGAACCACTGCCATTGTGATTCACCTTCACACAGGCCAAGGCCATCCATCCAACAGGTAGCTAGGCAGCTCTGCCCCATTCTACAAACCAATCTCTACAACCTGAGAGAGAGCAAAGGAGAGTCAGGGCGATTCACCACCACGAGTTTGTGTTTGTGTGTGTGTGTGTGTGTGTGTGTGTGTGTGTGTGTGTGTGTGTTGGTCACAGTCAGTGCAGATGTACTCTGAGCACTAGGCCCATGTTTACCTCACCAGCACCTCTATTAAAAGCAAGCCCAAGCCCTAGACTCAGTCCCCACCTGCACCCCCCAAAACACTTCTCCAGAAAGGACTGATGGGAGTCTTCTTAATTTACACAGCCTCCCTCTTAGACCCTCACATCTCTGTGACATGAGATGCCTCGTTCTTCTAGATGAGGAAACTGTTAAAACCCCAAGATGCCTCCATCACAGCCAGGAAAGCAGCTGTACTTGTACTGGAGTCATGGTCGAACTGCCTGGCTCTGTGCTCAAGTTGTCTTATTTGTCAAATGGAACAGGAGTTGCACTCCTTCATGGAACTGCTAAGAAGATGAACTAAGTTCACTACGTAAAGCTCTTAGAGCCTGCTACGCGATTCACACTTCCTAGATGCTATCTGCTGTCAGTACAGCAACTTCTGGAAGGCCCTTTTATGAAGGACTGGGAGGGTATATGGTGTGTGTGTGTGTGTGTGTGTGTGTGTGTGTGTGTGTCCGTGTCCATGTGTGAAAGGACAACCAGAACCACACACTCTCTTCAGCCCACGAAGGCCCTCTTTAGTCAAGAGACCTAAGACTAATGACACATGCAAATTGGCTGAAGAAATTGGAAATATCCGAACTGCAAGGAGAAGATTACTGGGATGCAGGATCTTATTCCTTACGTATCCAAAAAAAAGCTGCTATAAAAATACAGATCAAACTGGCTCGGCCTTTTCCTGGAAGGCGAAATTAGAACCAACGGGAGATTAAAAGGCCTGAGACATGAGCTCCTCCTGAGGGAAGCATTTCAAACGAACGAACGTCTGCGCTCAGGCTCATGTGCCTCGTTCCGCTTTAGAACAGGGAGACTGGGGTGGAGACACAGGATGCTAGTGCTGGGCAGAGACCCTCCAGGGTCTGCTGCCTTCTCTAACTTCCCAGAGAACTGGCCATCCATCAGTGGGAGCATTAAGACCTTTGGACCAATACTCCTAGCTTCTGGAGCCTGGACTCCCAGAATAATTTGGCTTCTTCCAGGGCCCAAATAACTATGTCAATGAAAGTAATTGCCTATGTTCCTAATGCCACAATTAAAGAAACTCATTGGCAAGCAGTGTTCAGCAAGAATCCATTTTTAGAGTTTTCCCTCTTTTATTAGCTGCTTTCCTATAGAAATAGTCTACACATGCAGTAAATCAGAAGCCAGTGTGTAGGGTTTCGGAGGAGCCAGAGGACGAAGAAGGGATGGAAATGAATTGCAGAGAGGGGTAACAGTGGGGCCTGAGGCAGAGAGGCATATATTCTTTTGACAAGTGGCTCTTAAGCCTGGACACGCAGGGGAGAAATCTTGACATGGATGGTTCTGTCATTCATTATCTCTGTGCTTGCTCCAGCCCGAACCCCTCTATGATCTCATTGAGAGATCTATTCTGGATGCTAGACTCCTCTGACAGTATAGGAGTTGCAAATGAGAGGTGCATGGGGGGGGCTTAGAACCACAGAGCAGGGTGGAGTTGGCAGAGGAGGATGGAGGGAGGGTTAGGACAGAGGAGGATGGAAGGGATGGATGGGACAGAGGAGGACAGGAGGAATGGATAGAACAGAGGAGGAGAATGGGAGGAATGAGGCCAGACGGCTAAGGCAGCAGTAAAGAACAACCTCCAGAGAACTAACCAGGAAGGGCTCCTGGAACAGCTTCCAGGAGACCACAGACCCCAGCAGAGCTGTCAGTCAGCTAAGTGTCAGGAATTCAGTTCCTGAAACAGGCCCTGGCTAAGAAATCTCAACAAGAACAGAGTTTTGGGGAACTTACAAGTTGTCTTGATTCAAGACTCCACATGGGAACTTTCCCTAAGAAAATAATTCAGCTCAGAAATCTTCCTTATAGATTTTGCAGGCCAACAAATGAATCCGCCTGGTGGGGAACACTGTGTTAGAAAGCACAGGCCACCCTGTGGCATGTAGTATAACCATCAATTATTATAACCAGGAAGACTATATAATGACATGGGAACGCTTTACCAATGTTTTAAATCAAGGGTTAGCAATTTTTTTTTCTACAAAAGGCTACGTAATTGTAGTTTGGGCTTTATAAGGCAAGCTATACAATTTGTCAGTGTGAAGGTAGCCACAGACTGGATATGCAAGAGTGGGCATGCACGTGTTCCTATGAAGTTTTATTTATGAATCAATTGGAACTCTTTGGCAGTGATGACTGTCAGTTAGACATGGACAGGAACAGAGATTGGTGAGCAAGTTACACCAAATGTTCATACCCAAGGGTTAGGCAGGGCCAGCTAAGCTTCTCAAAGCCTCCTATCTCAGAACTGTCAGTCCCTTAGGAGGAGCGATGTATTCTCTTCTGTGAATCAGGAAGAGTAGACCAGCAGGCAGCAGAGGGAAATAATAGCCAAGGGAACAATTTAATCACGTAGAGCTGGGAGCTATGAGGAGGAATCTGGGTCAATCCATGTGGAGGTGTTACCTGGGCCAATCACCATGAAGCACCTTAAGGAGCAGCCTCAGAAGCAGCCTCAGATCTGAGGAGACTCCACACCAGCAAAACAGCTGTGCAGTGACACAATCTGGGGAACAGACGATCATCAGGAGTGAGAAACGCAGGGTGTAGGGCACACAGCATTCCATCTGAGGAGGGCTGGATGCCAGCACTCTCTCTCTCTCACTGTGGGGAGGTGGGGCTGGTCTAACTGAGTTCAGTGTGAGGTAGATATGAGTTTTAGGATACAGTGGAATTATGGAAAAATTCTTCACAGACGACTTTTCTCCCAAACACCAAAGGGAAAAAAAGAGGAAGAAGAATAAGAAGAAGAAGGAGGAGGAGGAGGAGGAGGAGGAGGANAGGAGGAGGAGGAGGAGGAAGAGGAGGAGGAGGAGGAGGAGGAGAAGGAGAAGAAGAAGAAGAAGATTAAAGAAGAAGATTAAAGATGGTTAGCTTTATACTGTGGGGGTTATTTTCCCCCCGCTACAATGGAAATAAAATAAAAATCCACTATATGTAGCCAAGGAGTCCTCGGACTCCAAACAACACAGGTGAGGGTTTGCAAACAAACTGCATGAGAAGGAAATATATTTTTGCACACGGAAAGAGAAGACTCTCTTATTAAAGCTGATAGCAGTGGCCCTGCTGCGAATGATAATAAAAAAGATATTTACATTGGGTTTTGCAAGATGTTTGGATGGTGCGAGTAAACTGAAAGAGATGAAATGAGCTTCGGGTGATTAGGGAACGGTAAGAAGGAAAGGTGTGCTGGGCTCAAGTCCGGAATTACAACAGTCCCTATGGGATAGGGGCAGGGGAGGGAAGCAAGACAATACCGCAAGAAGCAAGCAAGGTAGGTGGGTGACTGAGTTGGGCGACTGAGCATTTACTATTGTTCCGGCTCTCATTTTGAAAATGGAACCTAAACTTTCTCTCAGCTACGCTTTCCTCCCCTCCACTCTTCAGGAGCTGCTATGACTCTCCCTGAGTTACCAACAAGGAGGCCAAAGCTTAGAGATGCTGAATGACTTGTATCACGTCACAAGGCTCCTGAGTGGAAAAGCTGTGACTGGAGGTCAGCCCCCTGGCTCCTAAACCAGTATGACCCTGAAAAAATTTGTTAAACTACTCTGAACCCAGATTTGATCAATATCAGTTGCAGGACGCCCTGGCTCCAGCCTGATCACCTTGCTGAGATACATCAGGAGATGCTAATAGAGATGTTATTACTAGAGGACATGGAATGACCAGTAGAGGGCCTTGAACTTGACCTTATCGGTCAAAATAAACTACTATAGGTTCCTTCTCCACTCCAGGGCAAAATTAATTGTGCTCTGTCTGGAGTCCTTGTTAGGATGTGGCTTTCATGGCTTTCGAAGGGAGCATTTGGGGAATCACAAAGTCTCCCAGGAAAAAGAAAAGAACCTCTTTCTTTAGGGAGGGATGGGTTCGGAAAGCTAACCTTTCTGCAGACAATCTCCAGTATCACTTTACTGACCAGGCCTGGACTAGGACTAGGGCTTCCTTCTACCCTTGCCTGCTCCAGAAAGTAAGCTAAGTACATCTTCTTACCTCAGAGAGAGGTGACGGGGCCTGACTGTGGGAAATGGGCTCTATGGGAAGGGAATACAAGAGATGCCAATAGCCTTCTCTGCTTCGTGGTCACTGTCTAACACACCCAGGTCAGCTATGGAGCTCTGCAGGCTATCTGGGTCTCTTTAGCCTCTGTGTCATATACTGGGACCTCTCTACAAGACTGGATTCCAATGAGATGTAAATCGCCATCTTCAAACAGTGGTTTTGAACCCGTGGGTCACTGTCCCTCTGGGGAATCACAGATCAGATATATCGCATATCAAATATTTACATTACAATTCATAACAGCAGCAAAATTATGGTTATGAAGTAACAAAGAAATAATTTTCTGGTCAGGGGTTCCCCACCACAAGGGAAACTGTATCAATAGGTCTCCGTATGAGAAACGCAGTCTTAGAGGGTATAGACAGGTATAGTAGCCTCCCCCCACCATTCCTGTCACTTTAAATGAAATGCCTCTTCAATAAAATGGTGGTGAATATTAAACTGTGGAGTCAAAGGCATAAAAATGACTTGTTCCCATGGAGCTCAAACCACATGGTGGGCATTAACCAGGTTCTAAGGAACACAGTGAGAAAAGGCAGCCCAATTACAAAAGGCCATGAACTCCAGTGTCAGACCGCCTAGGGCCTAAGCTTTCTCTCCCACCAAGTCTGTGTGACCTTGAACAGGTTACTTTATTTCTCTGTATTCTGCCAACATTTTGTTAAAATGGGGGTCATGGAAAACGCCACAACATGGTTCCGACCAGCAAAACCATCCAAACTCTGCCTGGCAGGTGTGAGCACTGGTTAGGTATTGCCTGTATGACATCTAGGGATTTCTGGATCAAGGTGAGAGACAGAAGTGATGAGGGAGATTGGGGGAAGCTTGGACAAGTTGTTAGTTGGGGTTAGAGGGAGCTGCAGCAAGTCTGTAAGGGTTTTTCTAGCATAAGAACATCTTGGCAATAGGGAGCCAAGGGTTACCACAAAGTTAGACCATGCAACAAACCTCACACGTGCCCCACATGCCCGGCAGCGCATGCCTTTGATCCCAGCACTTGGGAGGCAGAGGCAGGCAGATTTCTAAGTTCAAGGTGAGCCAGGTCTACAGAGTGAGTTCCAGGAGAGCCAGAGCTGTACAAAGAAACCCTGTCTGGAAAAACCAACAAGAAAGAAAGAGGGGGGAAGGGAGAGGGGGGGGAGAGGAGAAAGAGAGAAAGAGAAAGAGAAAGAGAAAGAGAAAGAGAAAGAGAAAGAGAAAGAGAAAGAGAAAGAGAGAAAGAGAAAGAGAAAGAGAAAGAGAAAGAGAAAGAGAAAGAGAAAAAGAGGTGCTCTGGGATGGCAGGTGAGGCAGTGAGCTATCCTATAGCAAGAGGGTATCAGCAAAGGAACAGGAAAATGTGCAGAAACATGTCTACTCACCCCAAATAAGAGGCCTATATCAGACCTAAATACAGAGACCACCAAAGACCAACATAGTGAACAACGTTATTGGAGTTACTTACAGAAATGTGGGTAAAGGGTTACTTATAGAAGCAGAAGTGATTCAAAGACAGCTGTACCACCAAAGCCTACCTCAATGTGGATGACAGCTAATAAAATCTGGGAACCTGGAGTTCACTGCACAGCCTGCAGGCAGCTCAACAGGTTGGAGAGTGTCCCTTCCACCTGACTCCAGTCTAAACCTCTTACAGGCAGCTGTTCTGGTCTAAGGTCTTCACAGCTTGTCTTTGAGCATCTTCTTTGCAGTGTGTCTTGTTGAAAAGCATCTTGTCAGCATCTTGGTTTGTTTACTCTTGAGGAAGGAAACTGGTGAATCTGATCTGTTTCAGGAACTTCCTGAAACTGTTTGAGCTGTTTGAGTTGTTTACTGTCCTGCTTAAGGAGCTTCCTTGTAGGATGAAATGTTTCAATTGCAGAGTGAACTGTTACAAATCAGGGAGGGCACCCCTGGACACCCCTGGATATAGCTTACTGGATAGAGCAGGTTTCTAGAGCTTAACCTTGGAAGGCTGGACCTCAAACATGTATTAGACATGAATCAACACAAAAGCCTTCTAAACTCCACCATGGATCAAGCATTTCACATTTAATGCTTTGTCTAAACTTACCAAAATGATCTCAAGTTCTCATTGCTGCTCCTTTGTCTTCCAGAAAGCATCAGAAGCAAATTGCTCAAAGTGATTACCCTTGAGATGCATCAGAGACTGGATCCTCACCTCAGTGAACTCTAAAGATTAGCTCTTAAGAGAGATGCTCTGACCCAAAGGAAGGATGTATGAAACTGTGTGATGATTTATTGGTTTGATGCCACTTGTGTTTAGGTACTGGGAGAATATTGAATAATATAGAGCATACTGATCATATGCATCACTCAAGGGACAAAAAGTTACAATTCAGTGAGCCCAGTGCCTTTGGACACTGACCCCCTCTTTCTCTCTTCTCATCCCTAGCACGGAGGTGTCACTCTTAGGTTCCAATTCTGCTTCTAAACAGTAATTGCTTTGACCCCAAGTGACCATCCCCAGGTGTATTGGTTTCTTTTTCCATGCTGTGACAGCACACCCAACAAAAGCAACTTTAGGGAGGAAAATCTTGTTTGGCTAAGAGTTTAAGGGTACAGTCTGTTGTGGTGAATAAGTCATGAGGTGGAAATGACTCTTGTTGTGGTTGCCAAAGCTTGAGGAAACCATTCACACTGTGTCCAGAGTCATGAAGCAAAGGGGGACGATTCCAGAGCATAGCTTATTCTCTGATTTGTATCCACTCTGGGCATTCAGCACATAGGATGGTGCTGCCCAGATTCAGGGCAGGGTAAATCTTTCCAGAAACCCTATCAACAGATGCATGGAGATGTATGCTTTCACCGTGACTCTAAATCCAGCTGAAGTGACAATGAAGATTAACTACCATGAGAATGTCACCCATCTGCTTCATAAATCAGGATCTTCCTTAGGCCCTTTGTCCACTCAAAGCCAGTTAGGGTTGGATGAACTAAAACACGCTTAGGGGCTGACAGTCTTAACCTTTAAAACAATTGGATTTCAGCCTTGTGTGACTTGTTTGAGCAGAGGTATAATATACATGTAAAATATACTCAAGCTCAAAGACTTGGTCCAATAACAAATTGCATAGTATCTCAGCAGTTTTTTTTTTTATATAATGATAAGTAGATCTAGTGCTGATGGTATTTGGATGCGTTGGACTGACCAGAACATGTTACCATTAACCATGATTTAACCTGCATTAGCTCTTTCCATTGTGGCGACTAGAAAAATGTAAAATGATTCTGTGACCTGTGCCCTGTTTCTATTGGCCAGTTCTGATGCAGTGTCTGAGGCATTTCTGTGAGGACATCACAGGTCTGGTCCAAAGAAGTATCTCTAAAGGGGACATCTGACAAAGTGTGGCTTTTGGAAAGGACAGCCTTTCTGCATGCCTTGAATAGGGCCACATAATCTATTACTCCTTTTGCTTATGGATAAAATCAGTCTTGCTATATTAGTTTCTTATTGGTGCTGTAAAAAGTTACCATAAACTTAATGACTTACAACAACACAGATCCATCCTCTTATAGCTCTGGTGGTCAGGGACTGGAAATCAGGTTCATTAAGCTAATGTCAAGATGGTGGCGGGGCTGGCTCTTCCTGGCATCATGAGGAATAAATGTAATTCCTTGCCTTTATTGACCTTTAATTATTGGATTCTACCATCTGGCTGGATTCCTTGGTTTCTGGTTTTGAGCCATTTAGGATTCTCATCTCCTCCTTTCTCTTCATGTCTCTTTCCTCCCTATGACCTCGTGCCCTGCACACATACCACAGAGAGAGAGAGAGAGAGACAAATATCTCTACTGTTACAAGAACTTTCTATTTATGACACATTTAACATCTTCTTTGTCCTTTGTCCTATAAAGGATTCAAGCATGTGTTAGGGGTTAGGATGTGGACAGAGTGGGACTGTAGCCTACCATGCCTGCCGATTTCATGGCATCTTCAATTTCTAGGTTCTAAGGTATAGTCGCCGAGCCATACTATATGACTTTGAGCCTTGAAACCAGAAGTAAACCAGTTATCAAGCCTACCTCCTGGATCATAAAAGTCTTATGATCACAAGTCTTATGCAAATGATGCAAGAGGCTCAGATCTAGAAACTTCGGTGAGCTCCCCTAGCTAGGACGAGCCCATAATGGGCAGATGCCTCACCTTGTTGCGTGGCACTTCACTCAGTGTGACAGGGGAGCTTGTTCTGCTCTTCTTTGCAAACACAGCAATGTTTTGTTCTCTTTCCGAGGAGGACAAAGCCCACTGTCACAGACCACCTTCAGGTTATGGTCTTGCAGCTTCTTTGGAGCAGCCCAGATGTGAGGCTGCACCAGGGGACCCATCAAGACAGGACAGGAACAAAATTGCAATCAAAAAGCAGTGAAGGTGGGTTTAAAACAGATGGTGGACTTGATGGAGCCCATGCTGAGGTTCACACCATACCATGGCAGGTGATGCCAGCTTTATTAATAAGGATCTAAAACATGTAGATTGTCCTGGAGGTAGCGGGAGGCTCTCGGCAGGTCTCCTGTAGGGATGGTGTGGGGATACAGGAGGCCCCACTCAGGAATAGTTTTTCTTCCTGATGGGTCTTTCTTCATCCTGAAGACTCCCTGCCTGTCCCTGCCTCTTTGCCCTCGCTCCATGCTGTCCTTCCTCATTCATCTCTGTCCTTCCTAGTCACTTATTTTTAGCCGTGTGGCAGATGACCCAGCGTTCTCTGTGGAAGTGGGGTTAGAGAAAGGAGAGTACTCCATCCCGGAGAAAGTGGTGCTGATGCTGCTGGGGTGTATTCCCACTGCCTGTTTCTTCAAGATGTTCAGCGGGTACAATCAGAGCAAGTATGCTCTGGGGAGGCAGCCGAGCAGTTCCCCCTCAGGGTTGTGGGTCTCAAAACTGGGAAACACCCAAGGTTGGGTGGTAGAAAAATAAGTCTCGCTCCACAGGTTGACAGTGACGTGGTGAGGTGCCCCGGCCCGCGGGACACTTTATTCCATGGTCCTTGAAGGGGATCACAAACCTAGAGAGAAATGGGAATAAAGAAAGAGACGAAGACCATGCATGTGTGTCATAGTCTCTTTTACTAAGGGGAGATGCTCAGGTTATATACAATTTGGAGAGGGGTGATCAAAGGTATACAGTGAGAGAAATAATTGGGAAGAGTTATTTGCAAGTCTAATACATTTAGTGATTCATCTAGGGTCCTTGGCGCCACTGCCTTGGGACATAGGGCGGCTTATCTAAGAGCCTATCTCAGGGGTCNGGATCCTCCTGACAGTTCAAGGTGACAGCTGTGGACAGCTCTGGAATGTGAGAAGTCTCCTTCAGTCTTGATTTCTGTTTAGGTCTTGCTGGTTCCCAGGAGTGGCCTTGCAGAGAGAGAGGGGGAAGTGCTCTTGACAAAGAACTATGTGGCTTTTAGCTACATACTATGAAAACACCTGGGCTGCAGGATGCCCTGGGTGTAAGATGCCTGGGTTTTTTCAACCTGGTCCCTGACAGTGAGGGAGTGTGGGAACTGGATGTACAGAAGGACAGTGGTTTTGCTCAGTGTAACTGTGGGAAAGTCATGGAAACTCTAACCCTCATACTTCTTATCTGTGACGTGGAGCTCATCGCAGTCTTACCTCAAGGCCGCTGAGATGATCCGAGAGAATGAGCGAGAATTCTGTTGGCCTGCTCGAAATACCTATCAAACAGCTGAGCAGCTGACACAAACTAGCCCAGCATCAAGTCAAGCCTAGAACAACAGAAGATGTGAGGAGTTTAGGGTTGACTTAGGGTAACAGTCCCAAAACAAAGTGAGATGTGAGGGGCCAATAATCATGGTCTAGCAGTAAGAGAGTAAAGATATGTCAGCAGAGACACACATGATGTGAATGCCACATGTGGGGTGCTGACAGAAATAAAGAAACCCCTCCATGTGCTTTCAAGGTAAGGGAGATAAGACAGAGGAGAGGGCACTGGGTCAAGGGGTTTCGCTGTGATCTTGTTTTTGGTTTAGATGGTGGAAACTGTGAGTGGATTCAAGTGTCCATGGAGTCAATCAATAGAGAGGCAGAGGTTGAAGGCAGAGAAGGGGAAAAAATCATTCAACAGATATTTCTCATATACCTGTAATGTTCTCAGTACTGTTTTAGGAACTAGAAACTCAGCAAAAGAGAAGATTTGTGGAGTCCCTTCTGGTGAATGGGTAATCGATGGAGCAGCCTTCTTACAGAGAGGAGAAACCTTGTTAGAATTCATAACACAGGTCGACAAGGAGACAGAGGGAGAGAACACACACACACACACACACACACACAGAGAGAGAGAGAGAGAGAGAGAGAGAGAGAGAGAGGTGTATTTGCATATGCTGGACTAGGCCACCGAGCAAGCATTTGTCTGATGGTTCATTTTCACTAAGTGGTAGGAAATGAGGTCATCTGTTGAGACACAAGTGGAAGCATAGGAAGGGACATTTAGAGGAGGATTACAAGATTTGAAATTACAGGAATAAGAATGCATGAAAGAGCCAGGCATGGTGGTGCACGCCTTTAGTCCCAGCACTTGGGAGGCAGAGGCAGGTGAATTTCTGAGTTCGAGGCCAGCCTGGTCTACAAAGTGAGTTCCAGGACAGCCAGGGCTACACAGAGAAACCCTGTCTCGAAAAATCCAAAAAGAGAGAGAGAGAGAGAGAGAGAGAGAGAGAGAGAGAGAGAGAGAGAGAGAAGAATGCATGAAAGAAGGGGATGATTGAGGTGTCCCCCCACAGGTAATAGATGAGGCTTATTATTATTTAGAATTCAAAAAGTCAACCCTATCCTGCTTTATCTCAGTAACCCCAGGGGAGGATAGAATAGACTGTGCTCATGCAAAGCTCATGCAGAACAGACTGACCCAAGACAGAGGAAACCATGAGTAAGGAAGGGCTGGGGTCTAATGATGGTCTAGTGAAGTTAGGGCTGAAGAGGTGAGAAACTTAAAACGTATGACAAAGATCAACAGGTCTGATTTTCCAGAGGTCTAGAAGAGGTCAGAGAACAAAGTTGGAATGAAAGCAGTGTGGTGGTTTGAAGGAGAATGGTTCCTGTAGGTTCGCATGTTTAGATACTTGGTCCCTAGTGGATTAGAAAGTATAGTAATTATTGAAGGAGGTGTACCACTCCTAGTGGTACTAGGGGTACCCTTCCTAGTGCGTTTCCCCCCCCTCCCTTCTGCTTGTGGATCAAGATGTGATTGCAGCTGCTGCTCCATCCAGCTGCCTGTCATCATGCCTTCAGTCTGCCATTGTAGACACTGATGCTCTGGAACCATAATCCCAACTAAAATCTCTTTTTATAAATTGCCGTGGTCATGATGTCCCATCCTAGCACCATAAAAGCAATGAAGACAGCAGTGTGGGACCAACAGGCAGGGAAGTACATCACAGGAGAGAAGGGCTGTGAGGGTTGGATGTTGTCTTGAGAGTAGAAAGCCGAAATGTGGTCTTGAGAGTAGAGGCCATGGTGAGACTGAGATGGCTTTGAACTTGATGGCCTTCAGGAAGTTGCTTGGGTTGAAGAAGGGGAGTCATCTGAATCAGATGTTTAAATTCACTTCTGGCACATCCAGGTGGCTTTTGCAGAAGACTAAGAGAAGGAAAGGAAGAGGGGGGAGGACAAGAATAGAGAAAGGAAGAAAGAAGAAAGGAAGGGAAGAGAGAAAAGTCAGGATGATGTAGGTCAGTGGCCAGTCCTTTCTCTTAATGTTAGGAAGAATCCAGCTCTTCATTCCAAGATGGTGTGGCCACCACCCAGCCATTCTCTCTAATAATGCCAACACTTGCTTCCCGGCTTTTCTCTTATTATGTTCCACCATCTCCCAGGCTTTCTTCAGATCCTGGTTCCCATGGATGCCTTCCCTGGTCTCTGCTTTTGTCCCTCAGGTGGACTCCACATCACTCTCTTTTCACATATGGCTCCTTCCATCTTTCAGGTCCTCATGGCAACTGTCAACTCGTTAGAGAAGACTTAGTCAAACTCCATCTGACTAGAATACCCTCCCTTCCCCATTGCTATTCATGCTTTGCACTCACCTCAGCGCTCTGTGAGGTAGGAGCCGAAGCATTTTGTTCAATTTTCCCTCTGGTCCCAGCCAAGTGCAGGGCACCTGGTGCATATTTGTGGAAGGGCTTTTCAGTGGCTTGGGAAAGACAGATATTTATCTTCAGCATGGATGACTTCATGCTTCTTGAGGTAGCTCAGGGACTGAGGAGAGTTTGGGGCTGACTTTAGAGTCAAGAGATATCTAGAACATGAAAGCGAGATACTGTCTGTGCAAAAGAGGGGCACTGAGAGAGATGGTCTCTGTTATTATACATAGGAAGGCAAAGAACATCCTGTGATGAGGCCAGTGCCATAGAAATGCTGACCAGGAACTGAGTTCACAATTAGAAAGACTGGCTAGGAGACCCACAGGGCTGGGCTAAGGAGTAAAAGCATAGGTCCCTATGAGCATCAAAGGTCAAGAGAGAAGACCCCACATAGTCCCAGGGAGCATTGTCTATGCCAAAGGGTTCCAACCACATGGTGTCTGCAAACATAAAGAGTGTCTAGTCCCTAAGAAGAACATCAAAGGATGTCGGTGCAGAGGAGCACTCAGCAAGACATTCGAGTGTTCCCTCTAGTCCGAGGTCAGAGCAGATAAACTTAGCTAACCACTTTCAACTTTAAGACATAAAATACCTTTCTAATCAAATCCAAACAAGGGCAGGCAAGCTTTCCCAGAGGCTAGAGCCCACAGGGCCAGAAAAATCCCAATTCGGAACAAGCTTGTAAATAAAGCCAAATCCTTTCACTTTAAGTCTCCTTTGTCTCTGTGTAGTCCTCTTCCCCTTAAGAAACATAAAAAACAGCTCAAAATATGGTCTTAAAAATCTCATCAGTGGCTGTGAGCCCATCCACGCACTTCCTAACGATGTTAGGTTGAAGTGAAAACTGAACTGAGTCTCTGGCTACACCTCCCTGAAGGCATGTCATGTCCTCTGAAATGCACACTGAACTGAAAATGTTCGTTCTGGGGAAACAGCCCAAGCACTGGATCTGGGGGGGTGGGGGGGAAGAAGGGACTTGGAGGAGGGGAGAGAAGAGAGGTTCGGGTCAGGATGTATTGTATAGAAGAAGAATAAAGAAAAGAGAAATGAGAAAAATCTAAAGGAAAAAAATATAGACACTAACATCCTCCATGAAAACCATCCCAGTGGAGCGGAGATGTCCACTAGTCCCAAAGGGCGGAGTTGTTTATATTTGGGGGTGTTTTTAATAAAAAGTGGGAACTCTGCCTGGTGGTGGTGGTGAAGATGTGCTCTTTCTAGAAAAAAAAATGCTTTGCTAATGATTGAGAGTGACTTTCTGAAAAAGCTATATTTAGCAGAGACAGTTACAGACACAGGTGGGGACATAATCTTACTCTAACCCACCCACCATCACTATAGTCACCAACTTGTCAACGCACTGTGAACTCGGGCCACTCTTGCTGTCTCTCTGAACCTGTTTTCCTGTGAGAAATAGAAGTGTTAAGACTTTCAGGTGCCCCAAGGACTCCTCTGGGTCTTGGGCATCTCTGGACTCCTGTAAAATGGCTCCCTGGGAAGGATCCAGAGTCAGTCTAGCCTTCAAAACAGCTGATCTTGTCAGTAGATTGCACTTCACTTCACTTCGTCTGGAGTTGGGATAGTGACAACAGGCAAGACAGCCAACTCTCTGACTCCCTGGGGTGCCTTCCACTGACTAGCCCAGTAGGGACTCAAAGCAGCAATGATGTGAATGAACACCCTCGGGCTCAGAGGTGAGACAGGCGGCAGTGTTACTGCCGAGGACCAAGAGTTCTGGCATAAGTGTGATGGTGCTGTACTCAAGTGTCATAGGGGATGAAAACAGACCCTGGGGACTGGAGAGCTAACTCAGTGATTAAGGGTGCATACTATTCTTGTAGAATACCCAGCTAGGATTTCTAGCATCTGTATCAGATGGCTTACAACTATCTACAATTCCAGATCCAAACGACTTTAAGTCCTATGGCCCTCTGGGTCTCACAGGAAAATGTGAATCGCTTGTGTCTAGTAGTAGTTCTCAACCCGTGGAGGGTTGCATGTCATAGCCTGCATATCCCTTTGCTGTTCAAATGACCCACCCAAAGGCACTGCATATCAGATGTTTATATTACAAATCATAACAATAGCAAAATTACAGTCATAAAATAGCAACAAAAATAATTTATAACCTCATCTGTATTAAAAGATTGTGGCATTTGGAAGGGTTGAGAACCATTGGAAGGAATCAATGAGGTCATGCTTACCATTCAGCCCATGCCCAGCTGGGCACTCTGTATATTTCATAGAGTCCCAGAGTGGGGAAGTGTCCATGAACCCCAGACCAGAGCGCCTCTCTCTCCCTCGAGGATAGCTCTCTTCCATTGATATTGTCTGTCAAAAGGAAGAGATAATGTTCACCTTGGCCTGTTTGTATTACTGAATCTCTACTTTCATTTGCTAATAAGCCACCTTGTAACCCCTGGGTCCAAAGAGTCTGATTAGTGAGGAAAAACCTGCAGAATTTAAATCATAAAGTGGTAGGTAGCCTGACCTCTGCCTGGCTCTCAATGCCACTATCAGGTCTCCCTGCCACACATGAAGACAACATCAGTCTTGACTTACTTCGCACCATTTTAGATGCCTTGTCTACGGCTCACCTCTGTGCCTCTCTCTACTGTAATGAGCCTCCATGTGCTCATCCTGGATGCCTGTACCCATCCCTAAGACACAGTTTAGCTACTACCAGGGAACTTCCTGACCGTTTGGGATGCCTGGACTATTTCATATACTGGTCTGTCTCTTCCATCCAGGTGTGATAAACTTGAGGACAAGCACCTGGTCATGTTTGTCTGCATACCCAGTGTTTAGTATTCAGCGGAGGCATGGCAGAAAGAAGGAAGGACCCATGGATGAATGAATGAATGAAGTCCTTCCTCTTACATCTACCACTTTTTAGATCAGGCGGTGATGTTCAGGATGGTGTGACCACAGGCATTAATATCTAGCCTGCAGAAGGTCAAGGTTGGAAGGAACTTGAGAGACATTTTAGCTCCAGGCCTACGATTAAAGCAGAAGGGCACTGTGGTCCAAGGAGGGAAGCCTGTTTGTATGAATCCTATATCAAGGCATGGAGGGATCTCCTATTTGTTCCAGGCTCTGTCCTCTACACCAGTCTCCCAAAACATATGCACTGCCCTGAAATTCAGAGAGCTAAGACTTTTAAAGATGAAGTTTCAGAAGAAACACTCAGTTGTTACTGGGAGAGGTGTGAATGGACACATCGGCTTGGAAAGCAATTTGGCAATGTTTTATGTACATAAATACACAGCACGCACCACGGGACCTGGCAATTCTCAATACAGTCATGTATCATGTGGCCAGGGGGATCTATTCAGAGGGATGCATCACTGGGTGATTTGTCATTGTGTGACATTTACACAGACCTAGATGGTACGCTCTGCTATACACCTAGCCTGCCTAGAGACCCCAGGCTACAGCGCAGGTGACTGTGCCTACTAGGATCCCAGGCACCTGCAACACTAGGGCAAGTGTTGGGGCCTTTTACCATATCCCAACTTACAGAAGCTACTGAAAAATAACATGGTATAAAAGATAAAAATTAAGAAGTACACTTTATAGGGCACTTCCCAAGGACAGAGTCGGCAGGCCCGGATGTTCCCCTGGCTTAGTCACTGAGTGAGCTGTAAAAGAATACAAAGGCCTTGCCCACCCCCACCTCCCCACCCTCCCTCAGGCACACCACGATAGACTTTGTAAACACTGTACTTAGGTGGCACTGAATGTATTCAGGTTCTTTTTCTTTCTTCAATAATAAATGGATTCCGCTTACCGTAACCGTTCTTAGCTCACTAGTCTTCATTTTCAAAGCCTCTGCTCTTGTAACACTTTGCTTACAATGCGTACCATGCAGACACATTCTCCTCCTTTATCTCTTTATCCTGGAAGTTTTCCTCCTCAGCCTTTTGCTTTTGTTGGTCATATTTTGCACTTGGTGTCAAAACCAGAAACCATAACGACATTACAATGGCTACGACGTCACTAGGCAATAGGAATCTTTCCTCTTTGTTGTTCTCTTATGGGATCAATGTCATCTGTGTGGTTCATCGTCGGCCGAAGTGTCGTTTTTTGCGATGTATAAACCTGACTACACACACAGTTTTGCAGAAGGTGTTTTATTTGAGCTCAAGGACTTTTTATCATTGCACTGTCGGCAATAGCAGATGCCTGAGCACTTTAAGTGATCCTCGGTGGGGATATATATGTAAGATGTGATATCATTATGCAGCAAGCAGGGTAAGACTCGACACCTAGAAGCTCAGGAAGCTGAAGTAGGAGGATCGCTGAGTTCATGGGTTCAACACAAGCTTGGACTGCAAAGTGAACTCTCAGAAACTGAGCCACCAACCAAAAAGCATTCATAGGCTGGACCTAGACATCCCCTACATATGTGGCAGATATGCAGCCCAGTCTTCATATGGGTCTCCTAACAACTGGAGAGGGAGCTATCCCTAAAACTGTTGCCTGTCTGTGGATCTTGGTCCGCTGAGTTGCTTGGTCAGACCTCAGTGGGACAGAGGATGTGCCCATCCCTGCAGCACCTCCACCCTCTCAGAGGAAAGGAGGAGGATGGGGGAGGGACTGGGGGTGGAGCTGACTGGCAATGGGGGCAGCAATCAGGATGTAAAGTGAATGAATGAATGAATGAATAAATAAATAAATAAATAAATAAATAAATAAATAAAACAGAGACAAAAAATTAGAGAGTAAAATAATTGACATAGGCATGTTAGCACAGGCAGGGCTCAGAAGCATAATTTTGGTTATTATGGTGGTGGTGTCCTCTCGGGACTTCTGAGATGTCGTCCCAGTATGGTGTGCCTTTGGTTCTCTGGTCAGGTTCTTATTTAACGACTCCTGTAGAACAAGCAGAGAGTTCTGGGCCATGAACCTAAGCATGTCAACTATATTTTCTGAAGTCAAAGCTGCTCTAGGATTAGGTGATGTTTATTGAGGGATGCATGCATCCCTTTAAGTAGTGAACAAAGACTGAATAACACCCTCTGCAGATTTCCATCTTTCCTTCCTTTGAGAAGGCGTATCTACATAACTCTGGAAATTTAACAAATAGTGTAATGGTTCTAGACACAGGAAATGGCTCAAAGGAAGTTGGTAATGTTGAGGGCTAGAGAGACATTCCAATAGGTAAGAAGAGCGTTGTCTGTGCCACAATGAAGTCCTGAGTTGAATCCTAGAACTCACGTCAAAGGCCGTGTGCTGTATCTTTAATCCTAGTACTGGGCCCAGATGAGGCAGAGCCAAGACTTGCTGAGGCTTAAAAACCATCAGCATAGCTCCAGGGTCAGTGAGAGACCCTGTCTCAAAGGATTAAGGCAGGTAGAGATAGATCAGAACATAAGTTTTGGCCTCTTGTGTGCACACGCCTCTCCCCCTCCCCCTCCCCCTCCCCCTATGGCACACAGAATCAGTAGTGTTGTTTATGGGCCCTCCTGGAGAACTTCAATAGTAAACATTCACATAAACAGGGGCCTCTAGAATAAAGGCACAAAGACTGGAGTAGCAGCAGCCATTCCTGCCCCATTTTTCCTGATCAAGTTACCACCCCACAAATACAATTATAGGGGTATGAGCAGTCAAGTACTCTTACACCGGAAAGGTGAGGAGTTGCAGTGAGCCTCCATAGTTATGGTAACATTTAGCTTATGGAATATTGGGGAAAGCTACTCTTCCGATGTTAAAAGTGTGCCACGTATCATTCCTTGACCTTCATAATTACAAAGAAGCCCAATAAGATTTTCCAAAATAGACAGAACAAAATACCCACATAATGCTGAGGGTAATAAACAAGCTAAAGAAGGATACCTAGTCTAATGGTAATTACGGATATTTTAAAGCAAAGCTATTGGGCAAAAGTGTAAAGACACGGAGGTGTAAGGACACTAATTCCAGAATAATGTTATACAGAGAGGAAGGAGTGTAGCAGATGTCTTTATTGTATCTGCAGTGCTTTTTTTTTTTAAAAAAAAAGATTTGAAGCAAATATGAAATAAGTAAGTAAATCAAGTGTATGTGGGAGTCTGACTTGGTATTTTTTCCTTTTTTATTATTATTATTTTTATTTTTATTTTTATTATTTTCTTTATTTACATTTCAAATGCTATTCCGAAAGTTCCCTATAC
>NC_034603.1:49059966-49090419 GCF_900095145.1 Mus pahari | reverse complement strand
TGTTGCCTCTGCAGTTTATTTACTCACCTGCACAGACTAGCCACTGAGGGACCCTGGACACAATATGATTCTCTCACCTGCTCTGGCAGGCAGAGCCCTCACAGGTGGCCACCTTTCCTCTGGGGAGGAAGGTGTCCAAATTTCTGGGGCCCGAAATAGGGTCTGTCCCAGAAGTTAGGTTGCTTCTGTCTGTCCCGAAGCTGTGTAGCTTTTGAGATCCACAGTCTCGCCAGCGCAGACTGGAGCCTAAGCAAACCAGAGCAAAGATGGCTCTCCTGCCAGCTCAGGCCTTGAGACTCCTCCCAGGCAGACAGCCCTCCTCGGGCGGGAAAGGTGCCGGGTGACTGGAGCCAGAAATGGGATCTTTCCCAGAAGCTGTGTCGCTTCTGCAGGCCACCCTCACCCCAGCCACGCACTGGAGCAAAGATGGCTCTCTTACCAGCTCTCCTCTGGCGGGAAAGGTGCCGGATGTCTGCGAGAGTCTGACTTCTATTCTCCATGACTTTCTTAATGTTCAAGTGGGTTATTGCTTCTTAAGATAAGCCGAGTGTTATCCAGATGAAAAGGAACAGAGAATGAGAGTCTCAGTGGTGAAAATTGGCAGGTTCAAGGCTACACTTAAGAACTGGCAGGAGAGAAAAGGACAGGGAGGGTGGGAAGTGTTGCCCCCTAGAGGCAGGGAGGTCAGTGGTATGTCTGAGAATTGGAGTGCCTCACCTAAGCTCTGGGTGCTCTCTGCTCCTATCACTAACAGTACTCCAGTCACAATTTATTAAAATTAGCTGTCCATGTGTTTGCTGGAAATCTAGGCTCTGCAGACCCACTTTCTGTACCTCACCTTCCTTTGTCCCTTGGCACAGGGACAACAGTGCTGATGCTGGCTCGGCTCTGCCTGTTTTGTTGTAAATAGTGTCTATAGAAAACAGCATCTTGAAGCTCCTCAAGCTGCATGTACCTCAGATACTCGCTGGGGTCCACTGACACTCTCCCAGAAGCCTCTGACAGACCCCAAGACAGGGCAAAGGTCTGATTAGTCTCTGACTCCAAGTAGCTGCCTAAGGCTGTGGTCCATCCAGGGGTGACTAAGACATAACTAATAAGAGGGCTCTGTGAATGGAAAAAATGGGTAGCTTCTTGAGTCTGGCACAGGGGCATATATGAGTCTTGGGTTTCCAGAACAAAACAAAAAGTTATTCTGAAAAAAAAAAATACTTAGAGAAAGGAAAGCTATACCAGGAAGAAGGAACGATTCCAGAAATATTTCTAGATCATTAGATGCTCTGCTAACACAGGACCAGAATGCTTGCTTACTTACTTTCTTTGTGCTATATCTCAAACACCACAAAGTGCTCATTATACAGGTAGAAACCAGATGTGCCAGGATGGTCTACAACTTATAACAAACATATGTCAAACATAGGATAAACATGGTGTCTATTTCATGTCTTCCTGACATAGACAGATCTGTCCTATGTGTCCTTCATTAACTATCTGGAGACCCCACTGGTTCCTGCCTGCTGCAACCCCTGATGGTCCCTACTCCAGCAGTTAGCACAACTGGGCTCAGGGAGTGCCTTGTCTGGGCTATGTGAGGGGCGGAGTACATGGCTTCTGATCTCTATCCATTCTGTCCCTGACATCTCCATCATAAAGGCCACCAGGGTTATTTTATTGGGCTGAGCTGAGGAGATGTTTATTCACCTGGTGCCTTTCAAATGGATTAGGTGGATTTAGTCCTGGGATGAGAGCTCCTGAAGCCCAAGAAAGATCCAAACATAGGGATATTATGCCACAGTCTCTCATGCTAGTTCGCCCCCCAGGCTCTCCCTGCTGGAACCACATTTTTCCTGCTCAAGAAATTAGGTTCTTTTTTTTTTCTTTCTATGATCCGATGAAAGTCAGCAGGAGCCAGAGTAAGCCGGTAACATGAAAATACTTACTGATGACTACATGTCCATGACCAGCGACGGAGTTCCCAGCTGACCCATGTCATCTTCGTGCTATGACCCTTCAGTCCCATTTCACAGTTGAGAAAACTGACCTCAAAAAAGTTTCCTACAGGAAGCCAGTGTTACACAGCTGTAAAGCCATGGTGAGAAGCCAGGATTAGGAATCAGAATTCGAGATTCCAAGCTCCCAGTTCAACTCCCCCATCTACGCCCCTCCCTTTTATTAAACATAGATCCTTTCCTCATACAATATAATCTGAATTCTGTTTCCCTTCTCTCTACTCTGCCCAGTTCCTCCCTACCTCCCCTCCCCTCCAGACCCACCCCCTTTCTGTCTCTCATTAGAAAAGAACAAGCTTCTAGGAGCTAGCAACAAAACACAGCAAAATAAAATATAATGAGAGAAAATGAAAACCACATCTTGAAGTTGGACCAAACAAGCTCACACTGAAATAAAGGAGCCCCAAGAGATGCGCAAGAATCAGAGACCCACTGGTCTGCACATTCAGGAGTCCCATAAAATTGCTAACTGAAGGCTACAGTATATAGGCGGAGGACCCGGTGCAGACCCATGCAGGCCCTGTGATTGCTGCTTCTGTCTCTGTGGGTTCAGGTGAACCATGCTTACCATCTCTTTGTCTTACAAAACGTCTTGTCAGTCGCCAACACAACCAGACTGAAAGCAGCTTGGGAAGGAAAGGGTTTATTAAATATTATTGGTTGGGTTAATCATATCATCGAGAGAAGCCCAGCCATGAACTTAAGGCAGGAACTCAAGGTGGAGACTGAAGCAGAGACTGTAGAAGAATGTGGCCTTTGTTTTTGTTTGTTTGTTTGTTTTGTTTTGTTTTGTTTTCTCCCCAATGGCTTGCTTAGCTTTCTTTCTTATACAGCCCAGGACTACCTACCTATGGGTGGCACTGACTCTGGAACCTCCAACATCAATCATTACTCAAGAGAACGCCAGACAGACAGGTCCACAGGCCAGTCTGATGGAGGCAACTCTCTCAGAAGAGAGGGTGGGATGGTTGCGTGCATCTTCTGCCGGTGGCCCAGGAGCAGTCTGAGGATAGAGGATCAAATCCAATTTATCACTTCATTTGCAGCATCTCATCCAAGGCTTTTCTTAGCACAAAAGACTTGATTTGGAGGGGGAAAAATGAGAAAAAAAATTTAAAAATGACTGTACTATTTCATTGAAATGCTCATGAATGTTGCTTCTAAAAAAGCAAGCTGGTGAGGTGAAGGTCAAAGGGAGAAGAGGCAGGAGTTAGAAAATTCTGAGAACCTGCAATAAGGCCAGAAAGCCAAGATCCTGAAACGCGGGTATCTTCTGTCAATAGGCAAAATGTTCAAATGGCCAAATCTCAGAATGGAACAGCCAGTCCAGCTACCCCATCCAAGACATTTCTCTAACCCCCACTGCCCCCAGATGAAGGTGTTTTGAAGGGTTCCCTCACACAGACATTCACAAATCGCTCCTTCGGGCAACTCTTTCTTCAGAAATGAAGGTTATCAGAAGCAGTCCAAGGACAAATTTGATCCAAAGTCATTGTACAAACCTTTCTAGAATGACTACTGCAGAGAAACCATGCTAAGCACCGGGTCACCAGTCTAGGGTGACCATGCCACCTCTTCTGTGCAAAAGACAAAAAGCCAGAGTATGTTTCTTTGAAATCTCTGAGCCTGGGGCAGGATGCTCTGATTCAAAGAAGCACATTCACTGGAAGTGGAAACTGGAATATAACTAAGACAAGGGTACCAGTGGGAACCTAAATTCAGTGGGAACAAGTACAGTAGCCTCAGGTGGGTTCTGCCACACTCTCCTGGGAGTCTTTCCTTTACCTGAACAGGCAGGTAGTTTCAAGATGAATGGGTATATCTGAATTCTTCATGGTTAAGAATAGAAAAGCTTTCTCATTTGTTTTAAAAGTCTCTCTCTCTCTCTCTCTCTCTATATATATATATATATATATATATATATATATNTGTGTGTGTGTGTGTGTGTGTGTGTGTGTGTGTGTGTGTGTGTACATTGCATGCATATATGTGCACATGTACATGGACACCAGAGGCCAACATCAGTTGTAGTTCTGTAGCATTGTCTACCTATTTTTGAGACAGGGCCTCTCGTTGGGATCTGGGTTCACCAATTAGGTTAGACTAGATGACCAGCAAGCTCCAGGGAACCTCCTGTCTCCACCTTGCCAAGACTGGGATTACATGTGTGCACCACCATACCTAGCCCCACCCTTTTAAATCTGGGTTCTGCAGATCAAACTCAGGTTTCCATGTTGGAAGGCAAGCACTTGGCCAACAGCTATCTCTCCATACTCAAAACCATTTCCCCATCTCTCTAGCCTCCAAAAGCATTTTCTGTTTTTTGGGGTTTTTTGGTTTTTTTGTTTTGTTTGTTTGTTTGTTTTCAAAACAGGGTTTCTCTGTATAGCCCTTTCTAATTAAAGATACCTCTTAACTGTACATCCCACTATTCCAAAGAGTGAGGTGGCATTCAGTAGTGGTGCTGCTACTACGATTGAAGCTACCGCAGCAGCAGCATCCTCGTAGTGGCAGGTTAGAAACACAGACGCTCAAGCCTCCCTCAGGAATCTACATGTAAGCAGAGCCTGCACTAAAGCATGAGAGAGGTTTTAGTGTACTGATTCCTCAGAACAGCTGCTCAACAGAACAAACCAGAAAGCGGGGTCACTGTGAAGACTTTGCCAGTCCCTTGAAGCTCTGGTCATCAGCAAATCATCCAAATATCTCTGTGGTGTTTCAGCCAAATGGGCTATCGTTTAGACTCAGTCCTCTGGAGCCATATCTATTGGTTTGTGATGCAAACACACAGTTGATGGTTTCCTGGCTAGGATCTGCTATTATTCTCAATTATAATTTTACACTACCCAGTTCAGACACCAGCTGCCCTATGAGTCCCTTCCCGGCCTTTCACTTCTAGAGAAATCATTCTTGGCTCTGAGCCCCTGTGGTGGCTCTGCGTTAATGTGTTTTGCCTTAAAACTTGCCACACTTTTGATTCTCTCAGTAAACCTCAGCTACCTACCTTGGCCTCCAAAGCCCAAGGTTTTAGTCATATTTGTTTCCCTAGAGTACTTAGGTGCCCAGCCCAGGTACCCACTATCTTCTTGAGCTCCTACATTGAGAAGTATTGAGAAGTCCAAACGTATCACTCTCCGTTCTTAAACAAACCATGTTTAACTGCCCATTTTTTCCTCTCTAGGGATGAAAATATGAGCTTCTTTGTATGCTTTTAAATAAAACATCCCATCAGATACTTCACCTCACCTTGCATAGCAGCTATAACTCTCACCAAGATGTCCAGAGATAGTATGATCCTCACCAAGTTGGAGTACAAGACTCATTTATACTCTAGAGCCCACAACCATGACTCCATACCATGCTGCCTGCAGACAATGCCCCTATGTCTTCTGATTCCTCTGCTACCTCCAGACAAGCCAATGAGGGATGATGCATGTTTCTGCTTCAATTCCTGTCAGTCCCAGTGTTTCTCTTCTTGATGCTCTGGGGTCAATGGGAGTTCAGAAGGTAGGCATGGGATGAACCCCATTTATTTCAAGGTGCAAGTGAACTAAGGAGCCTCAGGGATAAAAGGCTAAAGGAGAACCCCTGACAATTACTCCAGGTCCAAATGGGGTGACCCTTGGATTGGTCTGGCTCCCTACCTTGAACCACAGCTCACCTGGTCTGGAATCCAACATCACTCTGTCCACACGAGTCTATGCTATTGGGGCTTGGTCTCTGTTCTTTTCATGGAGTCTAGCTCTCATACACTGCGTATTTGCAAGGTATCTGTCTTCACCAAGAAGGCCATTCTACCAGCCTATGCCCAGTCTTCAGACATTCTCGTCCTAGCAATGAGAAGAGGCACTCTGCCAAGCTCTCAGACCCCCTTGGACACTGAGACTTACAGTTGGGGTACAGGTTCTTTTTCTGACCGACCCTAGGCTCCTTCCCTTATTCTGTCACATGTCAGCCCAACACATCCTTTTAATGTTTTCAGAGCCCACGTTTCTAGAAGGTTCTCTCACCTGCTGTTAGACTCACCACAAGAAGTCAAGTGCCACTTGAGGATTTGCAATCAGAAAACAGTTGAAAGTCAACTCTGCATGCTTATTCTCCCAACATTCAGGAAGCTGAGACAGGGGGATTTCAAGTTCCAAGCCACCTGGAATCTCACATAATGAGACTCTTACCTTAAAAACAAAACCAGAAAAAGGGTGAATTAAAGTTTGGGCTAGGGAAATGACTCAGTCAGTAAGGTACTTTGCCTGGCAAGCACATGGAATCCTCAGAATCTATGTAAAAACTTGAGGAAACAACAGGCAGTGGTAGTGCACACCTTTCATCCCAGCACTTGGGAGGCAGAGGTGGGTAGATTTCTGTGAGCTTCAGGACTACCAGGGCACACATACCTATCCTCACATGATCATGCAGATCTATGCATATACACTCACACACAAAATAATGCTGCACTTTTAAAACTCCTCACTCTCTGTATCTATCTTGGAAAAAATAGATAGATGATAGATGATTGATAGATAGATAAATAGACCGACAGGTAGATAGATAGATAATAGACAGACAGACAGATAGACAGACAGGCAGGCAGGCAGGCAGGCAGAGTGGGGCAAGCAGAAAGGAAAGGATAGGTGAAGCCCTGAGACTTCATGACCAGACAACCTAGACTTTTCACTGAGTTCCAGACCAGTGAGTGATCCTCTCAAAAATCAAGTTAGATAGTTCCTTAGGAATGATACCTGAAGTTGTCCTCTGGTGGCCTCCTCATTCATGCACATACATGTCTATATACATCAGCATGCATACCTATACCCACACACACATGTAAATCTACGACTATACCCACACTGAAAAGAATGTTCCCCTTTTTAAAACCCCTCACTTTCTGTATCTGTTTAAATGAGAAATATATACAGACACATTTATGTATACACATACAACTTACTTTACAAAATATTTGTGAGGATTAAAACAGATTAACATGTAGGATACTTAGCATTGTGGTTATAAATACTCGGTGTAGAATAACTATATTTAACAATTGTTCTGAAGCAGCAAGACAAGCAATGATTCTGTTAATAAACCTTGTTGTAGAAATATATAATATAGTTAATGAGTTTGAAAATCAGAACAAAAGCAAAGTATTTTATGCATAAAGGAGCTCATTTTGTTTCACCTGGAAGATTAATCCACCTTGATCCTCATTCTGGGGGAAATTAGTTGTTTTGCCAACTGAAGTGCTACATGGTGGGGGAACATGGAATCTGTTGTGTCAACCCCCGCCATCATCCCTGCTACACCTGTGTGTTGGTTGTGGGTCCATTTAGCCTGGGAAGGAACAGAGCAGGTATTCATTTCTGCTGCCTCTCTCTGGATAGCCTCTTCTTCCCTGAAAAATGTTTCAATGGACTCTTGAGACATCAAAGAAGGGGGAGCCACTTGATGAGTCTGGAGTGATGCAGGCTAATTGGAGAGACCTGCCTGGGTCTCCCATGTACCCACCCTCTGAGGATATTAAACCTCAAAGATGGTTCATGATCTCACCTTTAGCAATTTCTCAGAAGGTAAATTTATGTTATCTACTCTTTGTCTTGCCTCATTGATGATTTTCTAGGAATTTACCCTACTTTTAACATTCTGTCAAAAATATGATCCAGTTCGTGAGCACAGTCCATGGCTAATAGACATCTCTCATTTCAGAGCCCCAGTGTCTTGATCATCAAGATCTTACATTAAACCTGACTATAGTTTCTGTGACCTAGCCTTGGTTGTTTTCTTAGGCCAAGGTACTTTCCCAGGTCTGCACCTCTGCTCTTTAGCACTTGAGACTAACAGCAGTTAAGAATAGTCTAATGTAGAACCATTCACCCAACCCACGTAAGTTGGGGATAAAGAGAAGAAGCAGAAACCAAACATTTTCTGTATGACCTGAGTTCGTTTTTTTTTTCCCCCCTCTCTGAGTTTCTGAGCTATAATATTTCACAGGAATGGGGGCAGATCTTTCTAACTCTGGAATTTATAAATTGACTTATCTTCAAAGCCTACTCTGGCAGATCCCACATTTCTTCATTTGGTGACCTTCCCTGAAGAGACTTCCAAATGTCTATCAAAGCCTCAGGACAATCTTTCTCTTGAATAATTAGAAAATTCAGTATTTAGAGGAAGCACTGGAAGCTGACTGCTATATTGTGGCTCTAACAGTTCCTGGTGTTCCTAATAAAAACAGCCAGGAGACTGGACACCATCATGAAAAATGGCCAATGTGTTTTCTCAACCGCCTGCTTCTTCCACTTATCCAAGATCTGTCAGTTTCTTAAGAAGCTCTAAGCTCCAAGCTGGGCATAAAGAATTGGGTAATTTCCTATCTTTTGTCCTGGTGTCCCCAAGCCATAGACATTATTTTAATGGAATTCCATTGTATCTCCCAATTCAAATGGACTTGAAAGCAAACAAAACATTTAAAGGGAGAACTTTCTTCCAAAGTGGGGTGTGTGTGTGTGTGTGTGTGTGTGTGTGTGTGTGTGTGTGTAAGCCTTGTCAAGACTTGAGAATTGTGCAAAATCCTGAATCAGGGGAATCAATGAATAAAGGCCCTCCCAGTACTCTCTCCAAATGTTTAGGGTATGAAGATTTAGTTGTCTGAGAGTCCAGTTCCAAGTAATTTTTCCTAGTTGGGAAGTTAAGTTCCAGGCACTTGCTCACCAATGGTATAAAAACATTTAACAAAGGAAGGAAGCAGAGAAGGGAGGGAGAGAAAGGGAAGAAAGAAAGGGAAGAGAGAGATAGGAGAGAGAAGGAGGGAGAGAGGGGGAGAGAGAAAGAGGCAAGAGAGGGAAGGAGAGAAGGAAGGGAAGGAGGGAGGAAAGAAGGGAGGAGAGAGGGTGAGTGAGGAATGAGGGAGAGGAGGGGAAAGAAGAGAGGGAGAGAAAGAGGAAGAGAGGAAGGAGGAGGGAGGATGGAGGAGACAGGAGGAAGGAAAGGCATAGAGTGAGCAGAACCATCTAGTCATCTTGTAGTCTGGAATCCAGCATGGGTGTCTTTTAACAGAAATTGCCCATGCTAATGACCTCATGCTACATCCGTAATAAGCAACCCCTGCCTCCAATTAGTTTTAACTGCCACATAAACTCCAAATCCGGGGGCTGGTGAGAGGCTCCCTGTATGATTGCCGGAGACAGCATTCCACAGAAAATACCAGGAGCCACTGAGAAAGTCGAGTCAGAAGACCTTTCACAATCCAAAGGCTCCAGAGAGGAAAGCCTCGTCTATCTCCATGGAAAGCAGGCTTCCAAGTCAGGATGACAGAGGCTGTGAGAATCAGCAGCAACAAGTGACAGGACAGCAGGCAAGTACTCAAGAGTGGCAAGCAGAGGTGAAGAACCGAAGGCCGCAAGTGCCCAGATTGAGACCTGCAGTGTTTGGGCACATGAGTGTCACATGCATCTTAGAAAGGTCTATGACAGGTAGGTAAGTCACCCATGCTTTCAGCTGATTCATGCATCTTACAAACTCCCCCAAAGCTCTTCCTATGTGCCAAGCACTGTAAAGATAGTATCTCACCCTCCAGGAGATAGAGTCACATCCTCAAACTGTGCCAGTACAATGTGGGTAAATGGATCGCAGAGACTTGCACCAGGGCTAAATGTCACAGAGATGTTGGGCTGCAGCTCCCGGACAGTCGGGCTTTTGGACAAAGGTCCTAGGAAAGGAAGTGTCTGAGAATGTACCTTTGGTCTTCGGAGGATCTTCAAAAGATTCTGTGGGGTTCTCTTTCTTTTGTCCCTTTGTTTCACAAAGGCCAGAGCAGGTCTTATCGAATGAAATATCCCCCGAGGATGTTAAGTCAGCCTCCCCTGTTACCGTGCCTACATAGATTCTGGGGTGAGAAAGCCAATACCTTCTTGTCATTTGTTCTCTGGCGACAGACATGTGAGAAATATTGGAGAAGAGGAAAGATTTCTCTTTGTCCTTGGCATTTTTTCCTTTGATAATATTTCATCCAAAAAGGAGTTTTGGATCTGGTCTTGATCACGTGACTTGGAAGGAGAAGCTGAGAATGATACAGCAGCTGAGGAAAGGAAGCTCGTGATATACTCTGGCAGGTACACAGCTCTGACTCTACAGCTGTCCCCAAAGCACCTCGGGGTGGGGGGGTGGAGGCAATAGGTCAGTGAGTTAGAACTGGAACAGGTGGATAGATACTGGAGCAAGAGAGCCCAAAGCAACACCATAGCCTGGGCCCAATGACAGGGTCGTGGATATGAACTAACTACCGACTCAATTAGGAAAAAATCCAGAATCTAGGGTTTCAGTACAAAAGGCTCGTCGACAGAACACAGCCTTGGAGAAACACCAGAAACAAAAACAGGAAGACATCTTTAAATTGGAGAACAGACATGATATAAGACAGTATGGGAGCAGCAGTAGGCCCAATGAGAAGAGGATGGGAGGAAGTGAGCCAAGGAGGTATGACCCAATGCATAGGCTGCAGAAAACAACCCTCTGTGGGTCATCTGTTATATCTCAAAAACACCCCATGTCCAAGCAGCCATCAGAGTAGAGACCTGATAGAAGGACCAGGAAGGGGTTCACACATGACAGTAATGCTCAATACAGTTCGAAGCTCTCACCAGAGTCCAAAGGTGGCCACCAAATACACAGAGATCATGCTCACTGAAAATAAGGGACATTTCAGTGTCACGTTTTCTTATACAGAGCTGTATGGCATGTTACCTCCAAACTGAAGCATTTGCCCACGGAGATAAATGAGGCTCACCAGCCTTAGGTGACAAACATGGGATAAACAGAAGGTTGAATGTCCAGGAAAAAGAGAAAGCTGGAAGACTTTGAAGGCCCTTACTAACAGGACTAAAGGGATTAGTTATCAATTCCTGGCAGTACAGACTCAGAGCAGCCGAACTGCAGAAAGATGTCTGGACCTCACAGTTACCTAGAACCTTCTTATAGAACCCCGGGGCTGCCATTTTAGGACCCACCCTCCCACCCCTACCTACTCCCCCAGCTGGGTGGGCTGTCTTGATACAGCTACTTTTGAGTTATCCTTGCTCCTTGTAAGTGAGCCCTCACTCAGACTCCTCTTTGTAACTTACTGGGTCACCTAATCAGTCATTGGTACAGTTATTACTTTGCTCTGTGGTGGGCTCCCTTTCCCGGTAGACTCAAGTGTGTGTGTGTGTGTGTGTGTGTGTGTGTGTGTGTGTGTGTGTACACGCACGTGCGCACGCATGAAAAGACCACCTCACAAGAGATGAGCCAGGAATGTGTCTGTACTTCTGTAAAGGCACAGACAGGAAAAGGGCATCTCCACTGTACTGTGGTAGTGAAGGCAGGTGAGCAGTCCCACCCCACAGCATTACCCAGGCATCCCAGGTCTTCCCTTTGCCTACCAGTTTCATCAAGTCCTGGGCCCTATTGTGTTCATCATCGTGATGAACACTGTGGCCAAAAAAACATCTCGTAGAGGAAAGGCTTTTGTTTCAGAGTACACCTTGCAGTCCATCATGAAAGGAAGGCAGGATAGGAACCCGGATGCAAGAACTGAGGCCGTGGAGAAACACTGCTTACTATCTTGTTCCTTCTAGATGCTAAGCTCGCATTTTAGACAGCCCAGGACCACCTATGCAGCGATAGTGAGCTGCCCAAAGCAAGCCGCTCATTGATGAAGAAAATGCCCCACAGGCTTGAATACAGGCCAACACGAGAGAGGCCTTCTCTCAGTTGAGATGCCCTCTCTGGAATGACCCCAGCTTGTACCAAACTAGCAAAAAGGTAAGCAGGATGCATTGGCTCTGATCCACACTATCTGAGCTAGGGCACCCTCGTTTGCTCTTCATCCCAACCCGGTTGGGAAGCAGGGAAGAGGGAGAAGAGACCAGGCACCTTCAGCAAGGATGCCATGATTACACTGTGTTCAAGTTTTTTTTTTATTAGTACCCTACTTCAACTAGAATATAGTTTGCCAGCTACACCAAGATGGAAGGTGAGTCTTTGACCAGTGTGTGCAGCTAGAACCTGGCTGACTTTATTTACAGGGAAGGAAGAGAACTCAGAAAATGGGAAGCATCTAAGAGGTTCTGACACTGTGATTCATAGCAATTGATTCCTGGAGTCACCTCTGCTTTAAAAAGCCTTGTCCGGCTTCTAAGTGTGGCCTCTCTTCTGTGTTCCTATGACACTCATGATTAACTCTGTTAAGCTTACCTGAATGCACAGAAATATTCAATTTATTTGTCTCTCTTCCACTAAAGTATGAACTCCAACTGCATCAAACACATATTCTTTATCTTTGGATCCTCAAATGCTAGATGGAGGGTCTCAACCTGGTCCATAACAAAGGCTTGATTGACTCAGAAAGTAGTTGGATATCTGAAGAGTTTCTGGTGTGGTTTGAGACAGTAACTCCTCTAATGTATAGTCGTGTGTGTTTATTCATATGCCTAAAGACACTAGCTGGTTGATGCAAAATGTATACATAGGATTTCTGGTGTATGCACTAGCAGAAAAGGACATTGCTATATTGTGTCGAATGGTTGAGCGATAGCTTCCACAGGATGGAAAGCCTAGGTGGTAGGCATCAGCTTTGATGTTACAGACAGCTTGTCCACCACTTGTCAACATGTACCTGTTTGCATTTCTCTCTGAGTATCCCTGATTGTGCCGGTCAGCAGCCATCTCAGATCTTTTCCTCATTGTCATAGGAAGTGGCAGGTGAGCTCAAGGAGAGCTTGGGTTGTCAAAAGAAGAAGAAGAAGAAGAAGAAGAAGAAGAAGAAGAAGAAGAAGAAGAAGAAGAAGAAGAAGAAGAAGAAGAAGAAGAAGAAGAAGANAAGAAGAAGAAGAAGAAGAAGAAGAAGAAGAAGAAGAAGAAGAAGAAGAAGAAGAAGAAGAAGAAGAAGAAGAAGAAGAAGAAGAAGAAGAAGTGCACTGTGTATATCAAAGTATGGGAAGACTGACTGAACACTGGACTTGGAAGTTGGAAAAAGACTCATTTCTGTGGCTAAAATTGTGCCGCAGGATAGGCTTTGGCATGATTAGAGAAATACTGTTGAGAACATTACCTAACTCCATTTCCTGACCCCAGAACTACATAGAACTAGTACACTTGTAGTCAGACAAGATTTGGGAATTTGTATCAAGACCTGTGGGAATGTTTAAGGGTTTATTTCCAGGGAATGTAGTCCCCAGTCCAATCCGGTCTGATATAACCACTGAGTGCTTCCTCTGGCTGCGAACCTCACATTTGGGACTATTCTGGAATAGCAGGTGCTGAGCAGCAGGTGGACGTGGTTGCTGACAACTTAATATAGTGATATGGAGATATGTCGCAGACACCAAAGTGCCAGACTTAGAGGAGGATTCTAGATGATTTAAGAATGAAACTGACTGTTAGGGAGATGGAGTTGAGAAGGGCTGAGACTGCTCTAGGCCATGAAATTTGCTAGATGGTTGATCATTCCCTGTGGGAACAGTCACAAGCTTTGTTTCTGGAATTACAGTGATAGGACACTAGAATTGTAGGAGACATGAGGATACTGGTGTCAGATTAAATCCAGGCTCAGCCACTGACTGTGCCCTGACCTTGGGAGAATCATCTCTAAGTACCTCTGCTTCCCCATATTTCCCCCAATGAACTAAAGGACAGTGGGCACTTCACTGGGTTATGTGAGAGCATCGACAAGCCAGAAAGCATAAGTGAATGTCTGGCATATTTCCTCTGTAAACATTGGTTCTCATAGAATCTGTTATTGCGGAGCAGAATGAAACAGAGCTCGCTGAGAGCAGATGAAACGGCCCCTTTGCAATTTAGAGGGAAACCACTGAATTGGCTTGCACCACTGAAAAATCCAGAAGGGGTTCTGTTCACCTGTGTCTTTTCCTAGAGAGTGGGACTGTTACTGGGACCTACGGTGATTCATTGTCATTGTCAACTTGATGAGATGTAGAATCGCCGTGGAAACATGTTCTGTGGGTGTGTATTTATGAGAGTGTTTCCAGAAAGGCTGAATTGAGGAAGAAGAACCCATTTTGAGCATGGGAGACTATGGACTGGGGTTCCAGACTTAATAAAGAGAAGAAAGCAAGCCAAGTTAAACACCAGCTGATCTGTCTGTCTCTGTCTCTATCTCTGTATCTTTATCTTTATCTCTATCTCTAGCTGTAGCTCTAGCCCTATCTTTACATCTATCATCTACCAATCTCTGTCTCTCATACAGCTGTAATGTGACCAGCTTTCTGATGCTCCCACCACCACAGATTCCCCCATCACAATGGACTGCACTCTCAAACTATGAGCCAAATGAACCGTTCCTTCCTTATATTGTTTTCGTCAGGTATTTTGCCACAGCAATGAGCAAAACAGTTAACACCGGACCCAAGCCTAATCCTCCACTGTTTTCTGACCTCCTTTGAATGTCAATACCATCCCTCCTCACAATGGTTCAAGAGGACATCAGCAACTCCAACCTCCTGGCCTCATAGCACATCATCCTAGACAAGGAAGAGGGCTTTCCTTCCACCAAGATCCAAATGGTCCATCACCCCAACCCCAATGCACACTTCTTACACCATTTGCCCAAATCATGTCACATACCCAGTGATAGGACATAATGGTCAGCTATCCCAGCTCAGCCCATCCACAGAGTTAAGACTGGCTAATTACCCAAGACAGCTTCTAGGAAGAGGGGAGTCCTTGAATCAAATCTGAGCATTGCAGACAGAATGAGAAGGAAACAGATGCGGGATCGGCAAGTGTGGTGGTTTGAATAGGTATAAATAACCCTCATAGATGTACGAATGCTTGCTTGGCCTAGGAAATGGAGGTGCGAGGAGGTGTGGCCTTAGTGGAGGAAGTATGTCACTGGAGGCCAACTTTAAGGTCATATATGCTCAAGCTATGCTCAGTATGGCACAACACGATCTCCTTCTGCTACTTTCACATCAAGATGCAGAACTCTCAGCTCCTTCTCCAGCACCATGTCTGCCTGGATGCTGCCATGCAACCTACTATGATGATAATGGACTAAACCTCTGAAACTGTAAGCCAGCCCCAATTTAGATGTTTTCCTTTATAAGAGTTGCCTTGATTCTGGCATCTTTTCACAGCAAAAAAAAAAAAAAAAAAAAAACTTGAAAAATTAAAAAAAAAAAAAAAAAAAAAAAAAAACACCTGAACTAAGATATCAAGGAAAAGAAGACTACGGTTTGAGATTTAGTAAGCTCTCAAACACATATGTGAGTGAAATCATGAAATATGGTGAAAAAGCCTGGGATTATTTATTCACTGCGTGTTTATTTGTGTGTGTTTCATGTGTGTATGCACACATTCACAGGTGTGGGCTCGTGTGCTCATATACATGCATATGCGAAGAGGTCCCAAGTTGAGTTTGAATTCTTTCTCCATAGCTCTCCCTTTATCTACTGAGACAGGATCTCTCGCTGATTCTGGGGCCTGCTGATTCCAGCCTGTCTAGCTAAGCCATCCTGCCCTGGGGAGTCTGCGTCTGCTGAGGGCTGGGATTCCAAGCTGTGGCTACATTAACCTGACTCTGAAAGGAGTTCTGAGGATCCAAATTACAAGCCTTATGGTTGCATGACAAGCACTTTATCCGTTGAGTCATCTCCCCAGCCTAGTCTGAGATTTAGCAAACCGTGTTACAGCCCCCAGAAGACCTGTTGGGTCTTGAAGAATCTAACTAATCCAAGGACGACACAAGCTTGGTGCCACCTAACGTATTTATCTCCCTACAGAGGAGAGCCATTCACCAAACAATGTCATTTCCCAGGAACCAGATCATATGGTAGCCTCAGCTTAAGCTGAAAGGGCAAAGGACGCCATCGGGAGGACCCAGCTGGTGATGAGTTGCTTGGCAGGCACAGGGACCTTCTTCCAGGGGCACAGTCAGATTGTGACTCTTTCCTGTGCTGATAAAGAGACACTCGAGCCTCCACCACACAGCTTATTATGTAGAAATATGGATTCAGTGGGGCTCACTTCCTGCAAGGAGGGATATTGCTGGAACCAGTCTCCTTTTCTCTCTTTGCCTCGTTGCTTTCCCTTTCTTGCCCCCTTTCCTTCGATGAGCCTCTCATTATGCAGAGCCGTTCACATTTCCCTTTCGAAGATAAAGCTAAGACAAAGAAAGGAAACATATTTAGCGCTAATGATGGGCACAGTTTCATTTTTCTGTGTGAATCTATTGCTGTTTAATGAGCTAAATATCCATGAGATGGATTAGACACACTGATCCAGCTAGTGTCTCATGGGAGGTGGCTTTTTAGTGGTAAAAATCGGCTTCAGGAAGAAACACAAGGCGAATTGCCTCAGCAACACAGCAGATAGTGATCTAGGGCACAGAGTAGCTGGGGCATGGACAGGTAGCAGGCAATGAGTTGCTAGCTGTCCACCCCCTCAACAACAGACTTAGTGCAAAAACAAGGAATGATCAAAACATTGAGTGAGGTAGGCCCAGGGATGCTAAAAAAAAAAGACTCCCACATAGACAAAAAGACAAGACAATGTGAACACTGAACATGAAGGGCTGTTTAAGCTGACCAATTAGAAAATGCCAGTTATCTCTACTGGCACCACAGAAGCTGTCCAAGAATGGGGCCAACCCACTTGAGACAGTGTCATTGGTCCCAGGAGGGAGCCAAGTAGGCAGAATTCTCAAGCACCTTCAATTTAGTCTCATTGTTCACTTTTTGGTAACAGAAATCTGTTGTTTCTTAAATATCTTTCCCAAAGAAGCCATTTTCAAAAGCAATATCTTCTCCTTGGAGGGACCACAGCTTTTATTCAACACTCTATTTGTGGATCTTGAAGCTCAGATAGGAAAGTCCTGCAGCCAATCTGTAATTGAATCATGATCAACAGCTCACTGTTTACTGGAGTTTGCTGGGTGCCAGGAACTGTTCTAAATGCTGAAACACTCTAAGCTGTTCCAGATTCCTTCAATATTATTTTGAGGCAGGGTCCCTCATTGGCCTGGAACTCCATCTCTCCAGGTCCCGAATAGATTTTTGAAAATTCCATGTGTGGGGGGAGTTGTCTGAGGCTCAGCCAAGTTAACTTTCACTGCCAAAGTCTCACAGCAAGGAAGAGATAGGCATGGGACCAGCTGCAGAGCCCAGTTTATGACCTGCAGCAGGACGAGGTTCCCTGACCAAACATGGCTCCAGAGATTCCAAATATCAAAGCAGAAAGCACACCCTTTTATTCTTTTAGCCTAGAAGACATCTCTTATACTGTTGAAGTGACACTAGTTCCACACCGCCTCAGCTGCAATAGAACTGAATTTGGGGAGACCCTAAGTGACTCCTCTCTCAAATCTGAGGCTCCCCCCCAAGAGTCTCTCTCCCACACCACCACTCCCCTGTTCTCCAGCGAGACCAAGAACATTTGTATTCTCTTTGTATTCTCCAAGCTCTCTTTCCAGCTAGAACTCACCCCTGTCTGTTGCCTGATGTTAAGCCCCTACCTATCTTTTAAGACCCAGCCACAGAAGATTAAGTGATATCTCAGAGGTCAAGAGCAATGTCTGCTCTTCCAGGGCATCTGTGTTGGAGTCCCAGAACCCACATGGAGGCTCACAATCATCTGTAACTTCAACTCCAAGGGAAAGTTTACCTGCTTCTGGACTCCATAAGCTCCAGGCGTGTATGTGGTACAGAGAGATAACATGCAGACAAAAATGCCCACACCAAAAAAATAGCAACTTTTTTTTAAAAGCCCAAAGATACCTCAGAAGTAAAGATGTCAATAGTCACCCAGGTATGTATCAAGATGAGTCCTCCCTTCCCCCATGGCTTGATCCCTCTGCACAGCATTTGTCTGACATTTACCCTCAAAGTAATCAGAAATTCAAGGGCAGGTCCCTGAAGCGGTCAGATATAAGGTCTTGGACACAGACTTGAGTTGAAGATTCTGTCTCTCAGCAGGGAATTGTCCAGCAGCAGTCCCGGTGCTGGAGAGAATGAGACGGAAGCCTTAGTGAGACTCTGTTGTGTGTCGCCGAAAACATTTCTCAATGTGCTTAGCTTCCTTGTCTATACTCACAAAAGGACAGTATTCATCTCCAAGGATTCCATTGAGAGTTAGATAAGGTGATGCACATGAACCTTAGGTGATGTCTACGTTTTAGTGGTACCAAGAACATTCTGGCCTTGGTATCACATCCAGTGATGTGAACCCCTCACTCATCTTTTTAAAACCCAGTCCAAGATGAAAGGGTTGGAAGGTGGTATCTTAGCCGTGAGTATTGTGACATCTTCACTGCCACTGCCACTGAATCCAGCACTGTCATCTCCACCATCACTGTATTGATGACAGTGACTTTTCTGTTGTGACTTCCAGGAGTGCAGGGACTTGGCCTCATTCATCTTCATGCCTGGGCTTTAAGAAGTGATTAATAAGTGAGTATTGAATTGGATTGCTCAAGCAACTGTCCACTGGAAATCTTTTATTATTTGAACTCTGGTGATAAATTGTTTTAAAACTATTTGCCTAGACTTTGCCACACAATGAAGCTTTGGATTCCTTAGAGCTGAGTATTTTTAAACTGCAGATCATACAGATTAGTAAATAAGAATACATTACTAAAGATATTGTGTGCATAAAATATTTAACAAATACTTAAATTTATAAGCTCCAAGCTTACAGAATCCTCAGGATATGTACATGGGTTTTGTGGGGGGCTGTGAATTTTCAAAGGAAATGAGTGTAACATTGTGGGACACTTCAAAATAGCCAATGCTGGGGACAGGAAAGACAGATCAGGTTAAGAGCACTTGCAAAGGACCAGAGCTCGGTTCCCAGCACCCACAATGAGCAGCTCACAACTGCCTGTAACTCCAGCTCCAGGGCATTTGACAATCTCTTGGCCTCTGAAGGTACCTGCAGTCATGTATACATATACATACACACATGGACCCACACATATAAGCATATCTAAGAATAAAACAAAGATCTCTATAAACACTAAAATCATCAGCATTTATTGAGCACTGACTTAGTGCCAGGCACAGTGTTGAATACTTCACGTACTTTATGTGTAATTCTCATAGCCTTTATTATAAAGTAGGCATTGTTCCTTTCTCACAGACAAGCAGAACAAAATTGCAGGAGGTCTGTGAACTAGAGCAGGAGCACATTTTTGTACCAGAGCTCCAGATTTGAGTGTGTCCTCTTTTGACTACAGGAGAGAGGGTCATCTATGCCTATAGGGCTCTAAAAGTTTCTATGTTTCATCATTCTTTACGCTCTGGAAGCTGTTGGCTAGTATTCCCACATTACGGCTGAGGCATCTCAGGGTTCCTGCAACACAATTATTTGATGCCACAGCTAGACTTTCTGGCCTTTGCTAAAGTCATCCAAATGCCTGGGACATTAGAACCCCCAGCCATGCTCAGGGCAGTTGCATTTCTAGCTTTATGCTAACTCACCAGCATTCCCTTACTCCCGCACCAGTCATATGCCTTGAACCTGGGAGACACCCTCCCAGCCACATAGCTGAGCAAAGGGGAACCATTACAAATTGTCACATCTCCACACAATGAAAACACAGGAGAGAAAGTAAACACCATCAGGAAGATGTGTCCACGGACACTACCTGTGGCTGGTGCAGTGCTGAATCATGTGGAAAGATGTGCTCTGAAGGTTATCATGAGGAGTAGTGGCTTGGGGTTAGTGCAGGATGGGAAATAGCAGCATCTTGGGACTGGGGTATGAGAGGAGGTGGGGCTAAGGGGTCTAAGAACACACAAAAGTGGCTTAAGGTAGTGCAGGATGGGAAATAGCAACATCTTGGGAGGGAGTGTGGGAGGAAGTGGGGCTAAGGGGTCTTAGAGGCTAGTTAGTTTTATAGACCTGAGGAAGACTGTAAAGTCCTAGGAAACAAAACTCTAATGAAGCCAAAGACCCTGGGGTAGAAAATGCCGCCAAGCTCAGCAAAGCTTGGGAGATCAGTCTGCAAAATGAAAGAGACAGAGAAGAGCACCAAAAATAACCTTGAATGTAATGGATGAGGCAGAGGGGGAAAAATCAATTCAGGAAAACATATTAAGTGCAGAAAATGAGAGCTGAGGGTTGGGAGGAGTAGGGATGGAGGGCGGCACGGATGAGAGGCAGCCTGAAGGGTCAAGGTCCTCATTCAGTTTTCCTTGATCCAACTTTACCTCCATCAGGATCTGGGGCCCATGGTGGGGACACTTCACTTCTCTAAGCTGCCACCAAGTCCTTTTTAAAGATGACACAGTTGGTAAGCATGGCCTCGAAAACCCCTTCCAATTCTGACAGTCTGTGATAAAGAATTGTTCAAAGGCTGGGCTTGCTGCAGCCTCCTAAGCAGCTAGAGGAGGGATAGATACAGCAATTAGTTACTAGGCTATCGCCAGAAACACAGGTGATTGTGAGATGCAAATGGAACCCCTGATGGCTTGTGTTCTTTAGCCTTTGGGAGGGGATCTGATGAAGGAAACTCAAGGGCATAAGTCAGCGACCTATAAAGAGGCTCTTTGCAGGGGTGCTAATAAACCATTTGAAAGAAGAGTTAATGCTCATCCTATAAGAGAAATCACAACAAAAATGCTCTCCCTAGGGAGGACTCCTGACTCACAAAGTCAGCTGGGGACATCTCAGACTCAAGTAAGGTCTGCATATAGTATTGCTATTGTTTAAAGGGACATTTCTCTCTGAAATATATACCCAAATTAAATAGAAGAATGAGGCAAGGCATTTGGAAAGTGATGAAGTCTTGAGCACTCTGCACTCATAAATAGGATTAAATGCCCTTTTTTTAAGAGATAGAAGGGAGTATAATAGCCTCATTTTGAGAAAAGCCGTCATACAATTAATGTCTGATGTTTTAGCCATGTGACACCATAGGCATATATGAGCCATCTTGGAGGCAAGGAACAAACCTCACCAGATGTAGGATTTGCTAGAAGCCTTGATCTTGGAATTTCCAGCTTCCAAAGCAGTTATACCTCAACAAAACTGTTTTAAAACTATAAATATCCTATAATGAGGCAATGGTTACTTTCAGTCTTCAATTTGACACATCTTAGAATGACCTGAAAAGAGAGTCTCAATAAGAGATTGTCTGGATTAGGTTAGCCTTGGACACATCTGTGGGGGATTGTCTTGATTGCATGTTAAGTGGTGGGGAAGCTCCAGCCCACTGTAGGCAGCACCATTCCTTATACAGAGGATATTAGAGAGTTTAAGAGTAGAGAAAGGAGCTGAGTAAGAAGCACACATGCATTCAGTGCTCTCTGTTCCTGTCTGTGGAGATGATGTGACCAGTTGTCTCAAGTTTCTGCCAATGTGTCTTTCCCTTGGTGATGGACTGTAACCTGGAATTGTGAGCTAAAATAAGCCCCCTCTCTCTAAATTGATTTTTGTAAGGGTATTTTATCATAGAAAGAGAAATAAAACAAGGATAGATGGTCTCATTTTTAATGTTTATAAACTACACAGTCCAAAAGGTTTTGGTATAGACTCAGAGAAGGATTGATATAATTATTGTTAATATTTAACCTAGATTTTAAATAGTAACAGACTAATGTCCTTCTCCAAGCCCCAAAGATCAAGACAACACTTAGAACTTGCTAGCAAATCAATTGAGAAAACATAGGTTGAAATTAAGTGCTATCTGCATCTACAGTGGAGCTGGTGTCTGCTACATGCATCTAAAACCTTAACCCTCCCCAGAAATTTCTGAGCAAAAAGCCTCTTTGTCTTGAGCTTGATCTCAATTGGTCATTCATGCATCTCTGGGCCATTTCTGATTCTGTGAAGGCCACTGGTCACTATGCTGCTGTCCACCAGAAAGACCAGTACAGTGGACAGTAAGCATGGACCAAACCACACCACCCCCATTTTGTCTTCTTGTTTCTTACAAAGCCATTGGAGACTAGAGGCCTATGCTTAGTTTGATAGGTGGAGATTGGGGACAAGTAGAGAATGTCACCCAAAGAAAGCAGCAGCGATTCAGGTTGTACATTTCAGCATATTAACACTTGTTTGCAGAGGCTCCAGGCAGATTTATTGGTAATAGTCAACAACAAGAAACAGTTCAAGTGTCCATCAATGGGTGAACAAGAAACAAAGCGCTGCGTCCATTGGAAACAGGTAACAATGTAAATGAATCTCAAAGACAATTCCCTGGGCTAAGGAAGCCAGACCAAGGAAAGCAGATGCCTCATGACTCCGGTCAGAGCTCACTCCCAGTTCTGAAGACTGCAAACTAATGCACAGTGACAGGAAGAGATGAATGACAAAGGAGCAAAGGACAAAAGCAACCAAAAGGGTTGATGGATACTGCTTTGATTGTGATGATGGTCTCATGGGACACCCACAAGTCCAAACGCATTGAATTGCACTTCAAATATGCATGATTTATCATGAACCACTTACACGTTAACAAAAGTTTTTTTTTTTTTTTAAGAAAAAAAAAAGATTCCTACCCTGATTGTCTCATTATTTTTTTTTTAAATTAAGTTATTCATTCTGTCACTTGTTTGTTTGTATTCCTGTCTATGTGTAAGCCATAGGTCATGGTGTGCATGTGGAGGTCAGAGGTCAACCTTCAGTAGTTGGTTATCTCCTACCATGTGACTTCCAGAGATGGAACGCGGGTCATCAGTCTTTGAACACACTCCTTTACTTCTAAGCTAGCTCTCTGCCCAGAAATTGCAGCCTCCCGTTTTTCGTATAGATCTTCATGTCGCCTGCTATTTCTCTGAGAAACTTAACTGCTTTGGATGTTGCATGGACTTCCCATCTCTTTTGTAAAACTGTGCTTATCCCAAGGGCCTCCTGACCCTGGACTCCATCGCTCTGCTCTCCCTTAGAAAACCCTTTGGAGCATGAGACGTTGTGGAAAAGTAAGAGCACAGACTCAGAAGGTCAAATCAGCCTTTTAATTCTATTCTTGGGTTTTGGGACTGATGGGGGGGAAGAGAGAAGGATCTTACTATATAGACTAGACTGCCTGGCTCAGTATGTAGCACAAGCTGGCTTTGAATGCTCTGTTCTCCTGCCACAGCCTCCAAAGTACTGGCATCACAAGCACTTAGCATGCCCAGGTTTAACAGCTAACAGCTTTGTTCATTTCCTGAACAATGCTTTCCAACAAAGAAACTACCACTTTCACTTCTCCACATCTACAGGCACAGGCTGTCTTTACTCACACGTGCACTCTTAGACATGCCTCACCCTGCCCCCCAAACACACACTCAGAGAGTGAAGTAGAGGAAAAGAAAACTGTGGTCTCCATCAGGGAAAGGAGGCAAAACCAGGAGGCCTAAGTTAGCAAACCAGTCCCAGAGAGGGGCTGTTTAAAAGCTGTGCTGGTGACATTCATCCAAGAGCAATCTTGTGTAAAAGTGTTAAGGCCTTGTCATGAGACTGCTATTCTCAGGCTAAAAAACATAGTGGTGAATTGTCTGATTAGGAACAGATTCATTAACAAAAAGCCTGAATTGTACAAAGATACAAACACACACACATACACAAGTATACACATACACAGCTACATGACACATACATACACACATACACTCACATGTGTTTACACGCATACACACATGTACACACATATATATACATACATAAATGTACACACACATACATACACAAACACACACATATACCCACATGTACACATACACTCATGTATGCACACACATATACACATGTATACATATACATACATAAACACACATACATACACATGTATACACACATACACACAAACACACACACTCACATGTACACACATACAGACATACATTTAGGTGCATACACATACATACATGTTCAGAACAGACATGTACACACATGTACACACACACACTTATCCAACAAAGAAAACATCAACCATCAGGGACTATAGCATATAAATCCTTCTTGGAACTGTTACTTCCTCAGCATCACATTTTACCCCAGAGACTGGGATTCTCTTCTGTGTGACCAAACTAATGGTCATCTGATTAGAACAGACCAATTAAAGTCCTCCTGAGGAGTTGTAGGTTGGAGGAAAGGCATTCTTCCCAGAGAGACAAAGGATGTGCTCTCTAGGGTTTTACCATCTTGATAAGGGGCATCTGCAGAGGGGGAAACTTCAATGACAAAATGTCTCCATCGGTGGGCCTGTGGGCAGCCTTTTTTGTGATTAATGATTGATGTGGGAGAGTGCATGGTGAGTGGTGCCACTACTTCTTAACTGGCCGTAGGTGTGTAAGAAAGCAGGTTGAGCTAAGGCATGATGAGCAAGCCAGTAAGCAGCACTCCTCCATGGCCTCGACTTCAGCTCCTGCCTCCAGGTTCCTGCCCTAACTTCCCCTTTGATGGACCATGATTGAGATGTGTAAGCTAAACAAACCCTCTCTTCCCTAAGTCTTTGTGCTTTGCATGAGAATGGGCCCACAGGTTCATACTCAGTCATTAGGTATGGAATTGTTTGAGAAGAATTAGAAGGTGTGATCTTGTTGGAGGAGGTGTATTGCTGGGAGTGGCCTTTGAGGTTTCAAAGTCTATTACACACACGCCCAGTCTCTCTGTGTGTCTTTCTCTCTGCGTCTGTCTGTTTCTCTCTCTCTCTCTCTCTCTCTCTCTCTCTCTCTCTCTCTCTCTCTCTCTCTCTCTCTCTCTCTCTCTCTCCCTCTCCTTTTCTCTCCTCTCTCCCCCCACCTCTCTCTCTCTGTCTCCCCACCTCCCATGTGCTAATCTAATAAAATGTAAGCTCAGCTCTCAGATAACATTCCAGCAACACATGTGCTGCTGTGCTCCATGCCATGATGGTCACGGACTCACGCTCTGAAACTGTGAGGTGAACCCCTAAGTCATTTGTTTTCTTACATAAATTGCCTTAGTTGTGGTGTCACTTCGTAGCAATAGAGAAGTAACTAAGACAGTCTGTCTTGGTCATGGTGTTATTGCAGCTATGGGAAGCAAACTAGAGCAGAAGATGTGGGAACTCCGGAATTACCAGAACCCTTTCCAAAGCCTCATTAACCAAACATGTCCCCAGTGGTGACAAATAAGCATAAACTAAACCCAAAGAGAAGCAGGAAGCAAGAGTCCCACAGGACAGAGCCTGGTGTCGCCGCAAAAGCACAACTCCCAATTCTACACTTGGCAGGAATCTCAGTCTTTCAATTTTCCAAAATATCTCAATTATGCTTTCAATAGCCAATCTCTTGACTTCTTCATTTTCCCCTCTTAAAACTGGGCATGGTAGGTTCCTGGTATTTTCGGCCGAAAAGAATTAATAGCAGGCAGATATCCAGTCCTGCCTCTGAAGGGTCCACCCTTGCCCATTTACAGTGTCTCCTGTGTTTCTCCTCTCCCTTCTGCCTGGCCCTACTAATAGCTGACCCCTCGCTCCTGCCTCTAGCTGATCTCCTGACTCCTCGATTTCTAGTTGTATTTCAACAAATAGTTAGATGGCTGAGCAGTCCCCCTCTGACAGGCCTTGGTTAATGGCTGCCCCGTCCCCCTGGGATAGATCTGCCACAAGGGATAGCCCCTGGACTCTGCTTTTCTCCGGGTGCATTTAGCAGCGTTAACCTTTGTGAGTCCATTCCATCATGTGCTCGGCAGCCCACACTTGCTGCATTCAACTGTGCGCAATTACACGGCGTCATGAGTACACGGCTCCCGCACTCGCTGGGGCAGGCAGAGCGACAGCAGAGGTTACTGCTCAATGTGTAGGCAACACAACGGCACGCGTTCAGGTCAGGGAGAAGACGTGACCCCTTGCCCTCCTGCTGGAGTCCGTAAGCTCCCTCATTGAGATGGCTTACTGGACTGTGGGATCCCCTCGGCAGTACAATGGAGAGTTCACACAGATAATAACCGTCTTCAGGGGCCAGAGACTTTCTGTAAAGCCTGAGATTTCATCATTGGAAATTAGACATGTGGGGATGAGAAGAGGGCTCAGTTGGTAAAAGTGTTTGCTGGACAAGTCTTAGGATAGGATTTCAATGACTGGGACCCATGTAAGAAACTAGGCATGATGGAATGCTTGCGTTGCTACCACTGGGGAGGCGGAGACAGACAGGTCCCAAGAGCACTAGTCTGTCTAGCCTGCTTGGTGAGTTTCAGGAGTGAGGAATACTGAACTGGGTCCTGAGATTGGATTGATCTTTGGCTTATAGGTGGACAGAAAGACAGACGGACATACACACACACACACACACACACACAAACATACATACACAAACATACTACACAAACATGCATGCAGACAAACACACATACATCCCACACAAAAACACACACAGTGTACATACTACACAAACATGAACACACACACAAGCATGCACACACACACCACAGAAGCATGCACACACTACACAAACATGCACACACAGGCACACATACACACCACACAAACATACATATGCACACACACACCTTATCAACATGCACTACACACACACATACACATACACATATACACACAAACATGCATACACAAGAAATTAGTCAGAGAGGCTGGGAATTCTAGAATGCAAGGAAGCACAGCATTAAAAATATCAATGCTCTCTGCCCAAATATGAGTTTCTTGTCCACTGCTGCACCATCTGTGTTGTTTTAATAGGTTTGGTGTGGAGTCGGTCAGATGCTTGGAGGAAAACAAAATAATTCATAAGTCTGAGACTCAAATGATGGTCTTCAGAGAGTGTGTGACTTTACCCACACCCTTCTTCTGCTGACTAACAGGTCTCCTTAGAGTCTGTGGGACTGTCTCCCTCTGCTCAGTGATAGAAACTGCGGTCTCCTCCCATTCACTGGCCAGGAAGAAGTATCAAAACAAAGAAACACACACACACACACACACACACATACACATGCACACACACACACACACACACATACACTTGCACACACACACACACACACACACATGCATACNCACACACACACACACACACACACACACACACACATGCACACACCAGTACATCACAGACTCGGTCACACAAGAGGTACACAGAGAAACATTCAGTCCGCAGAATAGAACCACACAGGCGATTCAGAAGGTAGAGGGAGAAATCTGCAGGCACCCACACGAGCAGGGTTTGTGTGTTGTTTTATAGCTCCTAAAGTGATTTCAAATACCAAAGTTCTCTTGGCCAATAACCCCAATGGCAGAACACGTCATCCAATTTCCGTTTTACAGTGGACCTGAGTTCAGAAGAAGCTTGTCCCCTGTGTCCTGTGCCACTGATGGTGTGCAGTGAGTCCAATCTTGAGCTCATATCTGCAGAGCCTCAGTAGGACCTGGGACAAGAGGATTCAGCCAGGTTAGTGGGCCCACATGCTCCAGCGATCCTCCTGTCTCTGCCTCCGGAGTGCTGGGATTACACGAATACATCACAGTGCTCAGCTTTTTAGATGGGTTCTGTCAATCAAATTCAGACTTGCATTGGGCATCACACACAATTCACAGACCGAAGCCATCCCCCAGCCTCCTATGTTCTTACTTTAAATGTGATTCTCTATCCACATTAGTGTGCAGCAAGAGTTTTTAATGTAAAAATGAAATTTGGAAAAACAAAAACAAAAAACAACTCTTTTTTTTTTTTTTAACTTGGTATTGATTCTTAATGAGTTTCAAATCCTGGGCCTCAGTCCCACTCATCTCCCCATCCCCTCATATCCACCCACTACCCTTGCAAACTCCCCCGAAAGATAAAAATCCACAAAAACAAATGAGCAACAACAACAAAAGCATAGAAAACATCTCATCGTGGAAGCTGTAGTGTGTCACAGTGTGTCCCACAGAATATCCCTCTGTCCACACATCTTCACTTGCAAATGTTCATTGCAATGAGTCACTGGCCTGGCTCGAGGTCTCTGGCCTTTGCAACACCATCAATACTGGATCCCCACTGGAACTCCTCCGGGTTATCCTGTTGTTGCCCTGTGTCATGGAGATCCTGTGGTTTTGGATAGGCAGTCCCGGCTCTTTCTCACGCACCAACAGTTCACAGATGGTATAGGTTTTGGGGTGAGCCAACTCAAAGCCCTGGAATCTCTCCAGTCCTGTTCCAGCTAGGTCACCCAGTGCCACCACTGGCAGAAGCCAGGGTCAGCTCCTCTGTTCTCATGCCCTCAGGTCTGGCTCACCCATCCCGACGCCTCCAGGACCAGTTCCACAGTGTTGCCAAGCCAAGGCCAGCTCTTGGGCAGCCAGGGAGTATCTTTGCTGTCAGTGTCAGATCTGCTGTATTGCCCGGATGAATTGCAGGGCCCATGGAAACATTTTTTGTGAAGGACAAGATAGTAAACCTTGTAGACTTTGAAAGCCATGTGGTCACTTTCACAACTACTCAACTCGATCCTTGCAGCATGAAGGCAGCATGGATGTGGAGACAAATGGGTGTGGCTGAGTGCCAGGGTATCCATGAGGAGAATACGTGATGAGCTGGAGGTAGCCCGCATGCGACAGTTCACCAATTTCTGATTTAAAAGTTTAGGATAGCATCTTTCTATCATACTAACATCTGAAATAAGAGCCAGCCTGGATGGAGGGAGCTGAGAAGTTGCTTCCTGGCCAAGGGGGACACCCAGGTCAGGTCACTCTGATTCCCTGGTAATGTGTGATTGCTGACACATAACCTTCTCTGTGACACAGCCAAAGCATTCACATTCATTCTCCAGCCTGCCCATCACTATGCTACCCTCACATCCTGTCCACTCCAAACCAAAAGAAATCCTGGAGGACAGTGAATGTTAAGAGTGTTGTTCAAAGACAAAGTAGACCTGTGGGCTTTCTCTTTTCTAGTAGATTGTGCATTTGGTCCTGGGGTATATCATTGTGTCACTGCCCTGCTCTGCCTCTTTATCATTTCTTGCTCTCCCAGCATGCCTCCAGTTCTCCACTGTCCCCAAATTCACACTTCTTTCAAATGCTCAGTATCATCATTCAAACATGAAGACACTTTCCTGACAGATCACATGCCTAACAGAGAGAGAGACAGAGAGACAGAGCAGAGGGAGGGAGGGAAAGAGAGAGAGAGAGAGAGAGAGAGAGAGAGAGAGAGAGAGAGAGAGAGAGAGAGAGAGAGAGAGAGAGAGAGAGAGAGAGAGAGAGAGAGAGAGAGAGAGACAGCCCAGCTTCATAGGGCAATTTTGCTGGCCACAAACTTCACAGCCAGTGGGAACCTGACATGGTCAGAGGTGAGAGATAAAGACTCATACCTGGATGTTAATGTGGAAAACCACCATAGACCAGAGAACCTGCGAGACATGTAACCAGGCTAGCCTGGAAATGAAGAATTATCCAGAGAGCTTGGTAAGCTTGCTTGGTTCAGGAAGCTCCTCAGGCAGTCGAAGCATGGAGGGCTCAGAGGAAGGTATCAACTGGTACAGATCTGGAAACCACCACAGAGTGTGTAAGCATAGGCTCTGCCCAGGCTGTGGATGACCCACAGGTTGGAAGGAGAGGAGGAGCCCTTGGGAGCATAAGCTGATGCATAAACACAAGGCTGTTTTAAGAAAGCGAGCAGAGGCATAAGTCACTGCACAGCAGGGTGACAATTTCACAGATTAAATACAGGCAGATGGACACAAAGTCCCAATAGTTACATGAAAAGGAAGGGAAAATTCTTGCCACGTAGAGAACTTGAATCAATAATTAAAAATCATGCACACATGTGTGCTCACACCCGTATTGTTTCACCAATGGATTCCATTATATTTTAAGAACTGATATCACTCTTAGATAATAATAAATAGAGAAAAAGTGAACATTTATTGAGATCGGTAATCTAAAATCAAAAACGAAGATATCACAGACAGGAAAATCAAGGTCCATCCACTATACTTAATAATTTAGCTGTAAAATTTATTGAAACGTTAGCAAACTGAAAACATCAGTAGGTGGAGAATTCTATCCCTTAATCAAGTTGGATCTATACCAAGCATGCAAGACAGATTAAGTCATATAATGACTGCACCAATATAATAAAGAAGAAAATCTATAACGGGGATAGGAAAACAATTCCATAACAGTCTACACAGTTCATGGGGAAAGTTTTAATATGAACAAATGACAAGAGAGAACATCTTCAGGTAGATAGAAGGCATTTGTGAAAAACCTATAGTTTATGGACTGGAAAGATGGCTCACCACTAAGAGCACTGCTTTCTCTTGCAGAGGTTTGGTTGTCAGAATGCATATGGTGGCTCATAACAGTCAGTAATGCTAGTTTCAGGGGGGCTCATGTCTTCTTCTGGCCTCTGTGGGCATTGCATGCACATGGTACATTCATGTATGCATGCACACAAAATAATAATAAAAAAAGAATAAAAACTTAAGAATAAATTTGAAAGAAGTACAAACCTGACCACTGAGGAAGAAAGAGAGAGAGAGAGAGAGAGAGAGAGAGAGAGAGAGAGAGAGAGAGAGAGAG
>NC_034603.1:49056151-49059942 GCF_900095145.1 Mus pahari | reverse complement strand
GGAAGGAAGGAAGGAAGGAAGGAAGGAAGGAAGGAAGGAAGGAAGGAAGGAAGGAAGGAAGGAAGGAAGGAAGAGAAATCCATGAAGGAGCAGCTGAATCGATGAAAGCACAGTTGTTCGTGGACTGGAGTAGCAGATTCACCATTTTCTCCAAATATATCTAGAGTCAATTCAATCCCAGTTTTTTGTTTTTTGTTTTTAAATCTATCAGACTTTTTGAAGGAAATTGGAGGCTGACTATAATGCATTCCAAGGATCTAAAATAGTCAACCTTAATTAGATAAAATAAATACAGTCTTGGGGGATTTAAACTGTTGAATCTGCAACCTCGCTGTAAGTCTACAGAAATCAAAGAAGTGGGGAGAGTAGTACTGAGCTGAGGCGTCAAAACTAACCCCCTCACGTGTAATCAACGAATTGTGTTGTTCTCTGCTGGGGACCAAAGCCAGAGCTTGCAGGTGAGGTGAGCACTCTGCTCTCGAGGAACACCCCCAGCCCCATCAAAGGCACCAAGTCTCCTTAGTGTGGGTGAATGCGATTTGTTTAACAAATGGTACTGGGACCACCGGATATAAATATACCTTAGGGACTGAAAAGAAGTATTTTTCTCATCTGCTTTTAGATTCATGACTCAGGCTTCTATGGGAGATTAATAAGAGGAAGTGTACAGATTTGCTTACTATGAATTTTATGTGACACAGAAATCTTCCAAAGGAAATCAATTCCAAGGAAACGGGACAACTGTACTTTCACGGTTAGGTTTAGTAAATTGTGTACAGCCATGCAGAAGTAAGGCTGTCAAACAGGTCTGCCTAATAATAATAAAGGGAGGACTTAGTAAACTCTAATGGCTTACGTTCTTCTGTGTGTCCCCAAGTCTTCAGAGCTATGGGTATGCCTTTCCTCTGGGAACTCTTCTGGAACAGGGATGAGATTAGTTCAATTGTATACATAGCCTGCTTCCTGGGATCAGGGTAGGGACAGTGAGAGTGACCTTTCTATTTCTGTGTTTTCTCAAAAAGTGGCAGGGGCTGGGGCTATTTGAGAGACGCCCCAGTGTAACAAGAGCAAAACCTAAGGCATCACACTTGGGGTTGTATGTCACAGTCCTGTTCTGACCACATATCAAGGTTAACTCAGGGTGGATCACAGACCTGACACAAGAGCAAAAAGCATAAAATGGAGGATACTGGAAGCCGATTATAAACCTTGCATTCAAATTATCTGAAGTACTCAGAACTGCTTTGATAAGAGGAATACAAAGTTTAAGGAATTAAACTATTAGATTTCGAGTCTTACCATAACTCTTCATCTTGTTTATAGCAAATGTCTTTCTGACTTCGTACTAGATAAAGGATTTCTTTACCTAACATTTTTAAATGCCTTCAAAAGGCACCACACATAAAGTGAAAAGAAGGCCAGGTGTTGGTGTGTACCTGTAATCCCAGAACCTCTGAGAGACTGAGGCAGAAGCTGGTAAGTTTATAGCTAGCCTGGGTTACATTGAGAGATTCTGTCTAAAGGAAAAGGAGTAAGAGAGAAAAAGGAAGTGATAAATGAAGGAAGGAAAGAAGCAAAGAAGGAAGGAAGAAGACATGAGAGAAGAAAAGATAAATCATCGACTAGATAGGAAGAACATTTGAAATATAAACATTGTAAGAAATGTCAATATTAACTAGAAGAAAGGTCTTCAGATCAAAGTGTGTGTAGGACTGTAGATCAATTATAAGAAAATAAATGACCCACTTTTTTAAGTGAGTGAATTAATAGAATAGACATTGCAGCAAAGTTAAAAAAAAAAAAAGAAACAAAAATGGTTACGGGGTACATGGCAATCAATACCTTCCATGTTATTAGTCCTTAACTAAATTTATCCTGATACCTCAGTGAGTTGTCAATCTGCACCCATGAAGATGACTCTCCTCAGAAAGACCAAGGTTATTTGGTAGGAATACAAAGAAACTACAAGTCCCCTTTGCTGCTAGTGGGGAGATAGGAGAGTAGCCACTTTAGAACACAGCTTGGCGCAGCTGCAGAAAATTAAACATAGAGTTACCATGTGACCCAGCGATTCCCAGGTTTCTTGCCAAGAGAGATGCAAAAGTATGTCCACACAAAGGCTTGTATGCAAACGTTTGTTGCAGTATTATTCATAACAGTTAAACTGTAGGAACAGTCCAAGTTCTCATTAACTAGCCAATAGGAAAAACAAAATGAGGCACATACGGGCAATGAAATACTACCCAAAGCCTGGGAGAACACTCAGTGGGTAAAATGCTAGCTTCACACTCATGAGGAACTAGTTCAAGATCTCCAGAACTCAGTTTACAAAAAAGCCAGATATGATGGTTGCATGCAAAACCCCAGAGCTGGGCAGAGACAAGAGGATTGCCAGAACTCACTGGTCAGCCAGTTTAGCCAAAAGACTACAAGCCTCATGTTAAGTGTGAATCCCTGTCTTGAGGTAATAAAGCAGAGAACAATAGAAGGGAACATCCACACAACATCAGCCACTAGCATGTGTGTATACATGTACACATGTATACATCTTGTGGGCATGCACACACACACACACACACACACACACAATCCAGCAATAAAAAAAGAAAACAATAAATTACTAGTACATGCTATATCCTAGAAGAATAACAAAACAACATGCTTAGTAGAGAAACCAGAACCAACTACTACATATTGTGTGATTCCATTAGCATGCCATTTCTAGAGGCAGTGAATTTATAGAGACAACAAACAGATGAGCATTTACCTTAGCCTGGGGTTAGAGATGCAGGATACCAGAAAAAGCTTCAGGGACTCCTGAGACTATGGGAATGTTCTATAGAGCTAGATAACGGGGTTAGCTGTACACTGAACACAGTTGATGCTTAGAGGGGGTGAATGCAAATTATACCCCAAAATCTCTACTTCAAAATAAAGTTGAAAGCCTGCCCAAATGCAGTTCCCCTGATCCTGGTAGCTTTTCCAAGAACTCATCTGTCTTTGTCATCTCTTCTTGATCCTCATCTACGTTCTCATCTCTAGAGTTCATCACTCTGCCTTTCTCGAGAGTCCTGAGGCCAGTTGTGGTATTGCTACTGCATGGATCCCGTACAGTATTCTTCAGAGCTCTTCCCCAGATGGGGTAAAATGCCCCCCAAACTACAATTCCCTTCATTTCTCTCTTGTTCTTCTTTTGACATCATAGGACCACAAGTGAGATTCAGTAGCTTCTTAATTTTACCAGGTCCCCAAACCACCACATAAAGTTGACTTGCTCTAGACACTTGTGGGGCTGAAGGGGTGAGGGCTGGGGACAGTAATTCCAACTTGTTCCAACCTGGCAGGGCACACTTGGTGCCACTCCCAGCATGTTGTTGGGCTTTTCCTGGAATTTTTAATGGCCCTTCCCCCATGTTATTTCTACACTACATCCCCTCTTCTTTCTCTCATTCTTTCCTCCATGCCTAGTCTCCTGAGTGGAATTATATGGAACCCATATGGAACTATTTACACACATAAAATATACATACATATACAGACACATATGCATGCATATATATATGTATATATACATATATACATATACATATATACATATATATATCCCTAGTCCATATGTACACACACTTCTATGTATATGTATATCTATGTCTGCATCTATATACCTATAGATAGATGAGAAAGATAGATAGAACTGGGCGTGGTGGTGCACGCCTTTAATCCCAGCACTCGGGAGGCAGAGGCAGGCAGATTTCTGAGTTCGAGGCCAGCCTGGTCTACAGAGTGAGTTC
>NC_034603.1:49037076-49055806 GCF_900095145.1 Mus pahari | reverse complement strand
GAGAGAGAGAGAGAGAGAGAGAGAGAGAGAGAGAGAGAGAGAGAGAGAGAGACTCTAGATGGTGTTTGTTGAAAGACAATGGGTAAAAGGTTGTTCAGAAGACTATATGGTCCATCTTGGACAATAAACAGACATGCAGACAGCACAGCACAGCTCCCTTTAACTAGCTACAAGAAAACCCTGCTTCTACCATCGCTGAACCTGAAAAAAATGGAATTTTGTTCATCGGTGCTGCAGCTGTCCCTAGAAACAGGATGGTGTTGCTCTCTACCACAACCACTGCAGGGAGTCCTCGCAGCTTGATTTATCTGCATGTCTAAGAGGTCTCTCTGATGATCGGGCCCAGGTCATAGGTCACTTGCCCTAAGGAAGTCTGAAAAAAAATGAATGAATTGGCCTTCTTAGTATATCTATAGCTGTATTTAATACCTATAGATAGATTAGATAGATAGATAGATAGATAGATAGATAGATAGATAGATAGATAGATAGATATGTATCCATCTCCTTATCTTCTAAGACTCAATTTAGCAGTCTTCCTTGAAGTCTTTATGGTAAAAGACAGTCTCTTCTCACCAAAATGTGTGCCACAGAGGAAACAGAAGAAACAAATTCAGTCGGTAAGGGGCCACGTATGATAAAAAGTGTTTTTATGACAAATCTAAATAAATTAGTATAGGGTGTAGTACACAGATTTTTGTTCTGTTGTTGTTGTTGTTGTTGTTGTTACAATCAAAGATCGACTAGACAGAATTTAAAGGAGGAAGGGCCTGTTTTGGGTCACTGTTTCCAAGGCTTCAGACCCTCTTAAGGCACTCCCGTTGTTCCTGAGCCATCAGAAGGCAGCTACGAGGTAGAAGGCTATGAAGGAGCAGAGTGGCTTGCGTCACGGCGCTCAGAGAGAGAATCTTGTGTGAGCTCCCCCCACCGCACTCCTGCCCACACTTAGGATACCTGATTTCCCCTTTGTTAACTCTTTCTGGAATTCCCCACAGACATTCCCAGAGGTGTCCCTCACCAAACACCTGGCTGCCTCTCAATCCGATTAAATTAGCCAGCATTACCCATCACACCTGCATGGTCAGAGGGGTCCAGAGATATCAACCAGAAGTTCTGAAGGAACTGGTTTCTTAACTCATGTGCTATGTTGAGATTCAAGATTATGAAAAGGAAAAGCTGGGAGCTGAGCTGGGGAAGAAGGAAATGATTGATACTGGCCTGCTCTTCCCTTCATTCAGCACACCGTGACCCTCCCAACCAGGGCCTTCTTTGTGTAAGTTTGCCCAGTAGTGGCAATAACCACTGGACAGCCCACACTCCCTCCATCCTAGGAAGCAATTACAGTTCAGTAAACAGACGCTCACCATCCCCTGCTAACTGCTATTTAAAGAAGCCTTGAAGCTGAGCTCTTCTTTAAAATGAGTAATCTCTGTGTGTGCGTGTGTGATGGAAATACCACAGTTATTATGAGATTTGTTGGGTACAGTTAGAGAGGAATTTGCCTAAAATATGGAGACACTATTATAAATATACATTTGTTTTGACATTTTGTGAGACTCAGTGTGACCCCCAGAAGGCTTCTGCTTCGAATAAAACAGAAATGTCAAATGCAGGAAGCCCTCCATTCTGGGCCAAGTCACATTTTATTGCCCAGCTCATTCTTGGCTGCCTAATAAAAGCCGCTCGTTTACCCTCTGACCCCAGCCTTTTCACTGGATAATCTCTGGAAGTCTACAGGCTGGAGGGAACATGCAATTTCAAGTCCATGTGAGATCCCAAACCCAGCTCCCCAAGGTAGAACTTAAACCTTCAAGTCCTCACGATCAAGCGCTCTGACAGATGTGCACTTCATGTATGTTAAAAAAAATGGGAGCTTTCTATTTTAAAATAAATATAGTAAGCTATGTAGAACCAATGAATAGCTAGAAAAAAAATACTGAAGAAAAACATTGTCCTTACCACCCAACTCAAGAAATCGAACTTTACCACTGACCCAAGAAGTCCTTTCCCCAGTCCGACTGCAGCCTCCTCTTCCTCCACAGAATAACCCTGTTCTCACATTTCATGGTACAAGGTACTTGTGTTCCTTCAGTTTATGCATATGCATACATCCATAGAGGTTACTCTTTAGTCTTGACCGTTTGAAGTTGTTGATGTGTGACTGAAGGTATTTTTTCTTTAAGATTTATCTGGTTAAGAATCTTCCTACCGTGTGTGTGTGTGTGTGTGTGTGTGTGTGTGTGTGTGTGTGTGTGTGTATACATATCTATACATATATGTGTGTGTGTTTATATGTATATGTATATATATTAGTATATACAGTGTTGTATATATTCACTTAATTGTATAGCTCATTCCCTCCACTGCCCTATTATTCCTGGAATTGAAGCAGCTGGGCCAGAGGTCTGCTAGACCCAGGCTGGCTCCCTTTGACCAGACCACAAATGGGATATCAGGAGGCCACAAGTCTCATAGTATGATAATTATAGGCATGGATGCTGACTACCTTAATTCAGTAACTTGTTAGATGATATAAATACTTTTTCCTAAACTGATCATTTGTTTGTCCTTTGGAGAAGTTGCAATGCTCCTGTAAAGAAACATTTCCTCTGGAGTTCACCCAGACTAAATGTCCATTTTCAGGAGTGTGACTGCCTCCCTATTTCTGCCTCAAGCGGTCCAATATACCTGCATTTATAAAATACAGAGTCATATGTTTTATAACTATGGATTAATAAAATATAAGCATATAATATAATAAAATTATGCAAATATCTACACTCTATGAATGATGTACATATTTATATATGTGTATGCATAATTATATGGCTAGAGAGATGGCTCAGAAGCTAAGGAAACATGCTGCTCTTTCAGAGGAACTAGATTCCATCCTTAGCACCCACCAGGCAGTCCATAACCACTGGTCACTCAAGCTCCAGGGGACTCGGACACCTCTGGCCTCTGTGAGGATCTGCACACATGCGCACATACCCGTACACATATGCATCATTAAAAATGATAAAAAATAAAAATTTGAAAAAGGACATATATTAACATAGAGAAATAATTATGAGCACATATTGAAATGCATGAGATCCAATTTTCATCCACTTTAACTGCTTTCATAATCCCAAATGCACTCATATCTGGCCAACGAAGCGGCCTCTCGGTCAGCACTTGCAAACCTTACTGTAATTCTGATGGCCTTTCATGATCTCTGTGCTGGTCAGTGCTACAAGTGACCCCAGTTTATCTTATACATTTAAGTAGCTATCATACGGCCCGATGTGAATCGCATCTTAAGAAGCCTTCTGTCTTCCCAGTGAGACATTCCAAGGCTACAGTCTGAATGCTGGGATGTGCTACTATCTGATTACCCTTGTTTCTGGGTTATTAAACTGGAAGGTCTAGAAAATTTAGATACTGCCCTGACATTGCTGCCTCCAATCTGGAATCTGGACGATGGGACCCGAATTCTTCTCCATCCACATCCATCCCTTGCTTTCCCTCCCAACGTCACTCCCTTCATTTCTCATTGCCTATGACATCACATCTGAATCTCCTTCCTTTCAGCTGTGCATCCTGGCTCCTCAAGCACCCTAGAGATGATAAGATTGGACTGGGCAATTCCTGTGAGTAATAATTTGTGTGATCTCCTAATACTCCTTGACCTCAGAGAAACAACACAAATGATACCACCTGTCTTAGTTAGGGTTTTACTGCTGTGAACAGACACCATGACAAAGGCAACTCTTATAAGGACAACATTTGATTGGGGCTGGCTTACAGGTTCAGAGGTTCAGTCCAGTATCATCAAGGCAGGAACATGGCAGCATCCAAGCAGGCATGGTGTTGGAGAAGCTGACAGTTTTACCTCTTCATCTGAAGGCTGCTAACAGAATACTCACTTTCAGGCACCTAGGATGAGGGTCTTAAGACCACGCCCACAGTGACACACCTACTCCACAAATATGATTCTTGAAATGAGTACACTGTTGCTGTCTTCAGACACACCAGAAGAGGGCATCAGATCCCATTACAGATGGTTGTGAGCCACCATGTGGTTGCTGGGAATTGAACTCAGAACCTCTGGAAGAGTAGCGAGTGCTCTTTAACCACTGAGCCATGTCTCCAGCCCATGATTCTTGAAATGATTAGAAGCAAAATTTTAGATGTCCCTGTGGTCCATGTATCTATATTTTTAGCCTGCACAGCAGCTGTACACTGTACTCTCACTTTCTTGCTTGCATTTGGCCTTAGTTGGACAAAACCATGCGTACAGGGCTGACCACCAGGCACTCACATCCTTGTCTCCTTGACTATTCTACTCATGTATTCTTTAGTGTTTTCAGTGACTCTCCTAAGAATGTATTTCTCAGTCTGGAGAGGAGGCTCACACCTGTAACATTAGCTGTCCGGAGGCTGAGGCAGAAGGCTCACAATTGATGGCAAACTTGGTGAGAGAAGAAGATCCTTTCTCTGAAAAAAAAAAAAAATAACAATAATGCTTTTTCTCTGTAAAATCCTTGAAATGAATTTCTTTGATGGACTGTGACCCCCTGCAACTGTGAGTCAAAATGACCTTTTCCCTTTTGTATTGCTCTTGTGGGGTACTTTGTCACAGCAATCCAGAAAGTTGCTCATATACAGTCAGAGATCCATGGTTTCTTACTTTTCTGATCCTGTTATCGCTGTTTCAGTCAATTTGATACAGAGTACACAGCCATCAGTTTCTCATCATCTGTGGACACTGGATTGGAAACACCTGGCTAGTCAGTTGACATCCCTGACCGGGTCTGGCAGGTTTCCTGTGTCTGGGAGTTGCTGTGATTTGGCTAGTGATGCAAGAAGTTCTTCCTAGTGTTGACTTGTGCATTCCCTGTGAGGAACTTCAGGCTTCTTGTGAGCCATTTTATCTGAAGCTCATTGGAAACCTCATTTCTTCACACTCCATTGACCCACCGGGACGTGGAACCCACAGAGGTCTGATGTTTGGGATTAGTTGGTCTTATCAGACTTGCTGTGTTTTTGGGTTCATGGAGACACCTCAGAGACTAGTCTATTGAGTGTCTGAGTCTGGAATGTTCAGTCTCTAGTGCCTCTGTCTATCTTCAAATGAAGAACTGGTGCAATTCCAAAACCATGTTGCCTGACTCTTTATATAACATTTATTTTGGTTGTTTTTATTTGAATTTCCTGCTATTTTCCATTTAAATCCTGATTATTATTGTATTACGGAGAAATGACAAACGTCTGGTTCACTGGACTCACATGCCCGCCCACCTATCAATCAGCAGCTAGAGCTAAGGGAAGGCATGCCCCCACAGGGGTGGGCCACAAGCTCTTCTGATGCTATGGTCCTGGAGCCTTCACTGGCTGCTTGATTAATCTGTACCATCTTTCCAGCCTTGACTGAAGTCATCTGCTAATGGATTCTTTCAGGGGGGTCAGTGATGTGACATAGAACCCAATGCATACTTACCTACTGGAAGTTCGGGGCTACTTCTCCCCCTTTTCATTCCACTTCTGCATTCTAGGTGCTCAGTTCTCAGTTTTCCAAATTTCCAGGTCTTCTGGATTTCCAGATTTGCCTCCTGGAATCCCAAGTTTCTTCCATGAAGCTCCTGGCATCATAACACACTTGACTCATAAGGATGATCATGGATACAGACCATAAAAGAATACACTGGGTGAGGCTAACGTGAGATTCTGAAACACTGAATGCATGGAGTCAGTTTTAATCCAAGCTAGGTAAGAGATGAGAATACCAGCCAGGAGCCAGGTTTAAGACGAGGATGAAGGAAAACAAATCCCTGGTTCTGAGAACAAGGTGTGTGCAGATACTAGGCTAGGCCATGAAGTGGAATGTTAGCTACCATTGCACACAGTATGCATATGATATCCAGGTATTAAACAAGGTTAGGCTAGAGATACACTTTGCAGAGGCCTAGTGTTCAATGTAAAGACAATTACTTGCTCCTTAGAAGATACAGTTAGGCCACCCCCTTAAGCTATCATTCCCAGGAAAATATTTAGATACACAAGAAGTTGCTTACATTCCCCCCCACACACAAATCCCCATTTCCTACCTCTGTACACTGTACCCACTATTTCACCCCATATTGATGAAGGCCCTTCTTCTTTGCCTAGACAACAAAGCACTTCAGATCTCACCTTCTCCAAGAGACTGTAGGCTGAGTGAGGTGCCTCTCATCTATTCTTAGGAGTCTCCAAGTCAAGAACACAACACCGTTTGTCTTTTCTTTAACTCATCTGTATTAAGTTAAAAAGCTCTTAAAGAGCCTGGTGGTGGTGGCACATGCCTTTAATCCCAGCACTTGGGAGGCAGAGGCAGGTGGATTTCTGAGTTTGAGGCCAGCCTGGTCTACAGAGTGAGTTCTGGGGCAACCAGGGCTATACAGAGAAACCCTGTCTCAAAAACAAAGCAAAACAAAACAAAACGCTCTTAAAGAACAAGAGAGGAGCCTTACTGAGCTCTGTATCTCTTACGCCTAGCATGTTGCTCACACAGTGCCTCTAACAGCATCTGTTACCACAGACACCACACAGATGAATGTTAATGCTGTCTGGCTACAGGAGGGTCAGTGTTGAGAGAGTCTGGGTGACCGCCCTATCAGCATCCATCATCCTCCAGGTCTCCCATTCTAATCAATTTAATTATTTTATTGCAGGCAGCATAGGGGCCACAACATACGGGAGCAGGAAAGAGAAAGACAGACCTCCTGAGTTATTGTTCAGAGATGGGAACGTCGTCCTATTACTCACAAACATTCGAGGTCAGACAAAGGTTTTCACAGTCAGATGTCATAATTGCTCACAAATTTTCAAGAGAACATTCAGAGACAGGGATGTGGTCTGAACAGAAAGCATAATGGTGGGAGGGAGAATAGGCGAAGGTCATCCATCTGTGGAGAAGGGGTATCCTGCATCGCTGTCACCTCAAGGTCAACGATACCGTCCTAGAAAGACACAATCATCATCTGCCTTGGTCTGAGATGCTGTCTGCCTTAGCTAAGGTCAATGAGATTCCTTCTGTAGGTAATACCCTTAGGGAAGTGTGGGAATCCCATAGTGAGAAGCTGAGGACACAGGACACTCTAAGTCTCAGTCCACTGTGACCCTGGATCAGGATCCACACTTTTGATTTTAGGTGTCTCCCTAGATAAAATGTGAATTCTATCAATTCAATGTTGGAAATGGAGGCAATTCATGCTAATCTCTCCTTGCCTTGTGACGGGTGGCTTCCTTTCCGGTGACTTTGGGTCTTTTCCTCTCTAGCCCAGTGCTTCCTAACCCTGGTTGTGTATTCATATCACACACATCAGTACTCAAACTTTACTCCAACTTAGCCAGAATCTTTGGTGATAGGACTTGAGCAACAGGATTTTTTTTGAATGCTGCATAACATGTTTCTGATAAGTTTAATGACTTCAAACAATAAACATGCTGTCTCTGTTTCTGTAGATCTAAGAGTGGTGTTGTTTTATGTCTATGCTCAAACTTGGGAAATTACAGGGGGAAAAAATGTCATCTGGAGGCGGGAAGATCTTCCAAAATGGTTGTTTTATGTGGCTATTGGCATGCAGACCCTTGCCACAGAAACCTACCCGTAGATTTGCTTGAGCACCCTAGGAATACGGTAGCCAGCTTGCTGGAGTAGGTGGTCCGAGAAAGAGAGAGAAGCAGAAGCTATGATGGCTTTGATAACTGGTCATGGAAGTCCGGCTCCATCATTTGCTTGTCGTCATGACTACACAGGACAGTTATCTTCAGTGTGAGGGGTGCTGCAAAGGCTTAGATAGAGAAGACTGAGCTCTTTGGAGCCATTCTTGAAGATGGCCACCATATCAAGACTCTCGAAATCGCTCTGAAGGTTGAGAAAAAATCAGGGTTGCTGGTACCTCTGGGGAGGAGCACCTTAAAAGTAAACCTTTCCAGGACAGTTCTCTTTTGATAAAGTTTACATATCTCTCTCCCTCTCCCACTCTCTCCTCCCGCCTCTGGTGTGTGTGTGTGTGTGTGTGTGTGTGTGTGTGTGTGTGTGTGCATGTGCTTGTACACATATCCAAAGGTGGAGTCCAAGGACAACTTGCAGGAGTTGGTTCTCTTCTTCCACAATGCGGGTTCCAGGGCTCAAACTCAGGTCATGAGGTTAGCAGCATTACTCACTGAGCCATCTCTATTAAGCTCCTAGGCATTTTAGGTGCTGATGGCCAAGGTTGGTATGGGCAAGAATGGGGGCTTTCAGACTCCTGTGTATACATGTGCCACCACCAGCAAAGAAAAACCCCTGCAGATCCCTTTTCTCATTTGACTCTGAAGCAGGCAAAACTTTTTATTCTTTCCACACAACAACCAGAATGGCTTTAGGCCTTTATAAGTATAATGAGTACTCTTCTACATTATTCTTTGTTCTGTTAGCAGATTATTCCCATGGGATTCATTCTGTGACAGAAAAATAGTTATTCGAGTCTTTTTTATACCTTCCCCCCATAGAGAGGCCTGTAGGTGGTTATTTTTGTGCATGTGTGGTTTTGACATTGTTTTTCCATTTCTTACTATCTTATTTTCAGCATAGGCTAAGCCAACTGCTGTCTGAGCAATGCACTCCCACTCCTTGTCAGATAAAGTCTTGAATCTGCCTTCAGGTCAATGGGCTCAGTATGAACGTCTCTTCCATTCCAGCCTCATGCTACTACTTCTCTTTCAACATTCTCTGGCCACATGTGCTTAATTTTGGCTCCTAAAACATCCATCTGCTCTCTTCCACAGGACCTTTGCACAAGCCTTGTCTCAGACAATGTGTACCTACCCTTCAGGCATCAGCTAACCAAACAACAACAAACTCTCCAAAGAAGTATGCCCTGGTCTCCCACTGTAAAGGTCTCTCCTATAGGACTCTGTTCTTTTTCTCACGGCATTTATTAGGAAGTGTAAGCATGAGCTTTATTGTGTGATATTTACTTTCAGTAGACTGGAAGCTCCCCAAGGGCATGGGATACATCATATGCTGTGCTTTTTGCCTACACCTGGAACCTAACAGAGCATGGGATACCCAGTAGATGCTCACAAGGTGTTTGTCATATGAATGTTTGTAAATAGAAAACCAAAGCCCAGAAGCATCTAAAGATGTACTCAAGGTTATCCGTGCGTACAGCGAGATTCCTACCTGGAACTCGATGACAAAAATATTCCATTCAGAATCATCATCTTAAGGTGTGCATGGTGGTACAGCCCTATAATACCAGCCCTTGGGAGGTAGAGGCTGGAGGATCCGAGCTTCGGGTCTATCCTTAGCTACATGGAGTTTGAGCCCAGTGTGGGGGTACATGAAACTGAGTCTCAAAGATACAGGGGAAAGATACAGTGATGGTACATCAGTTCACAGCACTGGCTATTCTTGCAGAGGATCCAAGTTCAAATCCCAGCACTCACGTGGCAGCACACAATCATCTATAACTCTAGTTTCTGAAGATATAATACCCTTTTCTGGTCTCTGTGGGCACCAAGCTCACTTGTGGTGCACAAACACAAACTCAGGCAAAACATTCATACACACAAATGATGATGGTGATGGTGATGATGATGATGATGATGATGATGATGATGATGATGATGATATTTATGATAATACTAGTAGAAGCCTCTTGCCTAGTCTCCACCCTGTCCTTCAAACATCCAGGATGTGTTGGTCTATACCACTTCTCTAAAGCTGTCTGAAAGGTTTCTGAACCAATCAAGTTAAAACCAGTCAGGGTTTTATGGAGCTCAAGGAATTGCCCCTCCAGCAGAAAGCGATGGCTGCAACTTGCCTTTTAATTAGAGTGTAATTTCCAGGTAACTATGCATCTTCCCACCTTAGGCCTTTTGATTGTAAGCAACCACATCTCTCAGAATGGTCCTGTGAGTTTCACGTTGGCCTTTGAGGACACTGTCAGGCAGCCTGTCCTCAAAAGTGATTTGGACTACTATAATTATTTAATGAGCCCCCAAACCATTTGTTTGTTCTGTGACCTGAGTTCTTGCTGCTTTGGGGATGGGAGTGTCAGAAAGAAATGAAAACAGTTTAATGGCTGGCTCTACAGCCTTTCCTACCCTTGGTTCCTGAGCCAGGACCTTCATGCTGAGGGAGGCTGTGGGATACAGGATGTCCTGGGGACAAGTGAAAAACAGCAATGAAGTCAGAGCCCTTGGCCTTGACTAGTTCCCAAATCCTCATGCATAGGAAACCCTAATCTCCAGTCTTTTAATTACAGGCTATGTGACATAGGCAAGCTGTTTAATCTCAAAGACTCGTGTTATTCTTATTTACAGTATTGAATTTTATAATAATTTTCTTCTGGGCATGCTGTAAAAAAAATAAATGGAGCCATGCACATAAATTATCTAATGCTTAATGCATGCTCAATAAATGAACATTTCCTCTCCATATTCCTCATTTGGAGAAAACTCTCAAATGTAATCGAGATTCAAAGTGTATATTCATAAGGAAGTAGGGAGAGAAGATTGAAAGTCAATCTGAGCACACACAGTACCATTTTCACTTCCCGGGTTGTAAAAAGAGAATGTTAATTTCAGCCCAGGGTAGTCAGCTCCAGGATAAGATTCACACTTCCTAAGTCCTTCTTGGCTTATCCTGTGTGCAAATATCACCAGAGGCAGGGCTGAGATCTGGAATGCCACAGACCAGTTACTCCCTTGTTTCGGAGGGCCTCTGGGGGAGGGGTGGTTCATGGTCCCTAAAAGCTGTCCCCTATCTCCACCACCAAACTTCCTGCTCTTCACATTTATAACCCTCTACTTTTTCCCCTTTCTGGCTTCCCAGACAGTGGTGCAGACAAAAAGACCATTTATAACAGCCTTTCTGACAGCTGGACATTATTTAATTACAACTTCTGGCAGCCACATAGTGTGCTGGAGGCTATTTCAAGTTCTAGATGGCAGGAGGAGAAATGAGGAAACTTGTACCTGGAGGGGTTGAGGTTAGGGGCAGGGGTAAGGAGGCAGGGTGGTTACAAGCAGGATGTATGCTGGCCCCAAGCACCAACGGAGTGGTTCTGCATGCTGACCCGTAGAGCTCGAGTCTCTAGAGAAGAGGATAGACATGTCAGTGATGGAAGGCACTTTCTGGGGGCAGGGAGGGAGATTTGAGTCTTGAACCATCAGCATCAAAATAAATGGGATTCCTGTTCATGCAGATGAGCTACAAAGATTTTTTTTAAAAAATGACCCACTGAGAGGAAAACTTGTTTCAAGTCACATGGTACCTAATATGATGATGAGGGGGTCACTTATGCATCCCATGCTTTGTTGTCACCTCCTGTGAATGAGCACCCCCACAGCTACCCTATTCCCCACATGATAATTTCTCACCCCCTGGCAAGGTCATCTTGGATGCTATAGCTGCTACTTGTGTTATTCTGGATATAACAGGAGGAGTGGGATCCTGGCTGACATCATTCAGCTATCTGGTCGACCCTGAGAGCATTAGCTTCTGCTTAGCTACTGCTGCCACATTTGGTTGAGCTTTGTGTGGCTTTAGCCAGTGTAAGAGGGAGGACCACAAAGATACAAAAGGTCAAGAAGGGCAAGTCTACTATAGGGTGCTATGACTTCGGGAGGGAGGGCTAAGTGTGACTATAAAGAGTTCTAACAATTATCCTAATCAGAACTCCATGCATGGAAGGCTGTTTTCAGGTGCATTGTTATTACCATTAGCCTGGCACCTTTCTGACATTTCAACAAAATATGTATTATTTACTTGATTTTACGGGTGAGTAATGGAAGCTTAGGTGAATGAACTACACCCTAAGTTCCCCAACCATAGCAGGAATGCTATTCATAAACAATTCTGTTTGATTTCAGAATTGATCTCTTTTTTTTTTTTTCACCATGGCAATAGTTCTGGTCTTATTTGTACATCAGATATCTTCAGGGTATATCTGAAACATACAACTGACAAGATTTGGTTCTTACTCAGACCAATTGAGTTAAATTTTCTAAAGTGGTAGTTAGAGACATTTTTACATGTCTAGCGTGGAGCCAAACCTGAGGCCTGATGGGAAATAATTGTGCTGGTGAGCACTCTTTATGGCCTCTTCCATTCCTAGTCTACTGCTGTCGCTGTCATCCCAGATGACCATGGCATGGCTATGTAGAACTCTAATGACTTCTGTTTCTTCCTGCCCCCCTGTGGCCCTGTGGTTCTCATGATGGCTCTTTGGGCAAGTTCTCCCTGTTGAGAGTCTTGATTTCTATCCCTGTCCCTATGATCACCCCCCCAGGCATACTGACTCTGCAGGCTGCTAATCTCAGCAGCTCTTAACAGCAGTTGTAGGCTGAGTCTGGGATAGAGCTTGGTGCTTAAGCAGTTGGTTAAAGCTGGCTCTGGAGGGCAGCATCTGAAGGGGGGAAAGGGGCATACATGTGTGAGTTCTTCATCCGGATGGGGGTTGAGGTATGCTGTAACACCCACTATATCCCTGAGCAGATGTCTGTGTTTGTGTGGGAGCCTAGAGAAGACCTTCTCAAGAGGTTGGAATGACTGTATTTCAACAGCACCAAGCCACCTAGGACAGGACCCTACAATATTATTGACAGTCTCTTGTACCTTAGAACGTCATTAAATGGCCCTTAAAGGCCCAACTGAAAATAACTTGGGGGACATGGCAAATTAGCACATCTAGTTTTGTTTCTGCAGAGCCTTTGCCCTGGGTAGGCATGTCTACTCTCTCTTCCATGTGGAGCCTCCTCACCCTCTACCCTAAGCCTTCTTACTTTACCAGAACTCAATGGTCCATCACAAACTCAAAATGTCTCCACATTAGGAGCAAGGCAGAGGTTTTCTTCCCTGGAGAAGGTCATGGGAAAATGAAAAAGAAGTGGACCACAATAAAACATGTCAGGAAGGTGCAAAAGTGTTGATGCAATGGCCTTCATGCAAAAACAGCTGCCTGAAGAAGGAAACAGTTATTTCTAGCTGGAAACAGGTCAGGAGGAAGGTTTGCATGTAGCAGAAGCTTAAGGAAGATGTTAAACACTGGAGCAGAATTCTTGAAGAATGGGTAGAAACTGGCCCAGCAGATATGGATACAAAAGCATTCCAGGTAGAAAGGCCTGTGCAAAGTCCAGAGCTCTATCCCTGCTGGTGTTAGCAAGCAGCATCCACCCTGGAACATCTCTCAGATCATAGAGTAAGGGTTAGGAGACTCAGGGGAGGAGGCTAGAGAGATAGGCAAAGGCAAACAACAGCGGTCTCTGGAATGATGTAAGGTTTGGACTTGCCCTGAAGACAATGGCTCCCCACTGAAGATCTCTCAGCATGGGCTGTCACATATTTTTAATGTATGACATAATAAAGAGGAATCTCTGTCCTGCTCTTTCTCAATCCATCTTCCTTTCCCTTGCTCTACTGGAAACTCACAGAAACCAACCTCTCTTTTGTCCTGTGCTGCTCTGATGTCTTTGTGTTTCTCCAGTTGGATATAAATGCCCCAAACCCACCGTAGTTCTCCCTGGACACTCTATCACCGTGACCGCTGGGACTTTTACCTGCAACCATCAGATTCACAGTCACCACCACAGAAATTGCCACAATGGCTGGGAGCTGACATCATTCCTAATCCCTCTTCCTGTTCTGGGAAGGAATGCTCCGATGTCCTCTGCAGGGAGGGATGGACACACAGCTCTTCTGATGTCCTCTGCAGGATGCAATGTACACACAGCTCTTCAAGAATGTCGTGACCATTTGCCAGCTTCTCTTTTCCATGTGACAGGTCATCACATAATATTTCTATTCCTGGAAGAAAACCCATGACCAAAGCAGTGCCATCAGGATTTCCTTCTTCAAAACCCTTCCTCCTAGGGTCTTTTCATATCTACACCTCCAGCACACGGATCCTAGCTGTCAGTCAAAGCCTCTGCTCGCTATCAAAAGCCCCTCTGCTTTTCACTACAACCTTTTGTGTCCATCAAGATACATTAATGTCCTATGTTCCCTCTCCACATTATCTTTATGATAGTGCTTTACAAGGACTAGGAAAACATGGCACTCATCCAAGGCCTAGTAGGTAATGGTCCCAATTCCGTCATTTCCTCTGACCTTAGGAAACACCTTCATTTCCTCCTTTGTACTTCAAGGTCACTCTGAGCTTGCTTTCACTTCCCATTAGTTTGAGGGAGTTTCAAAGGCTTGCATCCATCCACACAAAGGCATCTGAAGACAAAGCCTCAACCATAAACCAGGGATTTCAGACTGAATAGTAGGTAGGTGAAGGCCTTTCTCGGTGCCTTGGCCTGGCTACTCATTTTCCATTCCATATCTTGGGTTCATGTTATTCTCTCTGCCTGGAATCTCATGTATCACTCATTTAGTTCTGATCTCAAAATTCTACTACAGTGCTTCACAGACCAGCTTTTAAAGTCTGCCTTCTTAATCAAAATTCAGTATCCCCTCATCTAGATGATTTGTTAGAATAATAGCTTTCACAGTTTTCTCTCTCAACCTGGGCAACTGGACCGTAAAAGCACAAACCCCATTTTCCTCAACACCTCCACCATTTGGGTAACAAAGTCCTATGGTAGCAGTGGCTGTTCTTAGATGCATGAACAGTGGAAGCTCTGGGTTTTGCCTAAGTGCAAAAGGCGCGTGCTTGCTTCTCTATAGAAACTATTTTTAATGGAAATGTAGTACACAGTTATGTAATGACTTTACATGATGAAAAAATGGTACGTGAGGGAAAGTAAGCCTCTCCACTCTTTACCTGGAATTGTGTCATCACTTCTAATCCAAGGCAAGCAGTGCTATTACCTGTGTATGTGTAGCCTTCCAGAAATAATGTCGCCAGATATGAACACCTAGGTCTGTAAATAGACCTGTTTACTTTTCTCAAATGGAAGCACACTATTCTCTGTTTTCTTTTCTTTTCTTTTTTCTAAATTATGCCACAAAGATTGTTCCATCAACATGACTAGATCAGCCTCGTTCTTTGTCAAGGTTGCGTGGTAGTTCATCACAGCGATGGACCATCTTTTATGTATACAGGATGATGGAAATCTAAGTTGCTTCCTATCCTGGATATTGTTACAGTTAGTGTCCCTGTACATATATCTTTGCCCACATAGACAAATAGATCTATAGGGGGAAAATTAATGAATTGTTCAAGGAGTAGGTATAATTTTAATGTTGATAGATGTTGCTGCATTTTTCCTCCAATCGCTGCAGGGTAGGGGCTGGATGCCCTTATCTCTGCAGCAGTTCTAGTCTACTTCTTCGTTTTCACCCACTGCTCCGCTAGACCCTCCCTGGTGCTAGAAGGCACTAATCATGATTTGACTAGTCATTCTACCAAACATTCAGAAATCAACCAAGATTCCTGAAGGTGCAAGGTAGGACAGATGACTCTTCTCATGCACGAGCAAGAAGCCCGGCCACCACGGGCAAGCTTCTTCACATTCGTTCTCTGTGTGTGCCCAGTTCAGCTTCTTTGAGCTGATTCTCATTCTTACCCATTGATTGGTAGCCATGATAGGGAGCAGTTGTAGCACACATGTTTTCAGGATGGTTACATCCTCCAGGGCAAAGAGGAAGAAGATGAATGAATGACAGGGCATAGCGGTGCTTCCAGTTAAGCTTTGCTTACCAAGGTACGAGCTCTGTCTTAGTCACCGTTCTATATACTGTGCCATGACCCAGGTAATGTATACAAGAAAACGTTGAATTTGGGGCTGGTTTACAGTTTTAGAAGGCTAGTCTGTTGTTATCATGGCAGGAAATGTGGCAGCAGGCAGGCAAAAGGACATGGGGCTGGAGAAGGAGCTGAAAGCTACGTCCTAATCCCCAGGCAGATAGGCAAAGAGACGATAGGCTTGGCATCAGCTTCTGAAACATCAAAGCCCACCCTCCAGCAACACACCTCCTCCAACAAGTCTACACTTCCTGATCCTTCCAAACTCCCCTTCACTTGGGGACTAAGCCTGCAAATGTATGGGGGGCATTACCACTCAAACCGCCAACCACCCGTCTCCAGTGTTTCTACTTTTCTCTGCTCAAGAGGCATACATTTCTTTATTTTGTAAGTAAATTTTCTGGTTATTTCTGAAGGGCGGGGAGAGGTCACACTGCCAGAAGCACAGATAAGATTGGAAGTTTAGAACAAGGCTTGGTGTTGTGTAGAAAGATTTAAAGTAGAAACCGAAGAATTCTTGAATCCTTCCCTATAATATCCACCTTGCACCAAAGAGTTATAGCGATAAAAGGCTGGAAAGACAAGTATGAATCGTTCTTTCCACAGCTAGACACTGCCCCGTTGTCCTTGTCATAATGACATGTGGGCATATGTGCGCACGCGCGCGCACACACACACACACACACACACACACACTGCTAGTTTCAGTGGGATCTGCTGCTTTTGATCATCAGGATGATTTCAGGAACAAATTAAGGTTAACCTGGCTATAGTCACACATTCAAAAACACAGTTGAATTTCCCAGTGCACCCCAGCCTGCCTGGCTTCCCCACTTCCCAATGATCAGACTACAGAAGAGACAACAAACAGATATGATCCTCTCAGTGACCCCATCCACTAATAAAACGTGGTCAAGCAAATGCCTAGGGTCTTGGGGCAACCACTCTGTCCTGCCTGTGCATTAGGAAGGGAAGAGGCAGAGAGGTGGGGATGTTACAATATGAATCAAACCCTCCTCATTATCAGCATGGAGAGGGGAGTAGAAAATATGTCCTTGGAAGCACGTGACCCTGCCTTGCCAGTCCATTCCCTCTGTAAACCCTGCTGCTAGCACGGCAGAGGCCACTGGAGTCTTAGCCCGTTTGGGGGGGGGGGGATGAGATCACTTTCTTCTTGGCTGAAAGGTATCCTGGCACAGAAGGAATGGATTTTGTATCTGGCCAGGGTAAATCTTGATCCACAAGAGAAAAGCTATAGAGAGACATTCACTCAAAGTATTACCAACATGCCACTCCACGTAAGAACCAATTTCTTCAAGACATTGTAATTCTCCCATCAGGAGATGTGCCCAACTATGGACAGGGATGTTCCAGTAGGCCACCAGTGCTCAGAAACTGAGACTTGTCTGACTTTAGTACTTTACCATTTCTGAGAATTGTAGAATTTGTGAGATATCCCTTCCTATGAACAAACATAAGAGTGTTGGATTCAATTCAACATCCCACTCCTCCTGCACTCTCCTGGAGTCTGTGTGAGTTCAGGGCCTTTCTGTGGCCAACAGGAGAATGTGGTCCATTAAAGGGCTCCTTTCTACCTAAGGAATAGTCTCCAATCCCGACTGGAAAGTGGTTTTCTTTTTTCTTCCCTTTGGCAAAGTAGAATCTGTGTTGAGTCATTAAGCTGTCTGCTCAATTTTGAAACTCACTTGCTGTCAATCATAGGCAGGGAGGCAGCTGGGGTGTACTGGTTAGAACCCAAGTAAACATTTCATTTCCAACATCAGCAGAGGTGGAACTATGTGTCGTTCAGAGATGAGCAGGCTGTGGGGCTTCCTATTGGCAGTGCTGACTGTTTAGAGGATCTGGGGAGCCTGTCACTCACTGGGATCATCAATCTTGAAGCTGGAACTCTCCAAACTCAGGTCCCCTAGAGTCAGAATTTGACAAATGGCAGAATAAACTCAGCATGCGCAGATGAGTGAGAGGAGCCCCCAGCTATTAAAAAGCCATTCCCATCTTACTGCAACTGCCCGGCATGCTGTCCTCGGCTGCCTGTGTGGGCACAGTACAGGCAGGGCTCACAGGAAGACTCCAACACCTGCAGTTGTCAGTAGCTTAAGGGACCTGATTACTCCCCAACCCCCACCATGTCAAGGGCTGCCCTCCAGGGGCCACAAGACCCTCAATCTGAAAACCAAATAATCAAACAGGGAAGAAGATGGCCCAGAGGAGAAGGTGAAGAAGATCGGTGATGTCAGAAGCTAGTTAGTTAGCAAGGACCCCAGAGTGCAAATGGAAAAGAAAGAAGAGATAGAGCAAACGCTGAGTGCTTTGAGGAACAGTCCAAGCTCAGTCAATTTGTTCAGTGAGGGGAGGACAACAGGAAAATGCATGCATTGTGCATCTGTTAAGACTTCTCAATCTATGAGCTTTAGCTTCTGCCTTCATCCCATCCTCTTAAATGAGGATGCGAGAGCTACTTCCTCAGGAGTGACCTCTGGAAACATGGAATCATCCCAGAGAGCAGGGCCCTGTACAAGACCCTTGCCAACAGCAAGCACAACAGATGGTAGTGTGTCACAGAGGTACCACTAGGCCAGTGTCACAGATCACTGCTCCCTGTTGTAAACATTGGTGGGCACTGACTGTGGCTCTCCTTGGCAGTATTCTTCCTTATCGGATGCAACCCGCCTCCCAGGACCACACAGGTTCTAACAGGAGCATGGAAGGAACATGGGAGAGGGAACTTCCTCCAATACTAGAATCCCCCAAAAGGTGGTCAACTTTGGGGTCCCAGGGCCAAAATGAGATATGAGAGTCTTTACTCAGAGATTCCCCACCCCCACTCTGTCTCTTTCTGTGTGCGTCCTTTTATCTCTCCTCCCTCTCTTCCTTTCCCTTGTTCTCGATTATTCATTCTTGTTCTCACTCTCACTTGCCTCTGCCTCTGCCTCTGCCTCTGCCTCTGCCTCTGCCTCTGCCTCTGCCTCTGCCTCTGCCTCTGCCTCTGCCTCTGCCTCTGC
>NC_034603.1:49008224-49037036 GCF_900095145.1 Mus pahari | reverse complement strand
CTCTGCCTCTGCCTCTGCCTCTGCCTCTGCCTCTGCCTCTGCCTCTGCCTCTGCCTCTGCCTCTGCCTCTGCCTCTGCCTCTGCCTCTGCCTCTCTCTGTGTCCTCCAGAATTTAGTGTGGACGCAAGGCCCCCATAACACTGATGAGCTATTGTATCAGCTGGCTTCTAGAGAGACTTGGAATGATGTTAAATTCCAGGAATTTGTTTCTTTCTTTTTTTTTTCCTCTTCCCCATCTCAAAAGAATCCCATCTCCCTCAAACAAAAGTCCTAGAAGGCTGCCATGTCTCCTAGTTTAACTGCATGCCATTTTGACTGACTCCACAGAAGGAGAGAACTTGCCCAAAGCCATGGAGAAGTGGTTGCAGTTAGGGGAAAAGCTAAGGTTTCACGCATGACCCCTCAGGGTGGCCTGACAGCTACCCACTAGGTAGGATCCTTATTGACACACAGAGAGCAGCACAGCAGATGGTGAGCCCCAGTAACTGTAAGAACGAAAGCAAGTGCCTCTTATTGAAGGAAGAGACAGGGAGAGAGAGGGACCACGGAGAGATGAGAGCTAGGGAGAGAAAGGAGCCATACAGAGAGAGGGGTCAGGAGAAGAGGAGACTCTTTGGACCCTGTTTGATCTGCATATCTGGGGAACATTAAAAAATGTCATTTTGAGGAGCAGAGTGGGGCCTAATGTGATTTCAGTGACAGAACCAAATTAAAATTTAAAAGGGGGACGTGTTTTGCATTCCCAGGGCACGCAGACCTTGTTGCAGACTGGAGAGAGCTCTCTCCGAGAGTCTGGGAAGATGCTGCAGTGCCTGCTTGCTGAGCAGCCCAGCTTCCATAGGCATGGTTCTCCATGAGCCACAGGGGAAAACTCATGGGGGGGGGGGGGAGCCCTTCCCTAACAGACTCACTTCCCCAGGGTGGCTGGGTGACAAAAGCTGCTGGACTCTAGCCCCCACCCCCACCCCCACCCTCACCCCCACCCCCATCCCCACCAGGCATGGACAGCCTTCCCACCTGAAGCACCCATTGCAATCTCCCACACCCAGAGCAGCAAAGCCACTTCTCTTGGTTGCCACTAATAAGATCACCCACCCCAGGGTTTCATCCCCCAGCCTCGCTGCCAAGGAGTGCTTTACTCTTGGATCTCTCTCTGCTCCTCCACAGACACTGGCTCCTTCCTTGCTCCTTTTATCTTCCTCCTCTCTCCATGCTTTGTGTCTTGCTAGGTGTTAGAGAAGCAAGCAGGGGTGAGGCACAAGTGGGGTGGAGCAAAGCAGAGGGAGGTTTAGAGAGGACCTATTCTTGGCAGGCCTCCATCTGGGAAGGCGGTCATTGTTGTTGTTTAAGATATACACAATTCCCTCATCTAATCCTAACCCTAAAACCAAGAATGAATAGAAAGGGGTACTCTTAGCCTCTGGGGACCTTCGATATAGAAGTAAGGGGAGAACCCAAGCGTGACCTAAGGAAGCTCGCAAATCATTTGGGCAGCACTGGAAAGAACAGTGTAGGGAGCTGAGATAGATAAGGTGGGACCTGGGACTTCCCTGAAGATACAGTATCTAGCTGAGTGCTGGAAAGGAAGGTGAAGGGTGGGAAGGGGTTGGCACAGACTACAGGCAGAATGGCGGGTGGCATTCCACTGCAGAAGGGGAAGGTGTGTATGAAAAGTCGGGAAGGCTGCTGGAGGGTGAGACTGGCCCGACCTGATGTTGAGAAGGGCGGTCCTGTTGGAGTGGTGAGGATAAAGATGAGCAGGCAGCAGACAAAAGATGGCTTAAAGGTCAAATCGAGGGTAGGTCTGCTGTGACCACTTCAGAATTGGGGGCTTTAAGAAAGCTTGTTGATGGATTGATGGTTACTCACTGGTGCTAATGGTTTTAATCAAGGAGAAAGATCTCAATAACAACAAACGATTAGTCCGTATAATAGAACTGTCAATGAACCCTTAATGAATGGAATTGCTGATTCTTCTTCCCTGCTGGGGCATTCAGTCTCCAGTGGGGGACAGGGAACGTTTGGAACTTTCTTTAATCGTGAGTTTGGGGGGCTGTCACACTTCACTGGACACAGGGGACCTTGCAACACAGCCTACAGGACGACATGGGATTCTTTATATTTACTTCCTCCTTTCCCATCCCTGGAGAATCCCACCCATCTTTTCAGTCACTCAGAAACTAAAAGCCTTCCAGGCTAGGAAACAGAAGTACCTCATTGGGGCAAGTGCAGTAGCCTAGGCTAGGACCAGTAGCATCTTCAGTAGCCTAGGCTAGGACCAGTAGCATCTTCAGTAGCCTAGGCTAGGACCAGTAGCATCTTCAGTAGCCTAGGATAGGAGCAGTAGTTGGGAGCTCCTTGAAACCCCTTCTCTCTCCTTTGTCTTGGTTTTATCCCTGAGCCTCCTGTTGGGCCCCAGCCCCCTCCTAACTTGAGTTCTTGCTTTAGTCTAACCCTAAACAGTCTTTCCCTCATATGCAAATTCATCATTCCTTTCTTCTATCTGGGCCTTGGGTCAACCATAGGACACCTAACTTCTCTCTCCACGCTCCTCTCACGCATGCAGAAGACTCACAAAAAAAAGACTCTTCCTCCTGGTCTCAGTTTACCCATCCACCTCTCTAAAGATGCAGCTCACATCCAGCTAGAATCCCCCAGGCAAAGTGGTGAAACTACCCCTTCTAATGAGAATTGCAGATCAACACCTTCATCACTCTTGCGTTTGAATTCTCACTCCGTCTCTTCTTCTATGTGCCCTTGGTGATCCGCCATCTCCAGGCCTTCATGGACTGGCTGTCCAAACCATGATAGCAGGAGGCTACAGGTTGGAGCCCTGTTGCACACTGCCTCACCCACTGAAGGGCTGCAGGAAGTTGGTGGCCCCTCCTCACTTCCTCACTGCAGTTGACAAGAGCCATGGGAAGACAGGTCCAAATCACACACAGTCCATGGCATCCTGGTTGGCACCAGCGTTTCAAGAACACAGATGTCACAGGGCCCGAGCTGTCAGACAGTCACAGTGCAGTCAGCGAATGAACTTCCAACCTTTCCTTTCCAATCTGGAAGAAAAGAATGGGGTCAATAAGAGCTGGAAAATGGCTGCTCAAGCTTTGGTTGAATGAATCAATGGCAAAGGAGAGAATTAAGGAACCAAAGGCAATTTGTTTGCTTATAGATGGTTATGTAATTATAGATTCTATGATCTATCTGTACACAGACCATATAGATTCATTTATATTTTGATAGATAGAACACAAATGATTTCACGGGACCCATAGTTTGTTCAAGACCTAATTGTGATGGTTAACATAGATTATCAACTTGACGACAACAACTAGAATCATCTAGTAAACAAATCTCTGGGCAGTGCTCTCTCTAAATTAAACTCTCTGAAGTGGGAGACCCACTCTGAACCTGAATGGCATCCTTCCGTGTGCTGGGATTCTGGACTTATAGAAAGGAGAATGTGGGCTGAGCACCAGCACCATGTTTGTCTCTTGACTGGACAAAACTTGAGCAAACGCATCAAGCTCTGCTGTGCTCCCCCGCCCCGCCCCACCCCACCCCACCCCACCTCTGCCTCGATGAACCATCCCTCAAACCGTGAGCCTAAATGAGTCCATCAGGTATTTTGAAGAGAGTAACCAGTGTGCTACGGAAACCTCTCTGGAGGGACACGCAGAGGAGTGTGATCCCTGGGTAGCACACACTGAAGCTCGTGAAGTCTTCTCTCATTCATCTCCTCTTACCCAGGTTGATGCTTCCAGGTAAGCTGGATGTCATTATCCCACTTCACCAATGATGAAACTGGGCCTCACAGGTCTTGCTTAACTTGGAGATTTGTGTAGAATCACACCGTGGGACTTCTGTAGAGCTGGTCCTTTCATCTGGGCGGGTGGATGCCATGGCTTTCCTCCCATCCACCTTCTTTTCCTTCCCGGAGCCTCCCTAGGTCTTAAAGTACTGAATCCAAATGAAAGCAGAACATTAGCCTGCCATCTACCCACACCAATGCAGATAGGTACCTGGGTTCTAGGATACAGGTTACAGGTTATAGGTCATAAGGTATATAAGCCTGCAAGAACTCAGGATTCTACACCTTTCTCCGTCAGTTTCTCTCCCTTCAAATTCAGCCCAGCAGGAAGGCTCACTTGCAGAGTGAGGGAAGCTGTTTGAAAACCCTCTTCTAATTACCATTTTAATTAACGTCAGATTGACACAATGACAGGCCAGCTCTGGAAATCTGGCCCGAGTTGCATTGATACTGGGGGGGGGGGGGGGGGTAGAAGATCTCTCCATTGGAAAAGCTCTTTTTTCTTTTGCCTCCTCAAAGTTTTGCTAATCATTTGAGGACAAATGGCAGCAATCATAATCCAAATTTGAAACAATAGGATAGAAAACTGCTACTCTAACGAACGTTCTGAGGGAGACTGCCAAGTGTGACCACACATGCCAGGTTGGCAGCCCAGGAGCAGCAGCCTGCGTGCATTTACAGTTTAGTGTGTCTACCTGACTATGCCCACTCATCTATCATCCATCCATCTATCCATTCATTTGACCATTTCCTTATCTATTCTTTTTTTTTTTTTAAAGATTCACTTATTTTATGTATATTAGTACACTGTAGCTGTCTTCAGACACACGAGAAGAAGGCATCAGATCCCATTACTAATGGTTGTAAGCCATCATGTGACTGTTGGGAATTGAACTCAGGACCTCTGGAAGATCATTCAGTACTCTTAACTGCTGAACCATCTCTCTAGCCTTTCCCAATTTATTCTAATTGTTAATCATGCTCCTGGTTTGTTTGTTTGTTTGTTTGTTTTTGGCATTTAGTGATTTGTCATTCATTCACTTTTATTTTTCATTCATTTACTCACACGCACATACCCATTCTTCCAACAATCTTTTATGAATGTCTTTTCTGTGCTAGACATGGGTCCAGTAAGTACCTCCTGGCATCTTATTAATCCTTAACATTACAGGCTGAATACACAGGAAAGGCTTGCTGCTCCTGAGTTTATAAACCCCACCCCCTTAGTTCAAGACCTGCAAAGGGAGAGATGCTATGCTACCTAACTTTATGTGTTCAGTAGCACAGATGTGGGTTAAGGGAAAGATGTCCTCCTGCAAATGACTTCAGGGTGGACCATGATGGGGTCTAGACCAGTAGAGGGAAGAAGGGAATGAGGAAGAGAAAGGACAAGACTGGAGACCATAGCTCAGTCTGATGGAGACATTCTGGGAGGCCTTCAGTGACTCAGGGAAGGGGGTAGGGGGTGGGGAAGAAGAGGGAAGGTTTACCCAGGAATTCTGAACCACAGGTAAAATGTATCTCAAAAAAAAAAAAATTAGTTCTCAAACTTGACTGTCAGAAAAACACATTACACAGTGTACTGGTTGGTTTTGTGTGTCAACTTGACACAAGCTGGAGATATCACAGAGAAAGGAGCCTCCCTTGAGGAAATGCCTCTATGAAATATAGTTGTAAGGCATTTTCTCAACTAGTGATCAAGGGGGTAAGGCCTAGCCCATTGTTGGTGGTGCCATCCCTGGGCTAGCAGTCTTGGGTTCTATAAGAAAGCAAGCTGAGCAAGCCACGGGAAGCAAGCCGGTAAGTAACACCTCTCCATGGCCTCTTCATCAGCTTCTGCTTTCTGACTTCCTTTGGTGATGAACAGCAGTGTGGGCAGTGTGGAAGTGTAAGCTGAATAACCCCTTTCCTCCCCAACTTGCTTCTTGGTCACGATGTTTTGCACAGGAATACAAACCCTGACTAAGACACACAGCCAACACAGAATTCCCTGAGACCCCCGACTCAAAGAGGAATGTATTGAGCTGAAGATTAGGTTGTTTCTGAATTTTCTGTTTCTAAATTCTTGGTGAGCCTAACCCAGATGGACCAGGATTTAGTACAGCGAGTATCAGTTCAGCACAAAAATATTAACTTAAAAACAAAACAAACAAAAACAAACAAACTTGAAGGCTGTTTCTGAGGTTTGGGTTTTGAACTCTGAGCCTATTTCGCCCCCCCACCCCACCCCAGGACCTTGGGACAGTTTCCTTCATTTCTCTACAATCAAGATTCGATAGGCAGGTTGCTAAGGAATGTTCCCTAGTCCTATTCATTCGCTCATTGCCGGTTTTACCTAAGACATGGAAGACAAAGGTGTTGTTACTCTGGTGGGAAAAAGGAAGAGAAAGAAGGAGGTTCGTCGTATGCCATCAAATATCTCATCAGCATGAAATTATTTTTCCAAACCTGGTCTGCTATAGTTCACCCAAATGCTGATTTGCTTCTCAAAAACAAACAAACAAACAAACAAAACAAACCAAACAGACACCGGTGTTGGGAGGTGGGGCCTCATGGGAAGTGTTTAGTAATGTAGGTGGAGCCTCATGAGTGAGTTCCGGTTCTCACGGATTAGCTACTAAGACACCATGTTGTTCTGAAGCCACACCACCAGCTCCCTCTCTTGATTTGTCTCCTCTGCATGTATCCACTTTCTCTTCTGTTTCTCCACCAGGAGCTGAGACAGCCAGAGGTACTCATTAATCCTGTGCCACAGAAAGCATGAGTCACAATAAGTCTAGCTGCTTTAAAATTTTGCCAGTCTCAGAGATTATGTTATAGCAACAGAAAACAGATCAAGGAATAAATTTCTTATTCTATATCACTTCACATATTACTTAGCTTTGTAAGTTTATATTTTCCTCATATTTAAAAGCTAGCCACATAGCTAAATTTCAGGGTTATGACAGAGATTTATCATCCTCTTGGTACACTATATTAAAGCATTCTGCTTTCCTCAACACCCAAGGCTACAATCAAACATCGATGGGGCCAGTCTGCCTATACCTGGGTTTCTCATATGTGTCATATGACCATGACATTTGTCAGAATATGAAAATCAGCCAGATCGGAAGAGAAAAATCACAAAGGAGACAAAGAATAGCGATTGAATTAAACTATCTTTTCTTCTTCTCAAAAATAATTCAGTCGAGCTGATTTATGAGCATAGGTCCAGCCTGTGCCTCCTGCATATTAAATGCCACTCAGAATCTAAACTAGAAAGGAAACTGGGGAGAAGCCCATCCCAAAGGCTATTCGGTACACATCATTGAAAGTAGAAAGGATGAGAGAGTCACTGTCTTGATCTCTTGAGATCCGAGCGACTCCAACTGGCCTTCCTAACATAAACAGGAAGGACCTAAAATTGGCTACATCACAGGGACATTCAGATGTTGCAAGTGACCTCCTGGACTGAATAGCCAGCCAGCACTCTCCATGTCCTGTTCTGGTCTTTGATCTAACACCCAAACTAGCCAAGACTATGTGCTTTAAGTTGCCTTCCTGTCAATTCAGCTCCCAGGATTCCTAATCCTTGCTTGTTGAATAGGTCTTGACATTTTTGCATTAAATCCTCTTAGAGTAAATCATTTATTCCATCTAATTTTCCCCCATCTGTAAAGGCTTATAGTTAAAATTGTTTCTCAAACTGGGCTGTTTCATTACTAACTTTATTGGATTAACATTTGATTAATGTGCTTGAAACCTGGTAGGCCTTTTTTATTTTTCTCCCCATCGGTTGAGGACAGCATAAAGCAAAGAATTTGCAGAGAATTAGGTCTCTGTCTGCCTAGAGTGATGCATCATGGGAATATCAGCAGGCTGTTTCTAGGGATGGGAAGAAAGTATAACACTTGAAAGGAGTCTTAAATGATCAAGGGCCATTAGCCAAATGGATCAAAGATACTATCCAGTTAATAACAGTTGTCATTACGTGAGTGCCTGCTGACTCTAGCATAGCTTGGTGAGCTTTGGTATAAAATCATTTATTAGAAAGCCTTGGAATCCAAGTGCCTGGGTTCAAATCTTAGCCCCAACACTGATGACTGAGTGACCTTGGGCACTGAGATGCTGACTTTTCTCTAAGCCAGTTTCCTCATGGGACTCTTCATCCAGTCCTCAGCACACAGCTGGTGGCCACTGAAGGTCAGCTTTTGCTATTATTATCTGTCTTGCTCCACCTGCTGAAATGACTATTATTCACCATATTATACAAGTGAGAAAACTAAGACCGGGTGTGATTAACTACCTGGTTTCCATGGCTCAGAAATGGCAGAGCTGGGAGCCAGCGTGGCACGGACCTGGATCCCAGGTCATTCAGACACGTAGTTCAGCTTTTTTTTTTTTTCCGTTCTCTCTCTCTCTGTGATCTTTCATTTTGACAGTGCAGAAAGGCCAAAGCGTCCATCCATTACCACCTTCATCATCAAAAGCAGCCTGCCTTTTGATCCTCTCAAATTCTCTCATTCCTATTACACTGGTAATCTTTAGAGTAAGGACACAGTTTGCATATCTTTGTAGATTCTGCATAAGAAGAGTCACAGAATAAGTTAGCAGATGGTCACAGAGACCTAACTAAATGCACTGGCCACTATTAACTGGTGCTTTGAAACATCAGCCTGTTCGTCTCTTGCAGCAAAGCTCTGAGAGACTGCTGGTATCATGCCTGTCTTACAGGGGAAGAACCTGTGTTCAATGAGTGTAAGAGCCCAGACAGAGACTGAAAGTAAACAAGAGATCCCAGAAACAACCTTGGCTCCCTGTTAAGTGTTTAACAGAATGGAAAAGTTAAAAAAAAAAAAAGCAGTCAAGACCTTGGTCAAACCTTCAGTCTAGTACAGACAAGTCTTGGCCTAGACACCATTATTTATAATTTATGCAAATGTGCAATGCAAATGGAATGTCCACAGACTGCTTTTAAAGAGCTGAAAGTATGCATGAGACAGACACGGCCTAATGTTCTCATTTCAAATCTACGGACCAGGGCACCGGCCAGATCTGTGTCTGCTGTGTTCTTGCACCTGGAAAATTCCTGACCACTCATCCGTCTTTGCGCACCCAAATCATCACCCATTCTCTCGGTTTATAATTTATGGAGGCGAATAGCTTGTGACCAAGTCCAACATTATTGAAGTAAAGTCCATGTTACCTTGGTTTCTTTGATGGAGGGCTTTGCCACACAGAGCCACGTGGGGAAGCACCAGAGGGCATTCGTGGACAGGGGGCTTTCTTCTTTCTTCTTTCCCATTAAAGGCCAGAGAAGGGAAGTAAAATTGTTTAGGGTTGTCCAGTGTGAGCAGACTCAGCCACGCAGGCTCTTCTTAGCTGTAGAAGAAGAAGAGTACCAAAGTGTGAGCACTGGGTTAGAATGTGTGAGTTCTGGGGTGAACCATTTCTGTATGTCCTCCAGAGATGGGCTTTTTATGCACTCCTTAAAGACTGGATTAGTCCTAGGAAGTCCAAGCTCTTCCCGGCCAACAGGGAGACAAAAGCACGGGCATAGGAAATAGGAAAAACTCTAGCTATGACCCCCACCTGAATGTTGGTTCCCCGTTTGTCTAATCCCGCTGTGTCGCCTTCATCTAGTCTCACCATGTCTGGAGCAGGTCCCTGCTGTGGAACCGGGTCTGTAGTTATACTGATGTCTGCCTCAGTGGAGGTCAACACCATGTCCCATTCATCATTTTAACCTCAGTGGAACTGTGTTGGATGCTTGGCTGGATATGAGGGAGATGAAATGACCAGAAAACAGAGAAATGGTTGTGTCAGAGACAAGTTTGTGCCCGGCAGGCAGCTCTTTGTGTATATGCTTTACTTCATTTTTTTTTTTTGTATATGATTGTGCATTTGTTCTTCTTCTTTGTGTGGGGATATTATGGGGTGTGTGTGTGTGTGTGTGTGTGTGTGTGTGTGTGTATCTGTGTCAGAGGACAGTCTTAGATGTTGTTCCTTAAGCACCAACTACCCACTTATTCTAAGCTACCTGGCCTGAAATCCTATTGCTCTTCTTCTCTCAGCCTTCACTGTGCTAGAATTACAAGCATGTGAAAACCATGGGTCTGGATTTTGAACTCAGGTCTTTATGTTTGCAAGACAAGCACTTTATCAACTGAGCCATCTCCCCAGTCCTCTATTCTTAAATTTATCCTGGCAATGCAGGCAGAAGTAAAGGAAGAAGAGGGCAATAATTAGGAGGGGATGAAAAACAGGAGGAGAGAAATGGGAGAAGCAGGAAAAGAGGAAGAAGAGGAAGAGGAAGAGCAGAATGGGGAAGGGAAGGAAAGGGACATCATTTCTACCCTCAGAGGCTTCATTCAGTAGTTCCTACTTCTTAGCAAATAAGAAATATTTCAAACTTTTAACACATAAACCATTCCTTGGGCTGCTGGGATGGCTCAGTGGGTAAAGGAACTTGTTGCCAAGTCTGGAGATCCCTGATCAAGCTCCAGGACACATATGGTAGGAGGGAAAACCTGACTTCCAGAAAATGTTCTTTGACCTCCACAGGTATGCTGTGGTACATGGGTGCATGCATACACACACACACACACACACACACACACACACACACACACACACAGAAAGAGAGAGACAGACAGACAGACAGACAGACAGACAGACACATACAGACACACACACATATACACATGTACATATCCACACACATCCACACGCATTCACACATACACATACTCAAAAATACACACACTCACACACTACACAGACACGCACATGGGCACTCTCACACACACATAGTCACACATACATTCACAGATACTCATGTACACCTAAACACATGCACCTGGGCATTCACACATACACACACACACACACACACACACACACACACACATTCATACTAAATGTAAAAGAAAGTTTTATAGAAACTATCTTGCTGCTAGTTCTGTGGCAGTGTTTACTACAATGGGTCTCATGGGAAGGACACTAGAAATATAGCAGGTGACTTGTGGCCAGAAATACCTCTGCAGTCTTCATGTGTTCGTGTTACTCCTCCGCTTTTGTGGTGCTGAAAGAACATTGCTCTAATGGCTGCAGAGGCTGTATGTGGGTGCTGAGGCTAATGAAGTGCCAAGATCCTACTTTCTGGGGATCTAATAAGATTTTCAAGGCCCCGAGGGGCCTATGCTAACACAGCACATATGTTGTTCCTCTAGAATGTCTCTCAATCCAACATGTATTTGACAGAAGCTAATGAGCTGCCAGGTTGAAATACAGTTCTTAAACAAAGGTCTGCAGTGGGACTGATTGGAGTGGCGCCATCTGCTTTGTGCGCTGCTGTGGCAGGGGGCAGGGCTCTTCCACAGCTTTAGACTAAAGTGTCATGGAAGCTAGGAGTCACCCCATACCTCTGCTCTTTCCCTGAGAGAGTTGTCTCAGCTCATCTTCTAGCTTTATCTTTCTTTTTGCTTTTTTATTTAAAAAAAAAAAACAGAGGGAATACACTTTATTGAGATATGATTTATGTATCCAAGAATTCATTCATTCCAAGTGTTCACTTGAACCATTTTAGCAAGCACGTAGAATTGCACAGCCATTGCCATAATCTAAACTTAGAACTTTGACATCACCCCTGAAAAGAAGCTTTACCCCTCTGCATTTAAAGCCACTTGAAGTCTCCACCTGAAGTGCCAGCACTCCAGAAGCACTTTGGCATTTCCAATATCATTTAAACCTTTTCACCCTCCAAGACCAGCAACCCATGCTGTTGGGGTCTTTTAAGCAAGAACATCTCTATTTTTATGGAAGTCACTGGAAAGGATGGAATTTGTTTTCACTTAGCAGGCAACTTGACAAAAAGAGCTTCGTGCTGAGCTAGAAATACCCACAGCCAACAAGAAGTCTGTGTGTCTCTGAAAGTCATGTTTATTCACTGACAAGGGAGGCTACGTCCCTCAAGGACCAGCTGCAGCCCTCCTGTCTGACTTGGACAAGTGGCTTCCTCTCTTTGACCTGAGGCTTCTTCACCTGCACAAGACAACCCAGATTGGTGCCAAAGTGCTCACTTGCTTCAGTCTTGTGAGGTTCTATAGTGAAAGCAGCTGCGGGGGGGGGGGGGGAGGGGGGAACGCTGTCAAAGCCTGGCAGCAATTGTTTTCTTCCTCCACATGAGTATGTTCTTGTTCAAGGGTCAGCAAATCCCTCGGCAGCCCGAGAGATCATGTTTATTTACTCGGGTGCTTATAGTCAATTCTTCCTCCATGAGACTTTTCAAGAAAGATCAGAATACCTCCAAACACATTTTAATTTCTTTCTTTCCTTGTTTATTTTTTTTTAATTCCAGAAAGATAGGCAGTTTTTGCTTTAACTAAAGCAGCATGTGGCAGTTATGCATAAGTAAATTACTTTGAATTCAAAATAAATGTAAGCCAACTAGACAGCCGATGGGGAAGAGCCGGATGGTTCTAAAGGCCAGCAGGAGAGCTATCTGCTCCAGTCGGAGGGAACAAGTCAGGTAACGTGGGGGACAGGAGCTTGGGTTCTTGGTTCCTTCCTAGTCTAAATCTTTAAGTTCTTTGACGTGAGCTGATTATGAATAGACTCCTGTATCCACCTAGGAGTAACCAAGGGACTTTTCACAGGTTTTACCTGAGTTCGTGCATGAATGTTGGGGGATTCCTGTGTGGTTCCTGGCATTGGAGTTTAACCAGGTCCCGTGCTGGACCAACCCATATCTACATCAAGTTGAGGCAGCAGATCCAGAGGAGAACTAAACTGTAATAGAGATGGGAATATATGACAATAGAAGGGAATAATCAAAAAGCAGATCTAAGGCTAGGAAGATAGTTTAGCTGGTAATGCACTTGCCTTGTAATCATGAGGACCCAAGTGCATCCCAGTACCCATGTTGAAACACAACAACAGCAACAACAAAAACCCCAAGTTAGAGCTTATGCTGGCAGTCTCAGCTCTGAGGAGACAAAGATAGATCCCTGGTATTCGCTGGACAGATAGCTTCACCTTCTTGCCGGGTTCCAGACCAGTTGGGAATCCATGCCTCAAAGGAGGTAGACAATGACTGAAGAACCACAGAACAATACCCAAGGTTGTCCTCTGGACTTGACATATATGAACTCCTATATGCACATGTGTAACACACACACACACACATACACACACATGAATAGATTCAGAGGTAAGGCAAAACTGTAAAACAGAAGAAAACTAAAGTCTCCTCATTGAGCTCATCACATGAAGTGGCCTCTCAAAGCTGGGCCCCCAGACCCATACCTCCAGTAGATTTCTAAGTGACCGGGGATTTTTATAGGAAAATGGACCCAGATACCCTGCCAGAATATCCATAAACAACAGTTGTCTCCCATAGGGAATAATATTACCTGAGAAGAACCTGGAATTAGAAAAGAACTTGTTCTCTGAGAATCTTTTGAATCATGCCTGTTAACTGCAGTTATCTGCACCATCCCTAGGAGATGGACTTACCACTTCATTTCTTCTTGTTACACCAGGAACTACATTTTCTCCCTTCTCACTGCCCATTCCTCTCTTCCCCTGGCCTGCCAAGTCCTGTTTATTAAAAATGTTGTGTCCAATTTGCCTAGCTTTTAATTAAGCTGTCAAGTTGAAATGGGATTGTCTCCTGGGAAGTGAACAAAGATTTTATGGTCATTTAATTTTTTGCTTAGGATTTAAAAATCCCACTTCTGGCATGTTTAAAATTATTAATGAGATCCAGGAATTCCTACCCATTTGTGTCCATTACAAGACATAAATCATTAAGCTCAATTAGGAGCGAGGGAAACTTGTGGGTTGAAAGCTGGAGGTTGAACCTTATACACCCAGCCATGTCAAGAGATTTGGCTGACTGAGGATGCTGTGGGGCAGGGCAGAGGGATTGGCAGGGGACACAGCAAATGCTGGGATTAGGCATGGGAAGAAGAATGTAGAGGCAGAAGTAAGAAGGAAACATGAAGCCGGGCGTGGTGGCGCACGCCTTTAATCCCAGCACTCAGGAGGCAGAGGCAGGCGGATTTCTGAGTTCAAGGCCAGCCTGGTCTACAGAGTGAGTTCCAGGACAGCCAGGACTACACAGAGAAACCCTGTCTCGAAAAAAAAAAAAAAAAAAAAAAAAAGAGAGAGAGAGAGAGAGAGAAGGAAACATGATAAGGTGATGTTAAAATGGTGTGAAGAACAGAATTCAGATAGCTCTCAGAGGCAGAGGAAGGGAGAAAGGAATGAGGGTGGAGAACTGTAGATAACAGGTTATCTTAGTAACAACTGCCAATGTTCTTATTTCAACCCTTATTTAATCCCATCCAGTTAGGCAGGGCTATGAAACTTCTTTTGGTGAATGAAATAAGCACATGACTCGCCTTACTTTCGCCTCTTTACAGTGTGCAATGGCATCCTAGCTACTTTTGTCCTTCTGTGACAAAACACCATGATCAAGAAAAATTGTAAAAGATGGTATTTATCGGGTTTGCAGTTTCAGAGGGTTAGAGAATCCTTGATGGTGGAGCAGAAGAATGTTTGCAGGAACAGCTGAGAATTCACATCTTAATCCATTCTGGGAATGGTGGGAGACTTCTGAATTCTCAAAGCTCACCCCTGTAGTGTACCCCATCAACAAGGCCAAACCTCCTAATCCATCCTCAATAGCTCCACTAACTGGGGACTAATTATTCAAATCTAAGCCTATGGGGCACATTGTCGATCAAACTTCCACAGATGAAGATGGCAACTACACAGTTCTGACACTGTCATCCTGTGTCCCTGAAAGACTGAGGATCAGAGTCTTCATCTCTACTGCTTTAGACGAGCACGACAGGAGTAAGAAATAGCCTTGTGTTGTTTAAAGCCACTATAATTTGGGGAGCATTTATTACAACATGGGATCATTGTCTATTGTAGCTGATACAGGTGCTTTCAAAACAAAGACACCTGCCAATAAGAGAAAGAGGCTGGAATGACGCAGGTAAGACGCTGAAATGTCTAAGAGTAAAGAGAGAAAGGGGGCAAGAACTGAATGCACCTTCACAGAGAGAGGTGTGCATATAATAGGCCTGTGGAAAAGAAATGTAGACAGTTTTGCTTTTCAAGTCTTGATTTGAACTTATCTTATCAGCACTACATCCAATCTCCAGGCCTTGACCCTGTCACTCATCCTGTGCCCGGGTTCACTCTGTCGTGAACCTTTTACCCTCATCAACGAAGCTTCTTTTTGCAGCAGAGACCATTACAGAAATCTTTAACCGGTCAAAATACAGGAAGCAACTGACTGTGGAGTGTCCAGCCTCGACTGATATATCTACAACACACTCTGTACAGCTAAGTCTAAGGAAACATGGTGGGAAAGGAGGAAGAAAGATCAAAAGGCCAGAGGACAAGATCATCTACTGTGAGACTGTGTCTTCTGTATAAGACAGAGAAGCTATACCCATGAACTCTTAACAACATGACTGCCTAAAGATGAGCTAAAAAATGACAATATTCATTGACATGCCAACACAGACTGGGAAAATCCCTAAAGTCCCACCATTAGATGAAAAGTGACAAGCAACTAATGACTGACTACAGAGAGAGAGACAGAGAGACAGAAAGATTCTTCTCCAAGGATTAACTTCCCCTAATTGATTATCCAGTACCAAGTGATCATTCCTAAGAACATTTATATACAAGCAACACCAAATGGATTCAGCACATTATATTTATATATTCATTCATATATAATAATTAAGTGATAATATTTTTAAAAGGAGGCCATGGATTTGAGAAGGCATGGGAGTAGGGCACAGGAGGAGTAAGAGAGTGAAGATGGATGGGGAAAGGCGTAATACTGAACACCTATATAAACATCTCAAAAAAATTTTAGGTTTTGACTTCATAGTCCTTGGGAAATGCTAGGATCTTCTCAGCTCAGAATAAATACTCCAGTTTCTACCAAAGATGAGACTCGTGGTTCGCCAGTCTCCTGTCCTCAGTTGTATTTTAGGCTGAGGGTAGAGTATCAGGTGTTGTTACCCCTCACCAACTACATGAACCAATTCCTCTTTCTGTCTTCTAACCTTTGTACTTTCTTGATCTTCTCCAGGCAAGAAGACTGTTCTAAATATTGTCCACATGCTTTAAACATCAGCCTTTGCTAACCACCTGGACAAACGAGACCTTTGACAAGACCACATAAATAGAACAAGTAACATGGTGGCCAGCACACATACACACGCACACTCTCAGCCACCTGTCAACTCCAAGTCCTTGAATTGCATCTATATAGCCTACCTCAGAAACCTTCTGTTGAGGTGACTGTTCACTTCAAGGGGAAAAGAGAAATTAATGGATAAGAAAAATAAACTACAGTCTCAACTCAAACTCCTAATGGGCAAAAGAAAGACTAAGACTAGAGTAGACTCTAGTTGTCCTGTCTCTGTTGCCACTTTGATCTGATTAGTTTGTTCCCTTCTAAGACAAATTTCTTAGTGAGTTAAATGGTGAAGATGAGTCACAGGTTTATCTGCAAATAACTGATTTTCTATTCCCCAAACAGATGAGATTATAAGTGCTGAGGGAGACAGAGCACTGACCACGCTGAACCCAAATTATCATTGAATTTTGATCTACCACCACCATACACACACACACACACACACACACACACACACACACACACACACACCATAGGAGACAGCTCACTCCTGGGCACTACTTTCTAGTCCATCAAAGCTGACACTAATGGGAAGAGGGTAGTTATTGTGGAATGAGAATAGTTATTGTAGAATATAGGGGTAAGAGGGATATAAAAATTCATGGCTTGAGTTGCCACCCTGGTTCTGGTTTTAATGGCTGTGCATTCTTGAACATGAACTCTCTCAATTAGGCTGATCTCTGAAAAAGGCAGAAACACTATTGGCCCCTGCCACCTCTGAAGAACATTGTGAAGTCTAAAGCTAAAATGGCATGAAAATTCTCTATTCTCTGAAGACTCCGATATTTAGTAGATAGTGAGTATTCCTCGTGTCTTCACTGTGACCACCATGACCATAATAGACAACATGATTCTCATCAGTCCATTATCCCACCCCCACCCCCACCATCATTGCTACTGTAGTTGTTATTGTAATCACCATAGCTACAACCTCCAAAGAGCATGCCAGCTAGGTTCTAATAGGTTTCTAGAAGGTACAGCCATGAACTGTGTAAGGCCCCTCCTCCCTTTTACTTGGGGAAAAGTAAAACCATTGGAGGTTTTCAAATGGATTCAGTAAACCATTCATTTATCCTACAAGCATTCATTGAGCATCTACTGTACTCTGGGTTCCATTCTAGATGTTGGAAATAGTCAAACCTCATAGAGCTCACACTGTACTGTGGGAGTGGGAGTATATGACAAACAGTAAATAATATACTCAATATACTTGGTATATTAGAAGGTGATCAAGCCAAGGAAAACAAGGGTTGGACCCCCAAGGAGAGAGAGTAGACAGAGGCCTCTCTCTGTGGCTTCTCTTCTCCAGCTCCTGCAGTGTTCCTACTGTCATGGAAAATTGCTCAATGTAAGGTTTCTTTTTTTTTTTTTTGTCTTATCTAACATTAGTAACAGTTTATTGTATTTGTTATAAAAACAACAAATACACTTAAATATAAAGTTAAAGGTACACTTAATGTAGAGAGTAAGTATCAACTACTTTGCCATTACTGTTTGAGAAGTTCATATAAGACTACCATGTGTTTTAATCAAACCTACACCCACTCTGTTTCCTTTGACTCCTCCCATTCTTCCCACCACCTTCCTCTCCTAACTTTACATATCTTTTCTTTAACCCACCCAGTCTTCTTAGTGATGCTCCACTATAGGATGCCTTTGCACTATGTTCATCATTGAGAAAGTCATTATTTGGCAAATAGAAGTCACTATTTGTTTAAAGGAAGGAGGGATCTGATTAAAGAGAGGCTTAGAAATAAGGTACAGTGAATTATTCACAATGAAGCTGGGATCTCAGTCAATATGAAGAGTGGAATTAAAATATTGGAGAGCTAGAAACTGGAGAGTACACAAGGAGCTCCTTTAGCTGGGCTCTGAGCTCCTCAGCTACAATGACCTGCTCAGACAGCTAGGTGGGGTTAGAAGGAAAGACAGAAAGGAGGATCTATCTGGTTTCAGGGTCAGGGGGCTGTCCCTTGGCCTCTTGCTCTGGTCAGACATGCTTCAGAAGAGCCGACTGCAACCAGTTGCTCATCATATTCAACCGTTGTTGCAATTTCCTGATCTTCCCACCTTCCTAATACCTAAACTTAGGTTGTCTCATAATCTTGCCCATTATTTCCTTCACTTTGCACTTCCCCGAGCATTTCCTATTATATGCCAGGATCCCATGATGGCTGTACAGACTCCTACCAAAAGGTCTTAGGTGGACAAGGAGATAGATCACCACCGATGGTTAAGGGCTTTGATAGATGTCATCCAAAGTGCCAGGTGGGAACTAAAGGTGGAGAAACTATATTCCAGGGTACACTGGCAACAGATAGTCTACATGCCATCGTCTCTGGGGTTAGTGCCTTTGTATACCCTGGTGTTGGCATCTACCTTCACCATTTTCGATCCAGCATTGTAACTCTATTTTCTCACAGACCTCTCTCACCAGGCAGCCTTGAGTGGTCTCGGCAGGACAAGCTGCCTTAATAGCCCTTGGATCCTTAGCCTGCAGCACTGAGAGATGACGCAGAATGTGTTGTTAAGTTCCTGTGAATAACATTTGTGCTAGGCCTGGAAAGATGACTCAGTCCAACAGGTGGAGGAGGAGAGAACAAAGTCACTTGTGCTGAGCTAAGAGGACTCACTGTGCCTTCATCTCTACCCCTAGCTTTTTAGGACAAGAGGCAAAAATTGACCAAAGACTTGAACTTAAAGTGACAGAACTGCACACTTTGAAGAGGACAGAGAAATGGACTGAGTCTCAAGGCCTGCTCCAACCACTAAAGCACCTGAAGTGTTTTAGCATATGGGGGATACTGTTAGAGGGGTGGCCAACTGTGTTCCTGTGACCATCAATGCTACCAGTCATCTATCTTAGCTAAGATAACTGATTCCAGGCCAGTCCTAGGCACAGATACATCCATATATTACTTTACAGGTGCTTTTGCAAGTAAGGCAGAGATTAGGCTTAGAGTGTGAGCTTTGAATTCCAAAGACATGGGCTTAGCCTAGCACTACCATGTCCCAGCTATAAGTTCCTAACAAAGTCATTTAATCTCTTGGAACCTGTTTCCTCTATCTGTAAACTACAGAGAGTAATTATGTCACAGGTTTTTGTAAAGTTAGAATGAGACAATACATATGTGTATGCCTAATACTTTTAACTAATAGATGCTCAAGAAATAGGAAAATTTGAGTCCATTCCACTATCAAAGCCATGTGTGGTAAAAATGGATACATCTGCTTTCTGGATGCTTCCACATAAATTTGGATTAAGTATCCTGAGTTTCTTCCAACTCCATGAGTCAGCAACTTGTTGCTCAGTGTTGGCCAGAGCATGGCCCATCTCTAGCCTGAGGGGATCTGATTAGCTGGTACTTACATTCAACATGCACCTGAGGTTTCCATTTCTCTGGCTGCAAAAAAAAATATTTGTTTTTTTATATATATATATATATATATATTAAAGATTTATTTATTTATTATATGTAAGTACACTGTAGCTGTCTTNAGACACTCCAGAAGAGGGCGTCAGATCTTGTTACGGATGGTTNTGAGCCACCATGTGGTTGCTGGGATTTGAACTCTGGACCTTCGGAAGAGCAGTCGGGTGCTCTTACCCACTGAGCCATCTCACCAGACCAAAATATTTGTTTTAAGTAGGAAGAAAACTCCTAATATTTTTAAAACAGCTTGAAGGTCATTCTATTGCTCTTCCAAATCCTTTCACAACACCTTGGGCCGTTCATACTTGTTTGATATTTAAGCATCATCACCATCTAACATTTTATCAAATTAAAATTTTCACTTGAGGCTGGTAAGCAATACAGTTGTCTCCATGGCTAGCAAGTAGTGATGTCCTTTCTCTTTCCTCAAATGACCTCATCTCTAGCTGACACACATCCTGTTTCCAGAGCCAATGAGACCATAGGGTCTGTCCCTAGTCTTTCTCCTCATGAATTGACAAAATTCCTTCTATCTGTACAAAGAAGCAGATAGACACTTTGATCTTAACTGATTGAATAAATAATTGAATGAAGAATTGATGGATGTGTAGATAGATGGATAGATCTGGATGAATTGATGGTTAGATGACTGGATAGTTGGTTGGATGGATGGATGGATGGATGGATGGATGGATGGATGGATGGATGGATGGATGGATGGATGGATGAGTGAGTAGATGGGTGAGTGGATGGATGGGTGGACAGATGGACGAATGGATGGGTGGATGGATAATCATATGGGTGGATAGAATAAAAGTGAGACTAGGAATTTAATTTCTTTTCTTTTCTTTCTTTCTTTCTTTCTTTTTTTTTTTTTTGTATGTCTGATTCAAAACATGTCGCAAACACTCAATACCAGCATCCAAGAAAAAATACTCAAAATGTTTTCCCAAATCACTAGAACAAGACTGAATCTAAGATGAGGCAGCTGAGTGGCTAGTATGCGGAACTTGAGGAAGCACCCACCCTCAATAAATCTTGCCTTCCTACATACCTGACTTGCCTTTCCCTTGGCCCCAAGTTCAGGATCAACCCCCCTCAGTTTTGCTATAGTCTCATACCTTTTGCTAAAACACACACACACACACACACACACACACACACACACATATACACACACACACCCTCTAGCACCATCACTTACAACATTCCAACCTTATCCCCATCTTGCTTTAGCCTAGTGTTTTATGATGCTTGGTGCAAAACAAAATCATCTGAAATGCTTTTTTGCAAATACTCACAAGTAGTTCTGGTGGGTCCCAGACATGAGCAATCATTAAAATCACCCAAGTCTAGTTTGAAATCAGGACTAGGAACTGCGCCTCTACCGGCTTTTGTTGAATGACCCAGTTTTGAGCTGTTTCTTACGGCACTATTCTCCCCTGTGATACTCTTGTAACAGATGTTGCAGAACAGACTTCCCTCTGTTCCCTCCAAGCTCTCCCAAAGCTGGTTAGTAAAATGTCTTTTTCCTATTTTACTCACAGCCCCTTCCCTCAAAGATGAAGGCAAGTCCATAGTGACTATGTGGGAGAATAATGACATAAAACAGGATAATTAACATTTATTGAAGGCTTACATTCTGCCAGAGATGTTCTAAATCCTTTAAAGGTATTTCACTTATTTCTGCATTAACCCTATCAAATAGGCCATTCTGTATTTAATCCCTACTTTGGAAATGAGGCGAGAAAGGCAGTAAGAGTGAAGGCCACAATTACCCAGCTAAGACACAAAATACTTGGTGTTCAAAACCAGAGCATAGGCCCAATTGCCCTCTCTGCTACGTTTGCTGCTCCTTGTCAACCTCTCAATTATCCAGTAAACTTGGTCATCTGGACTCAGTTATACTACGTGTAGGTTATTTCTCTTGAGGCATAATGTTGTAACAGGTCTATCTATGTCTCTCTGAATGAGTTTGTCTGCATCTGAATCATGTTCAGGCACAGCTAAGGTCATTGAACCCTTCATCACATATGAGCTCATTGTATTGTTTCCATAAGCCTGGGTCATCAGTTTTCCTCTTTGAACTTAATGGAGGATGAGAACTTGTCCAATGCACCAGTCAAGGACCCAAAACTATCAAAAACCAACCTCAGCTTGGGTTCCTAATAGAAGGGGTGTTTGAGAGTGGTGAAAAAAACAACTTGAAGTGTATTGTGAGGATGGGTTTTCTCTGGAGATCTCCAGACAGCTCATCCAGATAGCTCAGCCTTCGGAGACAAGGCTTTTATTTATGTATCATTTACTCCAGATCATTTACTCCAGGGCACCTTTAGATTATCCCAAGAATCAGCTTTCCATGACTCCAGCCCCCGATTTTTAGCAAGCAAGTTAAAAAAAAAATATTGCAAATGAGATCTGCCTGCTTTTGTAAGTACAAGCAATAAATTTAGCTAGGTGGGATCCCTTCCTGAAATTACCATTCTGACCACACCAGGATCTAAATTTACTTTTTCCCAGGCTAGCCTTGAGTTTAGGAATCTACCTGCCTTTGTATCTACCTGCCTTTGTATCTACCTGCCTTTGTATCTACCTGCCTTTGTATCTACCTGCCTTTGTATCTTTCTCACAAGCTGGCTCATAGTGCAGCTGCCTCTGTTCTTTTAGATCCATGAAGCTCCTTATACAATTTATATTGCATCCTTATATTTTGCATAGTTGAGAAATTATACACACACACATATATGTATATATATGTGTGTGTGTGTGTATATATATATATAATTTTTTCAGAGTTCTTTCCCACAGCCTTCAGGGATGTTCTGAAGGTCTCAGAGTTCACCATTTTACTGAGACATTAGGCGCACCCTTGCCTCCTAGATTCATGCTGTCTCTGATGCTCATAGAGTCATTAACCTTGGCAGAGAGAACACTCCCCCAAAGGAAGAACATAAAGTAAAATATACAAACAAGCCTTATGCCTAGTAACCATCAACATTCATGGAGGCCCAAAAACCTGATGGCTCTGTTTCGGGGACAAGAAACCATGTCACACTGTCCCTTCTACATGGCCAAGCAGGACTCAGCATGCAACCATCTGATGGTACACATTCTACAGCAAATCTTTCAGATAATAAAGTTAAAGTTGATTCCTCTACATTGAATGAGGAAAGTTGTGGGTCAGGTGGTCAGAAAAGGGTGGTGGAAGAGGTAATAGTTAAGCTTGGATGAGAAGAGGGGTTAGTGTTCAGATCAGTGGAAGGATCAATAGAAGGTGCCCTAACCAGAGGAAGATTACAGACAAGGGCCCAGTGGAACACAGAAGGAGCTGAGAACTCCAGAATAAGTCAGGATCAAATATGGGACCAATACATTTCTAGGTGACCTTTGAGGCAATAATGTCTGTGAAGTAGCCAGCATGGTCAATTGATGGGAGGTGAAAACTAGGCAGGGAGATCAGAGGGCTGAAGTCAGTTTGAGAAAAATCAGGTGGCCTGAGTTCTAAGTCTCACATAACAAATAAGCTCTTCATTTTGGGAGAGTCACACATTCCTATGCTTTTGTGTCTCTCTTTATCTGGTCCCTTCCTTGTCCCTAGTAAAAGACTTTCTAGTTTCAGGTCTCCCCTCCACCCCAGATTCCTCATATTTATGTGCTGTCAATAGCTATTTCCTCTGGAGTCAAGCTTTCCCTTCCGAGAGAGTCTCATTAAGACTCAGAAAGTAAATTAAAACAAAAAGGTTCTGGTTTAGTAAAAACTATTTAAAATCCCAGCCTGGAGCTTCTACCCTGCGTTGATCATTGACTTGCTGGATAAAAAACACACACAGCTGTTATATTTTTAATATGCCTTAACAGCACAATAGCTGGACAGTTGCCTACCCTCCATGTTCTTAGGATCTACTTTCCTATCAGTAACTCCGAGTTACTACTATTTTCTATGTTCCATCTGGACCGCCTTTAACTCCAATCGGGCAGCCTTTGGGGCCACGTTTTTATGTCTCAGCTAACCCATGGCAGTTTCTCCTTTTTCTTCTTCTGTATGTTCTTCTTCCTCATGTTCCCAAGCCTGGGAAACCTCAACCCCACCTGTGTCTCTTCTGCCCAGATAATGGCTGTTGGCATCTTTATTCACCAATCACAATTACCTGGGGGCAGGGTCACACAGTGTCTTCCATGCAGACTCTCTTTGGGGCAATCAGGCTTGTGGGAAGTGGGGCAAATTAGCATTAGAATACAAGCAGCCTTAGGCCCACCCACTACATTCATGAAGTAAACAGAACACACAATCTTAGGAAGCTCTTCAAGCACATGCAACTTGGCCTTATGAGATTATTTTACTTCACTTAACCTGTTTTTCAGTCCCATTCACATTACTGCAGATGATAATTTTCATCTTATTTGTGTCTGAATAATACTCTATTGTACAAACATACCATAATTTCTTAACCTACTCATCCATTGATGGATACCTAAGGTGAGTCCATACTTTAGATATTGTGAAGAGTGCTACAAAGACATGTTTCTATCATAAGACAATGTTTCCTCCTTTGGTTTTATGTCCAGAATTGTTAAAGCTTGGTCATATTGTAGTTCCACCTCTAGTGTGTTGAGGAATCATCATGACAATTTCCACCGTAAACCAGTTGGCAGCTTATGCTGAGCCAGTTTTCAGTGTGTTCCTTCACAGCTACACCAACTGTGTCTTAAGATCCTTTTCCCCTTGCTAATTGCTTGTGTTTCACATCACTGACTTAGGGGAATGTTTGTTATGCAGCACATATAATATTATAAACGGTATGAACATAAACAGAACAACAGAGCTGTATATTCTAAAAAAAAAAGAGTCAGCTAGAGGAAGCAAAGAGGAGAACATATGCATGTCCCAGTCTTTGTTGGGGATATTGTGGCATATTCTTTCAAGACCTCTCACCAGATCTTCTGCTGACAGATTTAATGAATGGCTATGTATCTTGGTCCTGGGGGACCCATCATTAATTACCTAGTCAGTTTCATTCATGGGAGCTAGCATGATAGCTTCTTCATGTCACCTTTCTCTGCTGACATATTGACAGAAAGCCTGTCCTGCAATTTTTCACACGTGATGGAATTCCTCTTGAAGCCTAGAATTCATGCTCAGAACACTAGTGATCTCCCTCTTGTATTGATTAGTAAATCACTCCACATCTATTCTCTTCTTCCTGTGTGTACATCACGATTTCCCAGCCTGTTCTGCAGGCGCAGGTGGGTAGTTCTGCCACTGAGTTATAAACAGAAGGACCCATTGCCCAGCATTTGCATGGCAGTTAAAGGTGGGAGTGAATTCCTCAGGAGCTTCATTCCCTGCCACTGTGGTGCCCATAGACACCATTAATTGAGGTAGATGAATTATAACATGGAAGCAACCTGGACTGCTGAGTTACCTCAAAGGGGACAGCCTCCCTTGCCTGGGCTCTGTACAGGGAAGTAATTAACACTTTCTTTGTTATGTTTCTCAGATGTGAGGGCTTACTTATTACCCCAGCAAAACCTAGCATATACTGACTAAAAGGTCCCTGAACACACACACCACATAAAAACAAACCAAACATACATGTATCACACACATGCAACACACACATAGACATAACACACACACACACACACACACACACACACACACACACACACACAGTGATACTAAGAGACACTGGAGTGATCATAAGGAGCCCAGCTATGCTAAGAACCCATGGATTACATGGAGATGGTTAATGGGGTTGATCTTAGGGTGAAAGGCAAAGCATAGGGCTGTGATGGAAGCAGATGAATTACTCTCACTGATGGGCAGAGAATGACATAATGCTGGGTATAAGCTAGAGACCAGGCCCTGTGGCATAAATGAATTTGAACTACTTAGTAGGTGAATGGACAAAACTGTGATTGGCTAGGTCAAAACAGTAAGGGAGACATTGGAAGGACAACCACTTCATTCTCAACTGAGGGCACAGAGGGGCGCAACTCTGCCTGCTGAAAGAAGCAGTGTGAGGCAAGCACAGGAGTGGTAATAAAGGTCAGGGTAGATCAGAGATTCAGCCAGCAGAAGGTGATGCGAGGCAAACAGCGCCATGGAGAAGATAAACGGGAAGACACCAGTGCATGTCTAGAAGCCACAAGTGGAAATGGACATTTTGTTACCAGCTCGGAGAAGATTGTTGAAGTAGGATGTGTTCAGAGGAAAGTACCAAGAGAAAATAGAAGCGAAAATGGACTTATTAATGCTTGGGTGACTCTCATATACCAAGTCTAATACAAGAATATAGATACAATTAAGACATGGTGCCTTAATTAAATATTGTATGAGGTACAGAGTAGCTGGCCAAGTTAGAGTGGATGTCATTGTCTCTATGACGGGTAGGAAAGATCAGTCTATTCACCTTGGCCTTTCACCACCATGCAAGCCCCTAACTCAGTGAGATACTCAACATCCTTGAAGCCTTGGCATTCTTCCTGTGGTCTCTTTCCTGGCACAAGCCCCACTCCTTCTGTTCCTTGAAGATCCGTCTTTGTGGAATTTCCCTTCTCCACTTCCCCAGGCAATCTTCCTCACCCAAACTTTCTAGCATTGCAAAACTTTTTTTTGACTCCAGCAAAAGTGAAACTAATGAACTCACTGCATTACCCAGCTGTCTCTGCTAGTAATGAAATCCTTTTATTACAAGGGATTAGTTTAAAATATGTTATTAAGCAGATCAGAGGGAGCAATGGCGGTAGAAGTCGTTAAGATGCAAAGCATGTGAGAGAACAGTTTCCCCCTAAAAGAAGCGGAAGCGGAGAGTTGGGATTGGAATGATTTGGTTTGGGAAGAAAGAGAGAGTGGCTTGCCCCGGGGCATGGTGGGATATGGATACGGAGATGGTATTCACCATGGAGAAAGCATGGGTGCTGGGAAGAACAGCTCTTAGGATAAACCTAAGGGGCAGAGCACAGAGACTGGGAAAGGGAGGGTGCAGGTACCAGGCAGCACCTATCAGTGGCTAAAGGATGTGGTACCCCTCTGTCACCGGTCCACCCAACTCTTCCCTTGCAGGTTTTACCCAATCCTTTCAAGTGATGAAGGAGGTACTGTTAGCACCCCAAGTTTACAGACAAAGAAAGTGAATTTTGGAGAAGTTAACTCCCCATTAAGTTCATACTAGTTAAAGGTAGGTGCTTGATTTGAGTTTAAACCCATGCTTGTCTGACCTTGTGGCTTACACTATTTTTCATCACCGTGCTACGGAAGAAGGGCTTAACGAAAAAGATAGACAATGCAGAAGGCCCTTGCATTTCTTGGACTGGAAATTAAAAACCTCTTGCTTTGAAGTGCCCACAATCCAGTCATCAGAAGGAGCGAGGGAACCAGCTGAGGGCCTCGGGCTCAACGCACTAGGGGTTGCGACTGGTGTGGGCATGCCCAGAAGCCTGAGTCTATTTGAGCCGGAAATGAGAAACCTGATAGAAAAGGATTCTTCACAACCCCGTAAAGAGAGAGGACTGCTGGAACCATTCTCTCGCCAAGGTCAATGATCAGCCCTTGGCAGGACAGATATAGCGTGGGTTACACTTGTAATAATCTATGCTTGCGGGTCACGTCCCATTCTCCTCCTGCCCCTCCTGGGCTGGTAGATCCTGGGGGAACTCAATTACTATAGGAGGAGGCAAGCACAATTTGGAAGTGTAGCCTCTCAAGAATGGATGGCACCTGAAAGTTGAGAGCTTCCTCCAACCTTATAATCCTTCCCACAACACTGCTAACAAATTGAACAAATAAACCAGAGCTCCCGGCACCACAGGGAAGCACGTTTCCCCTGTGAGCAGCGCTGAGTTGTTGGAACGTCCTTTCATATATAGAACAGAGCTATGTCTGGCTGACACTTTTACCAATTAATATTAATTCTGTCTATTAGTCTTACAAAATCATTCTTCAATGTGATAGATCTTGGATATTTGGAAAGGGAACTTACCTTCTTCCTGATCCCCATTATTTCTTTCTTCCTTTAAAAAAATGTATTTTTGTTTGTTTGTTTGTTTGTTTGTTTTTGAAATGGCCATGTGTATCCCAGGATAGCCCTGAACCCTGTGTAGCCAAATGTATCTTTGAACATCTAATCCTCCGGGCCTCTACATACTGATGGCTTCTATTACAGGCATGTAGCACACCCCTAGTTTATAAGGAGCCAGGGGTAGGACCCAGGATGTCATGCGTGCTAGGTAAGCACTCTATCAACTGGGCTACATCCCCCAGCCTCCAAAGCTTCTGTTCTTTTTCACTTAAATTAATTTTATGTTTGAGGTCATGATATAATTATATTATTTCCCCTCCCCTTTCTTACCTCCAAAGCCTCCCATATACTCTTGCTTTTAAATTCATGGCTTCTTTTTTTTTTCATTATCATTATTTCGTTGTTGTTGTTTTACACACATGCGTGCGCACGCGCACACACACACACACACACACACACCACACAACCTGTTTAGTCTGTATATTTTTACTTGAGTACATATATTTTCAAGGCTGATTATTTAATATTGGATGGATAACTGGTCTGTCCTTCCTTAGAGAAGCCTGTTTCTTCTACTCTCGTCATCCCTTAGTTACCTGCAGAGTTGTGTAGAGCTGAGTACTCGTGAGATTTCCCCTGTCCACATTAGCCTGCTTATAAGCATCACCTTTGTTTGCTGTCTGTTTAGGCAGGCATTGTGTGTGTAGCTTCCAACCCTTCTAGGAGGCACATCTCACAGATAACTCCCTACTCTTCAGTCCTTCACAATCTTTCTTGCCCTCTCTTCTGCAGTGACCCCTGAGCCTTAGGTACAAGGACTGTGTTATAAATTATCAGTTGGGATTGGGCCCTACAACTCAGCATTTTAATTGGTTCTGTTTTTCTGTAATGGCTCTAGTGAATTGCAAAAGGAAGTTTCCTTGATGCAGGGTGAGGACTGCGCTTACCCGTGGGTAGAAGGACAAATATTTAAAAGGTAGGTAAGGATTAATGCTGGTTTAGTAAAGTGGCAGTTTTAGGTTCTCCTCTAAGACCCATGACTTCACTGGCCCTGGTGGATACTGGGGTTCCAGTACCAGGTATGGTTTCCTTCTTGTCGGGCAGGTCTTAAGTGCAATTAGAGAGCTGTTGGCTACAACCAAGGTTCACATACCACTACTGCAGCCCTAGGGTCATTGTGGCATGCTGGTCATGTTTCAGAGGTGTCATAGCTGGGCAAGACTGTTGGTTGCTTTCTTCCTTTGGAAGTTTGCCTTCTAGTACCATGAAAGCTAGGCCTTGGGGCTGGAGAGATGGCTCAGCTGGTAAGAGCACTGACTGCTCTTCCAG
>NC_034603.1:48998664-49007959 GCF_900095145.1 Mus pahari | reverse complement strand
GAAAGAAGGAAGGAAGGAAGGAAGGAAGGAAGGAAGGAAGGAAGGAAGGAAGGAAGGAAGGAAGCTAGTCCTTGGGAGTAGAGGGAGGTTTTCAGGTCAATTCTAGCTCAGGGACCTCTGACACCTGTGTCCAAATGTGTGGTGTTGCTAGAAATGGGGGGTTTAGCATCCACCCTCTGAAGAAGGCCCTATTCTTTAGGGTTGTTTTACTCAGTGTTCCAATATTACAGCATTGTCCTTGGGACAGAGATCACTTTAGGACAAAATATGCTTCGAAGGTAGAACTCAGAACTGAGCATTGAATTTCAGGAGATGATAGACAAGTCTAGAGGGATCATATGCCCCTCCTTCTAGAGTCTCTTCCTTTAACAGCGCACCCTTGACTTCCACCCAGTAGTCATACAACTCTTTGGCTCAGGGCACTCCACATCACAGCCTTAGCACCACTCTCTTCTGCCAGGTCAGCATGCCCCACCCAACCCCTTTGTAATTAGTTCCTGGACTAAAATTCATTATTGTTAAATGAGATGACCCTCTGTTACAGCTGACTTTGATCATCTCCATTCTGTCATATGACAAAATTGCCATCACTGCCAGTGATGTCATCTGCAAATTTGATGAGTGGACACTCATTGACTTTGTCTAAGTCATGGGCAGAAATGTTAAATTTGTCAGGTCAACAGCAGAAATCTGGGATGGGGGCCCTAATTCTTCCTCAGCTGACTCTGTCTCTGGATAGCTCGACGGTGAAACGTGAAGAATTACAAACTCATAAAAGAGTCAAGTAAGAGTGAAAAGGTCAATTGATTACAGATATGCACTATTGACCTAAATCCTGGGATCGATTCCCAATGGCTTTTTGTGTTCTCATTTCTTATTCTCCAACAATGAAAGAAGCGTCTGATAGTCACAGGAAGCAGGGGCTGGATATGCCATTTTCAAGCTGAAATGAGATGAGCCCACTTAAGGGATAGTTCCATGAAGACAAGTTAGGAGGCATGGTTTTCCTATTCTTCTGTGGACATCCTAGGCACAAAGGCAAGGAGAATATGAGCCAACCTTCAATCTGTGCAGTCTAATGAAACATAAAGATGCATAATCAAGTTTTCCGTCTCATATGATAACTGCTCTAAGAGAGGAGAGGTGTGCGCAGAATACTGTGGGGTCTTGCACAGAGGATACTATTTCTACCAGAGGAACTCAAAAGCTTTCAGAGAAAAGATGATATTTGAGCAAGGTCTAGAAGGAGGAATGGGAGTTTGCTAGATTAAAAAGAAGGGGAGAGATATTCTCAGCACAGGCGGAAAAAACAGGAACCGGAGATGTGATGCATCTGGGGACTAGAGAGGAATTGGGGATGAGGATGCATAAGATGCAGGGCATAGAAATAGCCTCTTCTACTCACCCCAGCATCCTGGGCTCCCACTGTGAACTTAATACTGTTTCTACTTCTTGGCAGTGTTCAGATGAAAATTATGTAGGTCCTGCCTTGGAGAATTTATAAGGTGGATAGATCTGAATGAGTCACTTAACCTCTCTGAAGCTCAGTATCCTCTGAAAAGCAGAGATAGTGATCAAAGTTCATGCTATAGGGCAGTGGTTCGCAACCTTCCTAATGCTGTGACCCTTGCATACAGTTCCTCATGTTGCGGTGACCCCCAACCATAAAATTATATTGTTGCAACTTCATACCTTTCATAATTTTGCTGCTTTATGAATCATAATGTAAATATATGATATGCAGGATATCTGATATGTGACCTCCAAAGAGGTCATGGCACACAGGTTGAGAAATGCTACTAGAGAGGATTGAAGGGTAGGATGCGTAGAATACCCAGTGCAGTGCACCACACATCTGCCTGGCAAACCTGTGGCTGAAGCCTTTCCCCGTCCATGCAGAATGATATATACGCCCTTAGACTGAGTAACAAGAACAACAGAAATATACTGCATACAATAAGGTCTGGAGGCTTAGGTGTCCAAGACCAAGGTTCTAGATGGTTTGGGGTCTGAGGATTTGCTTATTGTTGCTTTCTTCAAGATTCATGTTTCACCTGCATATATGTATGTACACCACCTGTGTGTCTGGTGCCCTCAGAGGCCAGAAGAAGTTACCAAGTCTTCTGAAACTGGAATTACAAATCATTACGAACTGCCATGTGGGTGATGGGGTCTGAACCCAGGTCCTCTGCAAGCAATAAGTGCTCTTAACCCCTGAACTACCTCTCCAGCTCCAGATGACAGCTGCTTGCTACGTGCTTATTTGGCACAATGGCTTTCTTTTTAAGGACACTGTCCATTGGTGAGGTGGAACTCCTTACACAGTCACTTTCTATCTACCAGTCAACACCACAGTGAGAATTAGGCTCCAACATGAATTCTGAAGAGAAATAGCATCGAAACACTGCAGAGCCCTCTGATTTCCTCATGTGTGTTCCCCTGGTATGAGGCTGAATTCTCATGGCTTCCTCATTTAAGTACATCAGGAATTCAGCTTTCATCTGTTTTCTGAGAGAGCTGTCTCCAGTCAAGCCACCTATAGCTTCTTTGGGAGCACTCAAATGTCAACTGAAATGTAAGCACCATTGACTCTTCCTTCAATAGGAACTTCCTACTTCCTGTCTCTTCATTGTCTCTGGAGAAAAGGTTAGACATAGCCCAGGTTCCTGACCCAAGTTGAGGTTGACTCGGAAAGGTTCCGGAACAGGAACTAATCCAGTCCACTAAGGATACAGTTCTGGGAGGAAGTCCAGCGCAGGGACAGAACCTGGTGGGTGGCACAGCAGGGGGACATATCACAACAAGAGCACAGTATGCAAATTCAGCACAAGAGAGTCCAATAAATGTCTGACCTAAGGCTCCACAGCGAGGAAACATGGAACACTGAGTACCTGACGTCTTGCCTCCATTCAATCAAGGAGAATACAAATAGTTTATGTGCCTGTACTTAGGTCATCCTTACACTACCCGCAGGACTGAAGATGGTTCCTACTTTATAACATAACCCTGACTCAGAGTGTTATGGAACTTAGTAACGAACAATCAGCTAGTATACAGAAGAATTCAGATTTGACCCAGGGCCTGACATTGTCATGACTATCTAATGTCACCTCTTTGCTGTGATGAAATACTCTGACCAAGTCAACTTGGGGAACACAAAGTTTATTTGGCTTACACTTCCAGGTCACACCCCCTCACTGAAGAGAAGTCAGAGCAGGAATTTAAGCAGGAACTTGGAACAGGAAGCATCAAAGAATACTATGTTGTGGCTTGTTCTTTGGCTTGATCACTAGCATGTTCTCTGATATAGCTTAGAACTACCTGCCTAGGGAGAGTGCTGCCCACAGTGGGCTGATACTTCCTTCATTAATTAATTATCAAAACAGTACCCTACAGACATGCTCACAGGTCAGTCTGATCAGGACAACTCCTAACTTGAGATGTTCCTCTCAGACTGTGTCAAAGTTTGTCTCTAGGCTATGTCAATCAGACAATTAAAGCTACCTAGGGAAGTATATCCTTTAGTATCCTTTGGTCATGGCAATAGCTACAGCGTTTGAATATCTACCAAGTACAGGTACTACAACCAGCAATTTCTAAGATTTATCTGTTTGGTTTTTTTTTCCCCCCTAGAACAACTTCCCAAGCAAGTGTTCCCATCTCCAGTACCATTTGATAGCCCAGAATTCCAATGTCCTCTACCCCAAAATTACATCCCAGAAGCACCAGAATTGAGCTCCGGTTGTGACTGCCTGATTCCAGGCCAGGTTTTGGGTCCCCTTCCACAGTCATCAGACACAAGATCTGGGAATTGAATCCTAACAGGAAGTTCAGCCTAGCAGCCTGCATGAAGGAAGCTGTAGCTTAGGAGAGCTGGAAGTGCAGGAAGCCAGAGCTTCTGGTTCCCACTGTACAAAGCAGAAGTGGCAGCATCTGAGCCTAGCAGGAGTCCCACCCACCATGTTTCTGGTGCCATCACCCTGTGGCACTGTGTCTAAGGCCTTCTCCAAAAAGTCAGCCCTCCTTTGGGTCCCTGAAAAATAAAAAAAAAGTAAAAAAAGTTCCTGTCAACAATTCCCGTAAGAAACACAGCAAGCTTTGGTTTCAGCGCTAATAAATCTGGTCTGAACGAGTCTTGTGACTGCAAGAGATGAGTGAGAATACTTTAGTTTGTTCTCCATGGACAAAGAAAGCTCAGCTACCTGCCAAGTGTTACAAGCACCCTGCCAGGAAAAGCCACGGGTCTCCTCACCAGCACCCTGCCATCTTCAGAAAGGCTCTCCCATTTTTTCAAATGCTACAAGAGCCTGCCTCTACTCATTTTTTTTCCCCTCTCACTGAAGTAATTCTAGACAAGCATGCTTTGAGAGTGCATGGTGGACAGGTCATCTGGAGGCGGGGGAGGGTTGTTTGCCAGCCCTGGTGGCACTCCATCTATTTGTTAAAAGGCACTGGATCTTTCAAAGGCCAAGGGGACACCCATGGCTGGCAATGTGCTGAACAGTAGCAATTATGAAGCACTTGGGGAGGACCCCTTCACCTTTAAAAACTGCAGGCCCAGATTAGTCTCCCACAGTGCAGGAACTCCTGGGGACATATTTACTTCTGTTCTCAGTCAGGGAGAAAGGACACAGCCTCCCAGCCTGTGGCTGCACCATCCAAGGCTGCAAGGGGGCATGACTTTGCAGAGCTAATGACCATTTTCCTGTGCAGGGTGCCGGCCACTAAAGGGGTTTAAAACTGATGCTTTGGCTTAGATCATGGGGGAAAGAACATATACAGCATATCTTCAACAGCGTCTGGACAGAGCTAGGTCTCTATCACAGCTGATAGTGCATTGAGAGGTGGGTGTCAAATGAGCCTATTACTTCTATTGGTAGGTAAGATGAAGACACCACTGTGAACCTTGAGGATGGAACATGAACAGGCATCCTTGTGTAGCCCAGGCAGTTCATCAATGTTTATCCATCACTGTCACCATCCTGCCCATGCTGAGAATAAGTATAACCAGTTCTTACTCTTGGCGGGACAGGAGACTCAAGGTCAAGTGGCAAACAGGAGACATTCATGAGGTGCATGAGCTTGGATGGTTCTCATTCAGACCTACCTTTAACTTAAGGGCCACTCTGTTCCCTCCTCCTGCCAGCACCCTCTATGTCACATAGCTGGAGCTGAAGTGTGGACTATAACTGTGGAGTGCAGATTACTCTGATGGTCCCTGCCCTGCTTCTGGAAAGAGAGCAGAACTGATCTGTTATAGACCATGCTGAGGGAGCAACAGAGAAACAGGGCAGACGCCAACAGTGTGAGGGCTAAAATATTATCAGATGTCCCAAGCCTGTGGAAACAACCCCAGAAATGTCTAAACCGTAGAAGGTTCCAGGTTCTAGGAGTCTTTCCTAGAGAGTCTGGGAGTCTGGGAACTCAACTGTAGATGAATGCTTCAATGAAAACCTAACAGTCCTCTCATCTGACAGGGCACAGAAGTCAAGGATGGAGAATGCCTCAAGCCCGTGGACAGTTCTCCACTTACTACACTCAACTGAACCTCACCATCTCCTTGTTGCAAAATACCATCACCTCCATTTCACAGATGAGGAAAACAAGTCTTAGCAGGAATGAGTAACTTGTTTGCTCTCTGGTTAAGTGACAGAGCCCATACTTCAAGACAAGGCTGCTCATCCCAAGTGTGGCTAGCCAAAGAAATGCCACCATTCTACCTTGTTAAACCATTGCTGGCATCTTTAAGGATGGTGGTAACCGTGGTAACCAAGGAGGGCACTTGGTCTCTGATCTAGTCAAAGAGGCTCAGGGATTTTCACACATTATCATATATAATGTTCAATAACCCTCACATGCTAATATCTATGGGGATATTTTGGATACAATATAAGCTTATCTACCACTGAATCATGATATATAACCTGGGAAAAAGGAAAATGCGACCCAGAAGACAGGTTTAATGGTACACACTTGTAATCCCAGCACTTAGCAATCTGAGAGAGGAGATTCCAGTACAAGGCCAACTTGGGCTACATACTGAGTTCTAAGGTAGCCTTGGTTAATAAGAGAGACCATATCTCAAAAACAAAATGATCCATTCTCCCAATCCCAGTCAATTCCATATGCCCAACAATTCCTATACATTCCTTCCTCACCTGTTCTTCCCACCCAAGTCCAAATGAAACCAGTGTCATTTCTTAGACAGGAAATGTAAAGTCCCCAAGACAGAGTGGATGCACAGTCCCCATAAAGTGAAGCCCCCACCAACAGGAAGGATCTCCAAGCCTTAGCCTTGTCTGAGCCACTCTGTGTTCTGTCCGTTCATTCCCAACCCCTCCTCCCTTAAGCATCACTCCTCACACCAAAGCCTGATCACACTCTAATATGTTAGGTGCTTTGTCAGTATGACTGCCCCGCCCCTCAGGAAAGCTCTACCTGTGTAGTGAGAGAGCCAGAGTATAATGGAGGGAACAGTCTGGACCTGCCATAGTAGAAACAGAAGCAGAGCAAAGCAGAGGGATAACTTTACAGGGACAGCCCTGTCACTCACCTGAGCTAGAAAATAAGCCCATCATTCATCCTAGAGGCAGCAGCTGCTGGCTCTAAGCCATCCGAGTAGTTCTCGTTGATCAGAGTCTAGACAGTATCTAAAAGATCACTACTAGCCAGGGGAAGGGAGTTCCCTTAAAGCTCCGACTCATGGCTCCTAGGTAAAACTGGAACCACAATTCTTACTAGTTTTGAGGCAGCAAAGAATAGAAGACAGGTTAGCAATCTGGGACTCTACTTGCTTTGGGTTATACATACACTTCTTCTTCTAATAATGTGCCCCTCTCCAAACAAGGTAGTTAGCAACCTCAGCTCTTTCCCCTGACCCTTAGCTGTATAGAGATACACCTCCTTCTGAACAATAGTATACATTCTTCTGCTAACAACAACCAAATTTAGACCATTTCTGTTCAACTGTATATCTGATAAATTTTTGGGTAACAAAAATAAAAGTAAAAAGGCCAGTCTGTCTTGAACTGATTTGGGGTATCAATCCAGCAGGGCAAAGCTGTGTCCTTGGCTAAACGTTTAGGAAGAATATTCTACTACACAGAGAAACTCTGTCTCGAAAAACAAACAAACAAACAACAACAACAACAATAACAACAACAACAAAAGAATATTCTATTAACTATCTTAGGCCAGTGTGTAACTGGGCATGCACCCAATTAAATCAGTTGCACTATGGAAATAGACATGTACTGTAAAATGATTATATGAGCTATCAATCAAAATTGGGAGCCATCCAAGCTACAACATGCAGCAGCCAAATTATTTTTCTTGAAACCCATAAAAGAAAGACCCTTTAATCCCAGAACTTGGGAGGCAGAAGCAGGCAGATTTCTGAGTTCGAGGCCAGTCTGGACTACAAAGTGAGTTCCAGAACAGCCAGGGCTATACAGAGAAACCCTGTCTCGAAAAAAAACGAGAGAGAGAGAGAGAGAGAGAGAGAGAGAGAGAGAGAGAGAGAGAGAGAGAGAGAGAAACTGGAGCCCTTGAATACTCTCACTCAAATGGCCAATCCCAGTCTTGAGAGTGCATTTCTCTCTCATTTATGCTACCATTCACCCTAAATAAATTTTCTGTACTACTTCTATAAATTTGTATGAGCCCTTCTTTCTCAGTCTTTGGACAAGAGGCAGAGAACCTGGAGGCAATCAGCCCAGACCTCTACCAGCAGTAACAGTGGGGAGCAGGATGTGGGAAACACATCGAGAGATCACATCCTCCCGTGATGGCATTGTAGCCATGTCTGCTGAGTTCAATGCCCTTCAAACTTGAGTAAAGGAAAAAACCGAGCCATGGGGGGAGGGGGGTTAAAGATGGCTTCACCAAGGTCCCATGACTACAAGGATTTGACTCCAGGCACGCTGGTTCCAAACTCTTTCCATCCTGCTTAGGAAGGAAGAGTGATGGACAGGACCATCTTAGACCACTTGGAGACATCTGGCTGTAATTAGATAAGGAATAATAATGGGAAAGAAGCTGAACTCCAGGGCTTTATCCATTAGCTGTTGGTTGGGGCTGCTCACTGGAGCACCACTGACTCCTAATCTTGTAGTTTGAGAAGACAGCATAGAACATAGCATCTAAGATGGAGATAGTAATCGTGCTTGTTTACTTGTATAGCTTTTATAATCATGAGGGTGTGTTTAAGACTTTGTTTTATGTATGCAAACGTTTGTCCGAATGTGTCTGCCATAGGTGTGACTTTCTAGAAGAAGGATGAATTAATTGTATTATATGTCTGAACAGTGGCCAGTACAGGGGAAATTCTTATAACACATCCACTGGATGATCAGCCTGCCATGGAAAGTTTCTGAACAGCATATATAATTTAGCTCATCTCTCCCTCAACTGTATTTTTCCTATACTTTTATCACTACTGATATTATATTTTATATGCATGAATTAACTAATATTCTGAATTCCCCATTAAATCCATTAAGGTCTGTAAGGGCAAGGACTTTTCAGTTTTCTCCATTTCTGTAGTTACAAAACTTACAGCTATGACTTCACTCAGACAAAGCTATTTTTATTGTTTTAGCAACTTGGTGATGATATACCATGTCTACTTTACATTGTGCTCCTTCTCTATGGAATTTGACCAGTCTTGTCTCTGCACATATGTATCTTTACTAGGTTTTAAACATTTCTAACCATTATTTCTTCATTCTTTTTCCTGCCCTATTTGCTGTCATCTCCTCCTGAGATTCCGATTCACTTTGTTACTGTTTTACTCGTTGTTTCAAGGATCACTACTGTTCTGTTCTTCCCCCCCCCCCACACACACACACTAATATTTTTCTCTCTGGTCACTAGTTTAGGAAGTTTCCCATTAGTCTACTTTCTAGTTTGCTGATTCTTCTTTCAATCACTTCTAGTCTACTGTGAGGGCCACCTAGTCAGTTTTCAGAACTTATACTGGTTTTGAACTAATTCTAGAGTTTTCCATTTGGTTGTCCTTTGTGGGAACTGCTTCTCTGTTGATTATTTTGTTCAGTGTGATGTTGCTGTTGTTTGTTTGTTTGGGCCTTTGTTTATTATTATAAGTATACTTTGTGGCCATCAGCATAGTTACAATAACTACTAAATAACTTCTAAAGTTTCCTTTTTGTGGCATGGGATATAGCTCAGTAGAAAAAAACATTTGCTTAGCATATGAAAGGCTGTAGGTTCAACCTCCAGCATCTCTCTCTCTCTCTCTCTCTCTCTCTCTCTCTCTCTCTCTCTCTCTCTCTCT
>NC_034603.1:48945298-48998653 GCF_900095145.1 Mus pahari | reverse complement strand
CTCTCTCTCTCTCTCTCTCTCTCTCTCTCTCTCTCTCACACACACACACACACACACACACACACATACACACACACACAGTTGTTTTCTCATACTTTAAACATCTGGTTCATCTCAAGCTCGATTTCCACTGATGACCTTTTCTCCTAGTTCACCCGCTATGGAGATGAAATTCTAGATTCTGTTATGGTCCCCTTAATACTACTGATTTATTTTTTCCTTTAAAAAATGGTACAGTTGGATGAACTCAAATCTCAGAGCTTATCTTCTCTGTGCTGTGTGGCGCAGCAGCTAAGAGCGCTGTTCAGTCATTTTTTTTCCCTTTGCTGAGTTTCTTGGCGTCTGCCTTGCACAGGTATAGTTCAGGAGTCAAAGAACTGGGTGGTTCTTTTTGGTTGTTGATGTTGTAATTGAAGGCTGTTGTTCTGTTTTTGAGCCATGTTACAATTTAGCATCTTTAAAAGGTTTATGTAACACACTTAAGGCTGCCTTTCTGTGACACTCTCCTTTTCTAGAGCATACTGCTTCTTCTTCCTGGGTGTAATGCCTACCCTGAAGCCTGTATTCTAGTCTTTAAACCAGAAAAGCTAGAGTTTTCTATCCCTCATGCAAGCATCCTTAACTAGGTCCTGCCATTGAGCAGGGGTGCTGGCTAGCTTTATAACTGTTTGACACAATGTAGTTAGCTGAGAGGAAGGCAAGCCTAAAGGATGTTTTCTTAATTAGTGAATGATGTAAAAGGACCCAGGCTTTTGTACACAAGGCAGCCCTTGGGCTGGTAGCCCTGGGTTCCATTAAAAAAAAAAAAAAAAGCAGGCCGAACAAGCCATGATGAGAAACTCAGAAAGCAGCACCCTTCCATGGCCTCTGCATCAGCTCCTGCCTCCAGGTTCCTGCCCTGCTTGAGTTCCCGTCCTGACTTTTTAGAGGATGAACAGTAATGTGTACGTGTCAGCAAGAAAAACCCTTTCCTTCCCAAGATGCTTTTGGTTATGGTGTTTTATCACAGCAATAGTAGCCCTAAGACAACCAGGGAGGGAGAAAGGCATAAAAATGAAAACCGTGGGCTGGCAGGACGGCACGGCTGGTAAGCTTGTGCCAAGCAAGGCTTACAACCTGAGTTCAATTTCTGAAACCCATGGTAGAGGGAGAAAACTGATTTTCAAAAGCTGACCTGTGACCTTAGCACACGTGCTGTAGCATTCATACACACACATCACACACAATAATAATAACAGCAACAACATGTAAAGCTTAGGCAGGGAGAAAGCTCAGCAGGTAAAATGTCTGTCAGGCAAACAAGAGAACCTAAGTTTGAATCTCAGAAACAGACAGACAGACAGACAGACAGACACACACACACACACACAGAGAGAGAGAGAGAGAGAGAGAGAGAGAGAGAGAGAGAGAGAGAGAGAGAGAGAGATTGGCATAAGCCTATAATCTCATACCTGGGGAGGCAAGGACAAGCACGATTGCTGAGCTCACAAGCCAGCCAGCCAGCCAGCCAGCCACATCTATTAGTTGATCTCCAAGCCAGTGAGAGACTGTATCAAAACACAAGCTAGAAGGTTCCTCAGGTATGACACCCCACCCAACGTTGTCCTCTGGCATGCACACCAGCACACACACACACACACACACACTTACAAATAAATCAGGGATCTCATCTCATGCCTTTAATCCCAAATTAGACTCGTCTGCAGTTTCCTCTGGCTTTTGATTGGACCAGTGCCTTCTGTTCATCTTGTCTTGATTTGTTTTGGGTTTTAGTATTTGGTGTAGAGCCTCTGGAGCTCCCCTCATTCATGGCCTGAGCTTACTCACTCTTCTGTCTGGAAGGGAAATTCCTGTCTGAACCTGCACTAGCCACTGTCACCACCTAGGTTGCTGATGCTGCTCTTTACAGGGTGGTTTCCTTCATATGTGGAGGGCTGCTAATGCTCTTCTTCTAATGAGAAGGCTAAGGGTCGTCCTGTAGGTTCTCTTTGCCTTCACTTCTAACTTCTCCTTTCAGCACCGCCTCTCCTCTGCAGGACAAGTGGAACAGGAAGTGGTCCAGGGTCGACAGCAGATCTCATAGCTGAAAGCCCCACCCCAGGAATTAAACCCTCTTTGTGCAGGGTCATTTTTCCTCTGGCTACCATGTCATTCCCCTATGCCTAGCATCTATATGTTCTCCCGCTAAGAAACTGATAGAAATGAAATGTAAAAATATGTAACGTAATGCAACTACCCTTTCTGACTCCTGTTCCACTTGTCTGTGCATCTTTGGGGCAAAGACTCTCAGACTTACTAATGTGATGCTTTCCTCTTCCTCCCATTCTCTTGGAATTTCACCAACAAGACCCACCCACCCCTACCTCAGTGTATGAAGGCAGATCTCACCAATGAGACCAATGGGCTGTATATTGTTAAATGCTGTAGCTGGTGCTCAGCTCTGCAAAAAGACTTCATTGAAAGCCTGACTGCTTCTTCCCATTTTGAAATCTCTTCTTCATCTTGCTTTGAAGAACTTTCCCCCCATTCTTCTTCGTGTACCTGTTGACTCCTCTTCAGTGTCCAGAATACTAGATTCCCTGAAGATACCATTATCACCTGTCACCTTTCTTCACTCCTTAGGGAGCCTCATCTGGCCTATTAGGTTTCAACACCACCCATATACTAACAGTTCTCAGGTCTATATCCTTAGCTGGGACATCAGCCAAACTCCAGACCCATGAAGCAATCTGCATACTCAGCCTCTGTGTGGACTTCTAATATACATATGAATCTCATGTCCATGGCCACATTACACACACACAGAGAGAGAGAGAGAGAGAGAGAGAGAGAGAGAGAGAGNAGAGAGAGAGAGAGAGAGAGAGAGAGAGAGAGAGAGAGAGAGAGAGAGAGAGAGGGAGAGACTGAGTTAGTTACTCAGCAGAATCCTTGCATCTGTTTCCTACTCCACTCTTCTTCCCTAGCTTATATTCTTCCACTAACAAATAGTTTTACTCAAAAATAACTGCAGAGTCTGCGCTCCTGCCATCACTCGCACTGCTCTCAATCACGTTCAAGTCACTTCAGCTGGCTAATTCCAGCCCCTCCTAACTGGTCTCCTACATGCTGTCTTGCTCCCCCTACCGTCCACTTGTAGTACAGCAGCCAGAAGTATCCTAAAATAGCCCCCTCACAGCTCAGGGCCTTTTATTGGTTCAGAAGCATGCTGCACTGCATGATAAAAGCAAAGTCTTTACAACGGCACGCAAGGGGGTCTTTCTGACCCTCCTCCCCCTCCCAGCTCAGACCTCGGCTCCTGCCACGCACCACGCCCTAGTCTGAACACATAAGGCGTGTCCTGCCAAGAACCCATGTCTCAGTCCCACAGTTCATACCCTGGCTCCCACCAGGCCGATGGTGTCAAGTGTATCCGTGGATAAAGCCTTCTCAGATGAACCCTGCAGAAGAGAAAGCATTCCCTACACCACGGTCAGCCCCCGAGCTTGTTTTCTAACCGATCATGAAGCTTTGTCCAGCAGGGCACATTATGTGTTTGTTTACTAGCTCGCTTCTTTCATCATCTCCCCTCAGGGGAACGGAAAGTCCTCCAGCTGTTCTGGTCACTGCTTCATATCTACAGTCTCCATGGTGCCTGGGACACGGCAGATACCAGAGAAAATCTACTTAATAAACAGTGGCATGAATCAATATTTAACTAATGATTTGGTTTTAGAATGACCTAAGGGCTGTTTTAAGATACAGATTGTTTAAAAAAAAAAAAAAAAAACAGTTTCTGGTTCTTGGCTCCTGGATTCTTACAATCTAGTGAAACAAAGTCTCCCAGGTTCTGGTCTTTCTGGGGTCCAGTTTCCTCATTTGCAAAAGAGAGAAAATTCTTCACAGCCCTGAGGACTGTGGCTCAAAGTAACAAAGGTTTCTATGTAAAAGTGCTTAATGCCATGTCAAGTATGTTGAAGATGCCTGGTGTTGAGAAACCCATCTGTCAGTAAATGATAGACCCTGGCGTCACACAAGAAGGTATATGGATAGGAATATCCAGAAGGTTATTCCTTCTGGATAGACTTGTTCCTGAACCGCAGCTCTGAACCACAGAACCTCACGCTTAGAGGAAAGAACCTACCCCATCTCCCCTCCCTTTTCCCTAGCATTTGAAACATCAGTCCTTAGCATTTCTGGCTGTCTCTACCACATGCATGCATGCCCTACAGATCTTATTTCAAAGCTTGCTTCCAGGATCTAGGGACATAATGTCCTCTTTTCCAAGTCTCCTTCTCAGCGTGAAGCAGATTGTTTGCCATGTGCCCTGCTCTGCCTTTGCATCTTCAAAGCTGTTCTGTCTCTGCTGATGGAGAATTCCCACTCTTACCTAGTCCTGCGAGCGCCAGAGCTCCAGGGACTCCACTAATGGAAACAGGCTCCAGGCTCTAACCCAAACAAGATGGAGATCAGAGAAAAACTCAGGGGGAGAGAAGAGGAGGGACTCTTCTGCAGGCAACAACAGAGCTGGAAGCCCCACAGTGCTTCTGTCCTAATGCCAGCTGCCTTTCACCTCAACACTCGCATTCCTTGGCAGTGCCAGTCCAGAACCCTGATCCCAGGGAGTGAATAGGCCTGCTACTGTTCTCCAAAACATAGCTTTTCCAGGCAGGAGCTTTCCCTGCACCCAACTCCCTCACTTCAGCTCCAACATCGACAGAAACAGAATGGTCAGAGTCAGGTGGTAAGTCCTCCCCAGAAGTGCCCTTTGTGGTCTCATTTCTCCTGAAGTTGGCCTTCACTGAGGGCCTCTGTGCTCCCAAAGGCTTGGCTCCCCTTCCACACACACCCTCCACCTAGACCAGTCAGAGTCTCCTTGGCACCCCTCATCACATCTGCTACTGTGGTTCACACAAATAAGCACACACAAACACAGTCACTTTCTCTTTTCAATTTCTGAATCATTTCAGAGGCTCTGGAAGCAATCTTCCCAAAGCCCTAAAGCACAATCTCTGAGGATTAGAGTCCCAGCAGAGCTCATGCCCATGAAGAGTAAGCACGCTCTGCGGCAAAAGGCGCATTTCTCCATCATCTGTCTTCACACACACACACACATCCAAAGCAAATTCTAAAGTATATTTAGTTGGCAAGAGTTCCTAGTGCCTGTTGCACCTTTCCCTTCTCTCCACTGGCCCAGAGGAACCCATGATCTCACGCATTTTACAGGTAGAGAAGCCATGGTGCAAAAACAGAAATCATGACCTCAATGACACAGATGAGTGGATGCAGGCAACGAGGTGTGAAAAGTGGGTCTTAGGCGGGTTTAGAAAGGCTCCTACCAGGTCTCAAAAAGGCTATATGTCACTGGCTTATTGAGGAATGTGTATAATGAAATCCTTCTTTGTGAGTCTTTTGATTTTAGCAACGATTGCTTCCTAGCTATGCTATGTGTACGTGAGCACAGACACACACACAGACAGACAGATAGACAGACAGACAGAGGATCTAGCACAAATGTGGGCTCCAGAGCTTTCTCAATATCTCCTCTGCTTTCTCTCGCTGTGCTCCGGGAAAGATCCCAGTGGGAGCTTAAAAATATTTCCTGCATATGAATTTTCCAATGTCAGTCATAGAATCTTTCCTGTACTTCCTAGGTCACTGGAAGGCACATGTCCTCACATTCTCCTTCCATTCTGGTTCCCTCCATCTTGGCTCCAGCACGGACCACAGCCTGTGCGAGATTGGCCTGCCTTGGCCTTGTTGCTGATTCCCGTTAGTGCTGGGTTTTGAACCTAGGACCTCATGCATCCTACATCCCCAGCCCTGATTTGCCTTGGTTTTGATAGCAAAGGAAACAGGACCCTCTTCTCCAGCCTCCACCAGATGGGATTGTTATCCTTAAGGATGGACATGTGCTTGCATTTACATCCCACCTTCTGTCGATCTTCTGTAGTCAAAAATCTCTAAGTTCTCTGCTTGTCAGAAAGCAGAGTGTGATGCCTAAACGCCTAGCTGCTCATTTTTCCAAGGCTGCTAGTGGCCCATTTTATCATTTTTTTCCTTTGGATAGAAAAGGCAAGTGTGGATCCTTGTTGAAAATGAGAATGTGTTGAAATCCCCCTGCTTGCTGTCATCCAGATGGCTTGGATTGGATCTCCAGGGGCTGTGCAGTTCAGTGGTTGTGTGCTTGGAATCTGCCATCAGCCATCTACAGAGTAGAGTGTCCTGGGCTTAAAACTTTGCCTCCTTTATCCCATCATCAGGGGCCCTAGCCTCATCCGTGCCTTACCGGTATCATCTCTGGTCCTTCGTTTCCCTAGAACCTTGCACTTAGAAATTAAGTCCTCCCAGAATCAGAGACGCCAGCAGAAATCTGATGCATTCTATCCAACTGTGTCCCTTCAAAAGTGCGAGGATAAGATCTTAAGTAAAACAGTCTGTCTCTCTGTAGGACTCTTATTAGTTATTTTGTTCATTGATGTAACAAAACACCTGGCAGTTTGACTCACAGTCCATCATGGTGGGGAAATCATGGCGGCAGGACCAAGAGCCATTCACATTTCATCTGTGGCCAGAAAACAGACAGAGGCAAATGCTCAGCTCACTTTCTCCTTCTTTAATTCAGCAAAAAACCCATGGAGTGATACCACCTACATTTAGAGTGGGTCATCCCTTCTCAATTAACCCAGCCTGGAAACTTCCTCACAAACCTCTGGAGGTTTGTCTCAGATGTCATTCTAGACTCTTTGAGACTTGCAATCTATTTTAATGATCATAGTACACAAAACCTTAGATGTCATATATATATATATATATATATATATATATACACACACATACGTGTGTGTGTGTGTGTGTGTGTGTGTGTGTGTGTGCACGCGCACGAGTGGTGTTATACATCTTTTTATACTAAGAACATCATCTTTAGTGCTAGGCAACACCAAGCCAGGGCACTCAGTGCCAACTAGTTTGCATGAACTTGGATGGTGACTTATGTGATCCCCTGTCTCTGTCTCCATCTGCAACAAGAGATGATGGTTCCTCCACTGAAGGATTGTAATGAGGAATGACCAGCATGATGCAGGAACAGTGCCCAGCACACAGTGTGATTATATAAGGGCTCAGTTACAGTGACTCCCCCTGTGTACTGTGCCATTCTATCCTCACAACAGTCCCCAGAACAGGCAAGGGCAGGTCAGGCTGGAGTTGTTCCCATTTACAACAAAAAGAAGGCTTGAGGAGGTAAAGGGACTTCTCTGCAGTCACACAGAGCAAACAAGAGAAGAGCGAGGACTTGACTTTATCTAATTGCTACCTCTGAATTCTTTCCAATTAAGTGAGTCACGCCCATGAACCACATGCCCGGTGCAACTAGCCCACTGGCAGAGTGGATCTGGGTCCTAGAGAAACAATCAGCCTTTAAGTCTCCGTAGCCCTCCATGTATCCCAGCCAGCCATTGCTGGGGGAGGTGGTTCTAGCTCGCCACCCTGGGGACCCTCTCTGGGATTTAGAACCCTCAGTCGTGATGCTGAGTACTCTGATATTTGAAACCCTTGGTGTCTTTTTGCATTTACCCCCATGCTTTTTTTTCTTGCCAACAGCATGGAGTGCACACGACACAGGTCCCCTCTGGGCTAGATGACTTCACGTTCTCCACTTGAAGGGCAAGAAGGTTTCCAAGTTGTCTCTAGAAGTCTAGGTGAACATTACCAAAGAGGATGTCATCTCCCCCAGCTGTCAGGATCTGGAGCTCTCAGGAGCTTTTGTGAGGGAATGTCACGTTGTGGCAGACGGTCCAGAGGTAAAAAGGATGGAAGGGATGTGACTTACATTTTCTTTTCCTGTTGCTGTGATGGAACATTCTAACAAAAGCAACTTAAGGGAGAAAGGGGTTGCTCTAGCTACAGTTCTAGGTTACACTCCTCACAGCAGGGAAGCTAAGGTAATCAGAGCTTGGAAGCAATTGTAGGGACTAAGTTAGAGTGTGGCAGCCATGTTGGATGGCTCATAAACACCTGCAACTCAGCTCCAAGGAAGCTGAATATGGTACCCACTTCCCAGTTCTCCACAGGTGCCTGTGCAGGCACACATACATGCATTCTTTCTTTCTCTCTCTCTCTCTCTCTCTCTCTCTCTCTCTCTCTCTCTCTCTCTCTCACACACACACACACACACACACACACACACACACAAATAAAATAAAACAAAATAAATGAAAATAAAATGAGCAAGCCTATTTCCCCTCCACCTCCTGGCTCAAGGTGAACTCACTTGCTCCTACACACACTCTATCATGCGATACACTACCCTTTATCCTCACAAGAGGCCAAACCAAGAAACCACTTGATCTTAATATTTGAGCCTTCTAAGCCAGGAGCTAAAGTAAACTCTTTGTCTTCATAAATTCCCCTGCCTTCTCATATGAACCTCATAGTGATAAAACCAGCCAGGACAGGATTCAAGAAAATAGATCATGGCTCTCATTTCTTGATGGAGTCATCTCATCTTCTCCTGTAAGAAAAGTGTGAGTGGCGATGGCGTCACATGCCTAGTACTTAGCGGATGGAGGCAGGCAGATCATGAGCTAAAAGTCAGACTGGAACTTTCTTAAGAGAAAAAGTATGAAGAAGAAAGGAAGAACAGGGCATACCCATGGAGCCATCACAGAAGATATCACCATGTCCTACTGTATCAGTTGCTTTTCTGTTGCTGTGACAAACAGCGTGGCCGACAGCAATTGGGCAGCATGACCAACAGAAACACGGGGAGAAAAGGGTTCGTTTCCTCTTACAGACTATTATCCAACAAGAAAATAAGACAGAGGAGTATCTCAAGGCGGAGGAGTATCTCAAGGCAGAGGAGTATCTCAAGGCAGAGGAATATCTCATGGCAGAAGAAACCTGGAGGAAGGAACTGAGACCAAAGCACAGAGGAAGTTTGCTGACATATTAGTTCTCTTTGATTTGCTCAGTTGATTCCTTATACCACCAGGACCACTGCCTAGGAAAGCATCACTCCCAAGTGGGCTAGACCGTCCCAAAGCCTTGCTTACTACAGGCGATCTGATGGAGGCATCTTTTCAATTAAGATTCCCTCTTCTCAAGAGACTAGTTTGTGTCAAGTTGACAAAGGCTCAACAGCACACCTTCTCTAGGGTGCAAACTCATGGTCGAACATGGGTTTGGGTGAATGCCTAAAGGCTTAGAATCTAGTCCTCTCACTGAAATGAAGGGAGGGAGAGAGGAGAGGAGAAAGTCTCCAAGCATAGACCAGAGTGGGTGCCTGCCGTGCCTATCAGAGAGGAGCAAAGTGAGCTCCAGGAGCCAGGCTAGCGTGGACCCCTTCCACCTCAGTTGTACCGTCTGTATCTGCTGGTGGCAATGGGACAGTCTGTCCATTTCCCACCGCTCTTCCCAAAGATCCTTCTGAAAACAGACACCTCATCCGTGAGGCTGAGGAAAACCCAAAGAAGGTACGGATTTTGCTGATCAGAGACGAGTGGGGACTTCTGAGGGCAGACTTGAAGGGGCAGACTTTGTCCCTGCATGCACAGGGAAAGCAAAGGCAAGGCGGAGAAGTCAGAAGCCCTTCCACACCTGAGCCCTCTGTGGGGAACTTGTCTCAGCTTGGCCCCTAGGGCATTTTGTGTTTTGCTTCAGTGAAATTTGCTGAGGGATCAAAGGAGGAGCACCTCACAGGCGAGGTGAAGCGCCAGAGGGCTAGGTCTTCTGAGGAACGCTGCTCATCACTTGCAAACATGACTCAAGGGAGCTCCCGGTGACTTCATTCTCTGTACCTCTTCTGTGCCCCACCTACGCACTTACTTCTGAGTGAGACCCTGGCCTACTCCCTGCAACATACCTGCTGGATAAGGCATTTCCTATAGATGGCTCTGAAGGAAATCTTACTTGAGGACCAGCATGAAGGAGCACATGGAGTCCCACAGACAGTAGCAAAGGTCACTCTTCATCTTACCAGGGCCTGGGAGGCACACCATAGCTTGATGATTCCGGCGTTTCCTACAGTCCCCAGCACGTGTGGAGCTGGCTTAGGCTGGATGACTCCGAGAAGACTCCTGCCAGCCCCAGCTCTTGCTAGAAGACTGTGCTTGTTGCCAACGCTTCTTACTGTTTGTGAGTGGAACGCACAAGGCCTTCCAGCCCAGTGATGATAGAAACACCATAGGTGGACCTCAAAAGTCCTGCTCCCTTCCTTGATTGTAGCTCATTTAACTCACTTCAAAATCGAAGACACAGAGTGCCTGCCCACAAGCAACTCGGGTTTCTAGAAGGGAAGCAATCAAATCAAGAGACAATTTAGTGGGTGTTCTCTCAGAACCCTATAGCTATGGGAATGTAAGAAAAGGACCCTGGGAGTTGGGAAGATGGCTCAGCCAGTAAAGGACTTACTGTGCAATCATGAAAGCTAAGACGGGTCTCTGGAAAGGGCATTAAAAGGCGGAGCATTGTGGCACACACTTGTGTTCCCAGTCCTAGGAAAGCGGAGACAGGAGGATCTCCACAGCTCACTGGCCAGACATGCCATCAAATCAGTGAGTTTCAAGTTGACCTCTGACTTCTGGTCACACACACACACACACACACACACACACAGAGAGAGAGAGAGAGAGAGAGAGAGAAAGAGAGAGAGAGAGAGAGAGAGAGGCTCACTAATCTATATTCAAGGGAGGTGGTATCAGAAGGCTTCCTGGAGGAGGTGACAACTGCTGCTGCGAAGGAGAAGACCAGCAGGGTATGAAAAATAAAGAGAAATGAGGCTCAGGTGAGGAAGAGTATATAGGAGAGCATGGCGCCTGAGTAGACTAGCATAGACTCAGAGAAAAGAGGGCCGTAAAGAATAAGTGGGAAGGAGCGTCTCCCAGTACTAGACAAGAGCTGGGCTCCACTGACGGTGCCTCATGTCTCCACACCATCAACAGGAAGGCTAGTAGGCCAATAAATACATCTGTTGTACGAGTGACGGGGCCAGCATGCTCCCTGACTCTGACCTCAGCCGCCCCTCCCTCCCCTCAACCTGCCTTAACTAACCACCCTGAGCTTGGCCCGTGGCATCTGCCTCCTCCTGGCTCACTTAGACATTGCCTGGAAAGCAATCTAAATAAAAGGCATTTCAGTGGGTATGGTTTAGCGGAAGGTAGCTTTGGGTCCCTCTGGAGAGTCTTACCCGAGTCCTCACTATTCCTCTGTAATTAAATTTAAATGAAAGTACAAGATTTTTTAGAAACCAGAAAACCTGCAACCTGTCGTTATAACTGAAATTCAGAGAGAGGAAGCAACTTCCCTGGGCAAGCAACATCCCTGGATAGCATCCACACTCAGTAAAAGATCTTCTGGTTCTCAGGCCACTGAGCACCTGATGAACAGTGTCTATTGTAAAAAGGGAGTTGACAGCTTGGCAAACCCAATGAGTGACAGACACCCATGACTTGAACTTGGAATCATTTCCCGACAGCTTCCTGGATCTCACTCTCCTAACAAACATCCAGTATTCAATATTTATCATCCAGGCACTCAACAGATGTTACCTAGCCACATCCTCCAGGTCAGATGCCACAGGAGACACTCGAGAGCCGTCATAATCCATTTCTGGTGCTATAATAGAATGCTTGAGAATGGGCTGTGTGTAAAGAGAGGAAATTTAATCCGTTCCTGGTTCTGGAAGCTGGAAAGTCAAGAACCTAGCATCAGCAATCTGCCCAGTTTGGGTGCCCTTTATGCTGCATAAGTTCGTGGCAAGACCAAGTAGGTATGGGCAGAAGAGATTCAACATCAGGAGGCAGTCTCGCTTTCCAGAATCTGTCTCACAAGAGGCACCTAGCCCAGTTCCGTAAGAACTCCACGGATCCCTCCCAAAAGCTTCCTCATCTCTCATGTGCCCATACCTCTCATCATTGCCACACTAGGGACCACATTTCAATCTGAGCTGCACTGGCGATCAACCATAGTCCATCTATGCAGGAGCCAAAGAGGGAAAAAAATACCCAAGTTGAGGAGTTTGCATCCCAACCACAGTAGCAGGCAATCAACACAAAAAAATACAGCATGAAAATGATGGCAACAAGGACCAGTGCCTGTGCTGAAGGAGAAGAGGCGAGACCTCACTCAGTGTTGAGGATATATTCAAGGAGACTAGGAATAATGGAATAAGTTAGGGAAAGTGGGAAGGAGGGAAAGGGCTAGATAAAAAGAACATTCTCTCATATATGTCAAGATGGTGACACCCAAGCGAATTAAAGAAACACTGTGATCACAGATGCCTGTGGAAGTGGATATGTCCTACTTAGCTTTAACTGTCAACTTCATATGGCCTAGAGTCTCCTCACAAGAGACTCCAAGTTGAAGTAGTGCCCAGGTCACATTGGTTGGTGGACAAGTAGATGTAGCATTGTCTTCATTGCTAATTGATATACCAGGGATTTGCCCACTGCGAGCAACACTACTCCCCAGGCAGGTGGCTGGCCCTGGGTTACATAATAATGCTAGCTAAGCAGAGCCTGTGAGTAAGCCAGCAAGCAACATCCCTATATAGCTTCTGCTTTAAGTTTCTGCTTGAGTTCTTGCTCTGACTTCCCTCAATAATGGACGATATATATAACCTAGAAGTGTGTGATGGTTTGAGTAAGTATGGCCCCCACAGACTCACCTGTTTGAATGCTTGGCCCGTGAGGAGTGACATATTAGGGAATGTGGCCTTGTTGGAGTAGATGTGACCTTTTTGGAGGAAGTGTGTCAATGTATGGGAGGGCTTTGAGGTCTTCTATGCCCAAACTCCTCCCAGTGTGGAAGACAGTCACCTTGCTACCTGAGGGCCAAAATGTAGAACCCTCGGTTCCTTCTCCAGCACCATGTCTGTCTGCCTGGGCACTGCCATCCTTCCCACCATGATGATAATGGACTGAGCCTCTGAAACTATAAGCCAGCCCCAATTAAATATTCTTTTTTAAAAGAGTTGTCTTGGTCATGGTGTCTCTTCTCAGGAACGAAACACTAACTATTGCAAAGCATAAGCTAATCCACCCTTTCCTTTCATGGTTGCTTTTGATCAGATTGTGTATCACAACCACACTGGAAAAGGAAGGGTAATGATGAAGGGTGCTGGATGCTACTGTTTGGGTAAAGGGTCTAATATTCTTTCTGAAGGGCTTGGTATCAACCCTGTGGCTGAGTTTTGAGCAAGAAGAGAATAGAGGGTTATGTGACTTTAGTAAGATAAACATAGACTCAGAGGACTCAGGTTGGCGACAAGAAACATGTGAGGATGGCTGCAGAGTGACTTAGGCACTATAAAACAAAGAGTCTTCACAGACAAACCATTGATAGGCTCCCGAAAACCACCGTTATTGTTGTAAAGACACCAACAAAAAACCAGCGAGTGTATAGCATTTGATTTAGAAATTCCATTCTGGTCCCCTTTTTTGAGACATAAAAATGTTCCAGCATTTCTGTAAACATTGCAAAGAATCCTAGACTATGGAGTTTAAAACTTAACAGAATAGGAACGTGAGGTACAGAGAGAACCATGGTTCATCCAAGCTCACTTAGTCTTCCTGCCTTGACTGAAAAAGCAAAATGAACCAAAAGGATCTGGGTGGTGAATTCCTGCCCCAGCCCTTGGCTCTGTTTAGCCACACTGATATTGAAGAAGTCACTGCCACTCTCTGAGACTTAGTGTCCCCACAAGTGAAGGGAGACTATTGGGACAGAAACATCTCTGTGATTGCTTCCATCTCTGAGACACTCTGTGTCTTCTATCTAAGGAGACAAGAAAGCCGGGCATGGTAGCCCACGCCTTTAATCCCAGCAGCAAAGGAAGGTGGCTTCACAGACTCTGTGTGGCCATTTGCTGAGGGAGCTGACAGCTAGCAGCAGGTGGTGCCAGCCCCAGCGGGTGGCTGCTGCAGGAGAGGGCAGGAGGAGGAAGGGAGTGGCATTAACATTCTGCCTGCTGGGGGTGCGCGCGCATGCTGGGAAGCTGGCAGGGCCCAGATGGGTAGCAAACACACAAACCCTTTGACGTGTGCGGAGTCAGACCACTTCGGGGCAGCCACTGCTCCTTGTTGCCGTGACAACTTCTCTGGATTTCACTCATTTTCCCAACACTCAGCTCCCAAAGCAGTGTCCAACTGACCTAGGAGCAGAAAACTGGATGATGAGGGTGGGGGATGGGGAGATGGGACTGCGCCGTTCAGAACGCCAGAACTGGATTTGGATCCAGAAGTGTCTAAGGACAAGGAAAACGTCTCCCAGCAAAGCTGAGGGGAAGGTGCTGGGAAGAGGCAATGACCTCTACATTGTAAGTCGCCCTGATTTCACAGAATATTAGTTCTCCTTAGCCTTCACCTACAGAGACCAGGTTAAGTTCTCAGCCACCCGTTCTGCAGTGGGCTTGCTGTGAGACCTTGCGCGGGTCATTTAATAGCTCCAAACCGTGCAACTGTGAGGCACACCTAGCAAGTCTCTCCGGAGAACCCGTGGGCTCCTCCTGCCTGGTCCGCTGGCTGTGGTGTGAGTCAGTAGAGACATTTGAAGATGCTCTGCTTGGGAGATGGCGTCTTTTTAAAGTGTAAAGGTTTCTGGCTATCTCATTTTCTTTCCATATAGTTATGAGGACACTGAAAAGCCGATTTTCTGGACATTTCTTTCTTCAGTAGAAAAAAAAATGCTTTAGGGAACAATATATTAGGCAACTGCTGATTTTAAATCAAGAGGAAATAGGAGCCGTGTCTCCCTGAAAGTAGTATGAAAGCCATTCGGTGAGGAGGATTTTTCTTATCAGTCTTCAATTTTCATAGAGATACAGTTTAAGACGTCTACTTATGTAAGGTGAGGGATTCCAAAGCTGGATATCTGGCCTTCAGGATGCAGTCAAACCACTCCTAGTCCTACCTCCCCCATCTGTTTCTTCAGTTGAAGCTGGAGCAAATTCTGCAAATTAATAAACTGGGGTTTTTCAAGAACCCCTGCCCCATCAGTGAGTAAAGTCCATCCTTGGAGGGGCAAGAGAACCCACAGAGGTGAAGGACCCCATCCTTCATCTTCCCAACTTTCTGTGACTCTGAGGAAGATGTGACCAAACCATTTCCCAAGTACAGAGCCTCCACTCTTGAGTTAAAAGACCCTCTTGCCAGTAGTCACTGCTTTGGATTCTGGGGCACTACCTCCAACTGAATTCCCCAAACATAGTTCCAATCTTCCCATCTTGGTTTTAAACTGGCAGGAACCAAGTGTCTTTCAACTTCTTGCCTTGTGTTCACGTTTATTTCACTGCCACCACCCCACCTTCACTTCTTAACAGGCCATGGGAAACTGGGTTAGTTACAGATAGGTCTTGGGGGCTTCAAAGTCTTCAGAATTTCAGGCAAAACTTTGGTGGATTGGAGCACATCTTGAAGGGTAGTGCTCAACCCTCACATTCATTCCTTTTTCCAAGCAGTCAGTGAGCTCTCTGTGGTAAAATACTCGGAATGAGGCACCTTGTAGAAGAAAGACTTTACTTTGGCTAAAGATTCCAGAGGGAGAGTACACAATGATGCAGGGGGCAGGGGCTGAGAGATTACATCTGCAACCACAAGCTCAACACAGAGAGACGAAACAGGAAGTAGGGCAAGGCTGTGGACTTTAAAGCTATGTTCAGGAAATTCAGCTTGAAGGCAATGCCCTGGAACCCAAACCAGTGACAACCAGCCAGAGCGTCACTTATCTCAAGAGTGGAGACTCTGTACTTGGGAAATGCTTTCATCACATCTTTCTCAGAGTCACAGAAAGCTGGAAAGATGAAGGATGGAGATCTTGTCCACCTCTGTGGGTTCTCTTGCCCCTCCAAGGATGGACTTTACTTACTGTCAGGGAAGGGGTTCTTGAAACACCCCTGTTTATTAATCTGCAGACTTGGCTCCAGCTTCAACTGAAGAAGCAGACAGGGGAGGCAGGCGGGCCTGGAGGAGGGGTTTGACAACATCGTGAAGGCTGGATATCCAGTGACATACTTCCTCCAGCTAACAGCCTCCCCAAACATACAAGGACCTGAGCCCGCATAGGACATTTCCCATCCAAGCCACCACCATTACCTTGACTGTTCTTGCTTCACCTTGTGTCCACCACAGAAGCTGGACTTCAGCCAATGTATGCAGGAGGAAAGCGAGCGTGGCCACCACTCCCACCTAGTTCTGCTACATGAGGTATGACAAGTGCTGAATAGCTCTGATCCATACATCCTCTGCTCAGTAAAACTCATCAAGAAGAGGACGAGAGAAATAAGGTAGCAAATGGAGGAGAACACAGCCAAGTGAAGGTCAAGGAGACACCAAGACTCAAGTGCATATAGACCTGCTGGAGATGCCAAGTACACAATGGGGAAATCAAGACTGGGAGTGAGGAGGGAAGGGGCAGGATTGCCTCAGTGAGACCAGGGAGGACTTTAACCTGTCAATCACCAACTGTGAAGGCACTAGGCTGATATAAAGAGCCCTTGACTCAGAAATTGGGAGCCTAGCATCCAGGCTATATTCTATTACTTATCATCAGTATGACCTTGGGAAGAGACTCTCCAAATCTCAGTGACTTCGTTGATAAAATGAGATGTTGGTCTGATCTCACTTCTGCCGTAACTGTCACAAGGCTTGGGTATGATACTGGGGTTATTACAATGAGTCAGATGGTGACCACCAACAGATTCCCGCCACTTAGGAGTCACATTTCTAGTTCATTATTAATATTTGAAACTCTGGGGTGTCAACAGAATTAACCTGAGGCCACAGGTATGCTAAATAATTTGTCTATTATACCCCAAACCTAAACCCTGCCAGTCAGTCTTCCCCGACCCTCTCTCTCTCTCCTCACCACCACCTCCCATTTGACCTACCTATTTGTCTCAACCCAGGTCCCACAAAAGCACTCTTCATCTGAATGAGACCATGATGTGTCCCTATTGCTCTTGAACCTTCATTGCTTATCCTCCATCCCAGGCTGCAACCCCTTTGTGTACTCATTTCTTCTGCATTTCCCCAATTTCTGCAATCACTCTTGGCTAATAGAAAAAAAAAAAGACTGCCCCTCTTAAGCCCAAGTGATGGAGATCTTTAAAGCCCCCTGTGTTTCCTCCTGAGGCAGAGATTCAGATCACAGAGCCAAAGCGATGAGAACCCTGTACTGCGATCTGAAAATAGAGAAAGTCACCATATCTTCACTTGAGTTGGGACAAAGCTGAGATCGAGGTGGTCCCTTCGGGAGGACGTCCCCAGAGTGAGCCTTGCAAATAAAGCACAGAGAATTCTCTCTTCCTGTCCCTAGGAGGTAAGCTCTGGGTAAGACTCCATCTGGTCACAAGTGATAAATATATTTCTGCTCGGGAGAAAACAAGCAGCCATGGATCTTCTGTATGGGAGGTAGTTTCCTTCTATTTCAAACCACACCAAATGGAGCCCAACCAACGAGACAGTGTGAGAAAGAGACCAAGGCAGGATTGTAAAATGACTGAGGCTAAAGGCTTTGTTTAATAAAACCTGAAACATAAAAGTACTAAAAGTGGGTTAGTGTCATGTGCTTTTTGAGAAGGAAAATGGCATCTTGGGAAATTTGAAGGAATGCACAGGAAAGGTTTGAGGGGCCTGCTGCTGCTGCTGCTGGTGATGCTGCTACTGTTGCTGTCCAGAGAGGGAGAAGTGGACTGGGCAGAGGCAAGGGACTTCCTGCAGCACAACTGTATGTGCTGTCATTGACACCACAGCTATTCATGGAGGCCATGCTGCAGACGAGGGCAAGAGGGCCTGGCGTCCCATCATTTCCCATGCACCACTTGAAGGCTGTCTAGTCATTCAGCTCTGTTTCCCCATCACCACTATGCCTATGATCCGGCTAGTCTATATGAATCCCAGCATTTATTTTAAATTGACTCACTTTTTAAATAGAAATACCAACCTGAGTTTTGGCCCTGTAATAACAGCTTAGAAGCTTCTGGCTATATTTTCTTGACTATGCATTACAATAAATATATAATCATGGCCCCATAAATGTCTGAATTTGTGCTAGGTGTGGTTCACTTATCTGCAATTAGTGTCACGTCTTGCATGCTGGGAGACAATCTTGCAGGAAAAGGTGTGTCTATTTGGACAAAGCACAGCTTTGTCTAGGAGAAGATGGCCCAGCTAAGTGGCTCAAACTAAGACAGAGATAGGAAAATTCAAAGCCTTGGGGGCCTGCTTGGGTGTTATAGAGGGTCAGGCTCCTGTTTTTCAGTCCCATCATCCCAACACGCTCTTCTGCTCACTAAGTTGCTCCATGGCTCAAGATAGCTACCAAGCATCATCTATCGCATCTGTGTTCTGTGAGGCAGCGGGAAGGCACAAAGATCAAAGACACTCAATGACGTCAACTCTCTTTAGGGAACTCCCACACAAGTTCCTTGAATAAGTCCTCTCCCTTCTTTTTTGGCTAGAACTTTATCAGATGGCTGTCAATACCTGGGTTCAAGGGAGTAGGGTTCGGTACACGATGAGAATCAGGTTTTAGGTAGTTCTTGAATCCGGAGCGTACCTCCATTTGACCTCCACTTATGTCTAAACTTGCTATGATTTTGGTATTGATTTTTTTTTTTTAACTGCCTTCTTCGCAGCTAGAATCTCCAGCAAAAGCAGAGCTGCCGCTCTCTTTACATCTAGCTCTTCTCAGACAGGATCGTGCTTCAGAACTTCATTGCACTGACTTAGATGAATCCTCTTGACCTTAAATCTGCACGTGTGTGTGTGTGTGCGCACACACACACACACACACACACACACACACCTAACTTCAGGTAATGTGTCCTAGAAACAGCTTCTAGCTTTCTATACTCCAACCTAGGTTCAGCCTCTGGGGAATTAATCCCTGTCCACTTCCTGTTGGAGACTCCTGAGTCTCTGGGCAGCCCCTCAGCATCTCCCCAGCCTCTCTGGCTGGCCCACCTGTTCTAGTCATTGGCGCATCAGGGTTGCCATATGGCAACGGTCATGCTGTTGAAATATACCCAGGTCATCTCTCTCCAAGAGAGATGTCAGATCTCTGTCTCCAAGAGAGATGTGGGTGTCAGAAAAGGCTGGAGACATAGCCCAAGGCCCTGAGTTCAACACACCCCTCCCTCCCCCCAGCACCATGGCACCACAACTACTGAACTCTGGGCTTTCTTCCCCTACCTGTTGTCTTTTGAGGCATTTGTTCCTTTCCAACTGGCTTACATTGTTCCATGTTAAAAAAAATAAAATAAGAAGCATTCTCTGGTTGGCTGGCTGGCTGCAACAACATTGAACTCAGCCTCCACTGCTTTCTAGCCTAATAAAATGAAGAGTCTCCAAGCATAAGTGCTTCCTGTCAATGCCTTCTACAGACACCCTTTCTAATACCATATAGTGCTGTTATCTGGTAATTAGAGATCAGCTAATGTTCAGCCTTTTATTTAATAATGAGCTCCACTGTACTGGGAAAGCATAATGGCCAAACTTCCACATAACTCACCTGTCACGTTTTCTTTTGTAATTCAACAGCCAGCTCTTTGTATATAACCAATAAACACTTACTTAAAGAATGAAGGAGGCCGATACAATATTTGTTCTCCCAGGGTCATGTCAAGGAAGATCCTGTGTCCTTAGGCCATGAGGACAAAATTACATACAACATGTCATCATCTGCCCTGCTAGGGCAGAGCGTGCAGATCCAGAGGACGGGTCGGCCCACCTTTCCTATAAAGGGCTGGTGAGAAAATATTTTAGACTTCCGGCCATATGGCTTGTCATAATAATTCCACTCTTACAGGAAGCCAAAAGCAGCCAAAGACAATATGAGCGAATGAGAATGGCTGTGTTCCAGTAAACTCCGCACATGTCAGAAAATACTGTGCCCCTTTTTGGGTTTCTTAACCGTTTAAAAATGTAAAAATCTGGTCCTGCTCACAGACGGTACAGAAACAGGTGGTGCAACGCATTTGGCTGTGGCCCATAGTTTACTGACCCCAGATCTAAAATGTGTGTGGTTGTCAAGCTTCCGTGAGCATAACAGCTACCTGGGATGCTGGCTAAAACAGGTTGCCAAACTCTCTTCCAGCGGGAATGGGGTAAAAGGAAGCAATTTGCGTGTTTTAGGAATCGATCTGATGAAAGGCAGCCTAAGACCTTGCTAAGATTTGAAGAAAGCACTTCCGGTCATCGGTGTAGGTTGGAATGACAGACAGACAAATGTCAGTGAGGTGACACAGAGTTCTAGGTCAGTGTTAGGCTCACAAGTGATTTCTCCACAGGCATACTCCATCCAACTTCCGAGTTCTCATGAGCTCTAAATTACCCTGGAAGTGATGTCATACACAGGAGGGAGGTAAAACTTGGTGACTGTGCATAGATGAGCCAGGCTTGGAAGGGGGCTCTGTATGGCTCCTGGGCAGCCCTGGTGACCACTTAGAGATCTTGTGGATACAGTCTACCTGGGTTCTAGGGAAGAGGGTAGGGACAGAGATTTGGATGCCTAACTAGGTAGAGGTGGCCACTCTTCTGGGCTACAGTAAAGAAACATAACAGACTTTCATCCTGTAAGATTTTAAACCTGGCCCTTGAAAAGAAAAACAGGAGACTTGGGGTTTCCCCTTCATCTTGGAACCTGAGCGTCACCTTCCAGAGGGGAGTGGGGAAGCCTAGCACCACCTACGGTCCCTGCCCTCACTATACTATGTACCTTAGCTTCACACTCTGGGTCTTGGGGACTGAGGATTTCAGCTTTGGAAACAGGGTTTCCTGGAGGCTGAGAGGGACTCTGGGGAGTGGCTCTCAAAGGGCAGCCTCCAGAGCCTCACCAGGGCACTTTCTAGAAATCTAAGTTCTCAAGCCTTGCTGCTGGAGACCCACAGAATCTGAATCTCTGCACCTAGGGCCCAGCAATACATTGTCCCATTTCCCAGGAGACCCTGATGCCCACTCAAGTTTGAGGCTCACTGCTCTGCACTGTCCCTAAGCCCTCAAGCATGTTGGGGGAATAAAGAAGGCTCCCTTCCCTCCCTGCACAGACTAGGCCTCCCTGGGGAATGTCTTGCTGTGACAGCCTTCATACAGCAGCAAAATAGCATCCATTGGTAAGAAGACTAGCTGCACCCATCCCTCTGATTGCAGTGTTGAAGAATAATCGCTCATTTCCAAAGACCTAATTACATAATGAGGCCTTCGTGCACAACGGGCCCATGAAGCTTCGAAATTGTGCATCCAGGTGTTGGCCCTGAGCACAACAGATGAAGATCTTATTTGAATATTAAGACAAGAGGCTAAGGCACTCTCAGGCCAAAAGCGCTGCCTGCAGAGGTGGCTTTTCCAGACCTCTTGCCTCCCTAACTGGGCACAACAGCAGATTTCAGCCAGAGTGCCCACGACTGTGTTCACATCATTGAGAGTATTCTGCCCAGCATAGACACCTTGCCCCTTTAACATCCCAGAATCTGGGAAGGGTAAGACCTGAGCCATGGGTCAGAATCCAGGCCCTCTGCTGATTTGGGCAAATTCCTCTGTGTGTGTGACGGGGGGTGCATCTCTTGCGAATCTTTTCCGAGGTCTAGATTAATTTCTCTTTTCCCCACACCTCCTCTCCCCTGATCTTCCCTAGCTTAACATTGATTATTCTGCCTCAGTTCCCAATTTTCAATTACATAGGAAGCTCTCAGCAAATGGAACTGTCTGCCTGCTTCAAAATTGCAGTTCTATTGGCTGGTAATTAGCAGATAGGCAGTAAATGCTAAATTCGTGAATTAATGAATGACAGTAAGCATTCAGGAAAATTTTAATGAATAAATGAATCTTACCAAGGCTCGGGCTATGATTGGGAAAATTCAATCCGATTCAGCAAACATTTACAAAACTTCTACTGTTTGCCAAAGGGAACCAAGATAGGCAAAATGCGCTCCCTACATTCAAATAATGTACTATCATAACAGCTGTGCATTTAAGCAATGCAAAGGTATGTTCCAGGAAGCCAAAGGCCAGGACTTTAAAGCTCCTCTTCCTCCTCCAACACCCCACAACCAGTCCTACTCCAAGAAACAGACCACAGAATTTGAAGCTCTGTCTCACTGTTGGTTGCTCACAAAGGCTTCCGTCCCAAATGGCTCCGTAGTTCTCCTGTGTCTGTCCACAGGCTTCTGGCTTCATCTGATGCAAGTGGCACTTGTGAATGATATACACATACCTAACCACGATGAATGATGTAATATGCCCAACCAAGATGAAGGAGATGCATCTTTTGCCTGCAGGCAGCTCCCGGGCTGTTACAAGCAGCACATGTGTGACAGCATCCACTCAGCATAGGTGTACTGAGCAACTTCTCGTATGTGAGGAGGAAGGCAGAGAAGAGGACAGTGGCCAATGGCCCCCATCTGACAAGGTTGGGAAATGAATGTATGAGCTGAATGCAGAACCAGAGCTGCTTAAGAGCAGTAGCATCAGGAGGAGGAAGGCCAGAGTTGAGATCAGAGGAGTTGGGTCTAGCAGGCTCATGAGAAAGCTGGAGAGAGGCGCTGGTCCCAGGAGAGGAACAGTCTGTGTCTAGGCATGAATGTCAAGGAGCCTAGAGCACAGAGAAGGGTCTCGCTGCAGGAGAGCAAATAGCAAGAGGAAAGCAGGGATAAGGCTAGAGGGGCAGGTGGGATGGGAGACACTGTTGAGGGTTTGAGTCTGTCTCCAGAGCAACAAGAAATTGCTGATTGATTTTTAAGCCAGGAGATGGCTTGCTCCTATTTTCATAGGAAAAAAAAATCACACTGTCTGTAATGGAAGCAAGATGAGCAGTGAAGACCCAGTCCCTGTGGTCCACATGAAAGAGAAATGTCCTGGTTTGTAGTGGAGATGGAGAGGATGTGACTAAGTGAATAAGAGCCATCGTTATTGGGAGAGCGCTTGAAGAGGAGCAGGGTGAGCCAGCTCGGTACATCCTTGATGAGACCCTGTAGCTGAGTCCAGAGCTATAGACTAGCTCAATGTTCCATGGAACTCTCAGGAAGAAGAGATCATTCTGAGCTCCAGAGTGGAAGTGGCATTTGCCTGTGCCTTTAAGGCACACAGAGTATAATTCTTTAAGAATTCACACAGTACAGATTCGTAGACGTGAGACCGGGGGTGGAGGGCAGTGAAGGTTGTGGCCAGGCTATGCTTATAGAAGGATGAATGGTCAGTCAGCTGACGGGAAGTGTGCTCTGAGGAAGGCAGCTAAAAGCCTCGTGGGTCTCTGGTTGAAAGGGTCTTGAATGTTAAGTAAAGGAGATTGGATGTTACTCCGAGGGTTTGGGGAGCCACTCAATTAAAATATAATTATTGGGGCTGAGTTGGTTGCAAGTATTGGCCTGGCTCTTGGACAGGAACTTTCAGACCCCAGGATGCGGTGTGGAGGCAGATGTGCTTTCACTATAGCTCTAGAGTGCTATGCAAAGAGGCACAGATCTGAGCACCCTGCTCGGGGCGGAGTGAGGAAGAGGAGAGAAGGGCAGAGATGGGGGGAAAGGGGAAAGGGAGAGACAGGGAGAAGTTGGCAGAACTGGAAGGGAAAAGACATAGGGTAAGGCTGGAGGAGCGGCAGGTGAAGGAGTCACCACCGAAGGCAGAGGCAACAGACGGAGCTAGTCAGATATTTCTACTAGGTGAATGTTCTGCCTGTCAGTCCTACAGAGGGTAAAGAGATGGTAACCAAGATGGACAGGCTAGAAGGATGCATAGGCTGCCAAGGGAGGCTGTACTCAGGGCTGGGTGAGTGGAGTTTTGAAGTCACTGCGAGATGCTTAGGTAGCCATGAAGGTGTAAATACGCATGCACATGATGAAGGTTTCAGCCACAGCTAAGTCTGAGGGTTCATCCTGAGGGAGGGCAGCAAAGAGGAAGATTGCAAGGATCAGGGAGTAAAGAAGTAATGAGCAGGGGGCAAAACTCCAAAGGGAGAGGCTACACAGGAGACCCAAGACAGGGCATCAGCAAAACAGAGGGAGTTTGGACCAGGCAGAAAGATGAATGTTTTTAAAAAATTGAACTGTGGCCAATCTTGGCACATGGTCAATGGTCTCCAGGGGCCCCACGGCTGGCAGGTGGCAGGTTCAGGACCAGGTACTTCAACTCCTCTGATGTTCTCCTCCTGGGTCCTATTGAGCGACTGTTGCTCATGCCTTTCCTCCCCATTCTGAGTGCAAGAATAAAGAAGAGGATATCTTCAAAAAGCTTTTCAGTACCCCAGGGTCACAATACAGGGTGCCAGCTCCCTGAGATTTAATGCCACTCAAAAATATCATCTGGGAAATTATGTTGCATTGAGTGCATGTCTACAGTGAAGCATTTCATAATCTTGGGACTAGCCTGGAGGGAGAGGGAAATACAAGGCCTTAGTATAGCCTGTGTAAGAGGAGAAAACACATCTAAGAGGCAGGGGTTCCCTCTGAGAGAGGCTCCTGTGGAGAAAAGTGTGCAGTGGGCACTGGTCCCTCCCTGGGGTGTCATGTAAAAAGGAGCAGGTGATGGCAAAGTGTTTGATGGGAAACATCTCCACCTGGGAACTGATGCTGCAGAGGGGCTCATTCTGGTGGCCTAAGAAAGGATGGAGTGGGCAAAGAGAAACTGAAGACCAGACAGAGATGAACCCTTGGTGCAAACCCTGTGATGTAGAACTCGGTGTTCATTTGCCTGAAATATGTACTGAAGCTTTAAAATTTTTAAATATCTTTAGTCACACAGGTTAGGAGAAATGAATGGGACCAAGGTTTGAGTCCAGAGGTCTCTGATCCTATTTCCCATACAGCAATGGAAATAGGGTTAGGTTGTAAACCCTGGACCCAATGGGAGAGATATCTATCTAACATATTAAAGCAGACCCGGCCACCAGGTTCTCCCTACATCCCTCAGTCCCTACCTGTTACAAGGCCCTCCTAGCTGGCATACCCCTGGCCTAAACTCTCCAGCCCAGGGAGCTCAGGCTGCTCTTCCCTATATAATCCAGCTATTTCGGTTCCCTGCCATCTTTTAGCCTTTGGGCCTCCTGGCTATTGCACTTGGTTTCCTCATTCTCTCCTCTCCCCCCCCCTTCCCCCTCCCCCTCCCCCCAACTCAGTCTGGTCAAGTCTACTCTAGACGTTCCTAGACGTCCTGCCTCTGGCTGTGCTCTCCCACATAACTTCCTCCTCCACCTGACCTAAGAGCAGTTATATCCTTTCCTTTTTTACTTCGTTTTGTTTTGTTTTGTTTTGTTTTGTTTTGTTTTGTTTTGTTTTGTCTTGTTTTCATTTAAATAGATTCCCTGCTTCAAAAGCAAGCAGAGTAAGAATTCTGGGCTCTCAGTAAGAGTAGGGAAGGGCAGAGATGGGAGAGGAGGGTCAACAAGAAACCTCTGTAGGAGACAAACCATAGACTCTAAGGGGAAATGAGACGAAGCAGTTCTGAAGACCCTATCCCCCAAATGGCAAAAACGCATGCTTTTATTGTTATTGGTTTGGGAGTTCTGTTTTGTTTGTGCAGACAGAAGTTATAATGCAGTCAGAGTCTTCATTTGTCTCTGACTCATGGGCCATTAGCAATGGCCGAGGTCCAAGACGCAGAAGTTAATGACTGGGTTCTGTTCATGCCGCTGGCTGCTTCTCGCTCGCTCTCTGTTGGAATGCAAGGGCTTCATGGAGGCCTGGAGAAGCTTACCACTGGGCAACAAGACAGTCACACCCCACACTGATCTGCATCAGCACATTGTGAAGAATTAACTAAACGGTTTGAACACAACATGTCATCCCTAAGGCAAACAATCCAAGGAGACGCAACAGAGAAGCCAGGCATAGAGGCGCCTGCATACCTAGAGTTCCAGCACCGGGGAGTCTGGGGCAAGAAGATCATGACTAAGGTCAGCTTTGCCTACGTAGCCAGACTCTCCTATGCTTTAGGTAGAGTTTCTAATACTATGATAAAAAAAAAAAAAAAAAAAAAAAAAAAAAACCATGACCAAGGGGGAGGAACTCTTCGGTCATAATCATAGGCTTGAGGAAATCCAAGGCCAAAACCTGGAAGCAGAAACTGAAGCAGAGGCCTAGAAGCCTTGATCACTTTCCTGCTCCCTACACCTTGCCCAGCCTGTTCTCTTATCTATCCCAAGTCCACCCACAGTGGGCCCTCCCATACTAATTGTCCCTTAAGAAAATGTCCCCACAGGCAGTCTGGGTGGAGGCAGTCTCTAAATTGAGATTCTTCTTCCCAAGTAACTCTAGCAGAGTGAAGTCAAAAAAAAAAAAAAAAAAAAAAAAAAAAAAAAGGAAACAACATTACAACAATAGTCCTGAAACAACCAAACGGTAAATAAATACAATTAAAATGCTTGTATAAGTTTAGACTCAACAAAGATGGTTAAGTCCCCAACCAGACTTAGAGAAATGGTTGATATTTAGGCAATAATTTCCTAAAACACAGACAGATGAGAAGTCAGACAGTTTGCACAATGAAAACAGAACCATCCATGTTCCAGTTCCCAGAACACATTAGCTTAATGGAGAGAATTTTCCCTGTATTGAGGGCTATTTTTATATATATAAATATAAATTGTTCTTAAACATTGGGCGCCTGTTACCACTCATCCGCCAGTGAGTGCTGTAGGTGATATGGAAACCAAGACAAGTGGGAATAGATGTTAATGGAAAAAAAACAGGAATGCAATTCCCTCAAAATATTTTGTGTGTGATCACTTTCTCTTTGTGTTACAGACACCCATGTGTGTGTAATTTGGTCTTATTTCCTGCTAGAAAACACATTCCCTGTATGAGCGATGGAATTAAATAAGTCAAGATTTCGTGGTATTTCACCAAGCAAGCAGAGGTGTTCACGGACTCTCCCATCTAGGTCACTCTGAGGGCCAGTGCCTGAGAGATGAGGGTGTGTTCCTGATGTGTAACGCAGAATCACTTTCGTAGAGTCAGCAGCCTGTATGAGTAGTGTCTGGGTTCTACAAAGCATGTGTCTCTTGCACTAAGTCACCAGACAAATGCTAACCTCTTGTTTTGGGTCCCAGATAGCCCATGCAGCTCCACGGTCCACAATAGCTCTCTGCCCAGTGCCCCAACTCTCCACAAGACCCAATTTCCCCTCCACCACAAATCACCAACTAGTGTGCCTTTATGAAATTCAACCCCTGTACCTGTTTTCCTTGTTCCACACACTTTTTTAAAAAAAAGTTTTATGTACGTGAGTACACTGTCTGACACACCAGAAGAGGGCATCAGATCCCATTACAGATGGTTGTGACCCACCATGTGTTTGATGGGAAATGAACTCCGGATCTCTGGAAAAGCATTCAGGGCTCTTAACCACTGAGCCATCTCTCTAGCCCCTGTTCCATACACTTTTACACCATTTCAGTTACCCATGTTTTAAAATGGGACATTTTTCCCATTGTGTTCAGATTTCAGGGATTTCTCTAGCAATCAAAAAAGAAGACAATCTTAATTCTTTCTTCTCCTGACAGAAGAGCAGATAGTCATTAAGGACTTTATGATTCAAAGTATTCTCTTTCCCAGATCCGTGGGCTCTCCAGTTCTTGATACTCAAAGTGTGGTGTAGACTCGCAACAAGATTACCACTTGGGGAAACATCAGAAAAGCAACACCTCAGGCTCTTCCCTAAAGCTACCAGATCAGAGTCAGCACTTGCGCACACTGCCCGGGGTATTTGTATATATTTGTATATATTGGGGATCTAGAGGCAGTGACTGGCTCTCACAGTCCTAACACAGCCTATTTCTTATCTTACTGGCAGAGTTATCTAGCAACACCTGCGATTCTGCTCTTGATCCCTGCTGTTGGTCTGGCCCGCTTTTGCAAAAAAACACACAAACTACCTCAGCCCTGCCCTCTTGGCTACCACCTATTTCAAATATGAGTCCATCTTGAACCCAGCTTTTCTCAAGAGACTACAGTGCCAAATTCCAGCAGCCTTACAGTTCTACCCACTTGGGGTCTCCTCCAAAGCCAAGTGCCCCCAATGCCCATGATCACAGAGCCTAGTTCCCCCCTCTGCTCAGTATGTATCCTAACCTCACTCAATTTCCTAAGCTTCCCATCCCACTATCGTGCACTCTGGAACATATGGTCTATGGGCAGAAAACACCCCAACACCTTCAGCTGCCCCTGAATGTGCCCTTCCTCCTGTTGTCCTAACTAAAGCCTGTTCCAGAGAGCATGTTCACAGGCATGGTGCGAGTACAGGCTTTGTTCTGTTCATTTCTCCATAAGCCGGGGATGGGGGGCGGGGGAGGGGGGCAGCTCTTCTCTGTGTTCCCATTCACTGCTTCCAAACTACATACTCCCTTGCTTCTTAAGGGTACATACACACATGCACTTGGCACTCATGTGTAGAAGTAGAGACAGACAGACAGACACTGACATAGACAGACACACAGAGAGATCTCATCTCTTTGGAGATGAGTCTTCAGCTCTACCCACTGTTCCATCCCTGTTGCTTCTATCTGAGTCCCGCCACTATTTGCTGGCCCCACCATGTCATACATAACATGGCCATCACTCGGTGACTTCCAGCTCCTCATGGGTGGTCTGTCAATGCCTGGACTCATTTTCTCCACCTCAGCTACCCAGCTTCATTGTTGCTGATGACTGTTTGCTTCCCTTTGAGGACTCTTGATTTTAAGTAACTACTCTAAAGCCAACCTCTTGTCCTACCAGCCCACTCACACCATGGAGAACTGCACCAGCTATCCTTAAGTGGAGACCCCCACACTTCTTCCCCATTACCATTCTTGGATGGCAGCGGTGTTGTAATAGTCACACTCTACCAAACATGGCTTCATTTCTTTGCCACGTCTGCCTCCTCTTGACTCACAGGGGAAGCCCCAAGCTCAATCAGATCTGACTCCGGAAAAATATGTATATATACACGCATATAATGAGAACGGGTCCAACTCTAAATTCACAGCCAGGAATCTGAAAGAGACACTCGGTGTTGCCTGGCAATCCCATCACATGCTCACAGCAAGTTCACTCGCCTATTCTTCAGAATGACTGCTTCACACCTTGTACTGTGTGCTCAAACTCCTAGATCCTTCACCCCACAATACTTCCATTTTCATACACAACAGCCACAGACCTCACTGCATACTCCAATGCAATTAGACAGACACTCGGAGACCTCTACTGCGTATGGAAAGCTACCATTTCTGCCTTACCTATTGTTTCTGTTGATCAACTGTTCCCGTGTGGTTCAGAATCCACCTCTCTTTGTGTGTCCCGGATCTCATTCATCTCTCTAGCCCAAAGAACCTGCTTCTACTGTTCTGCCTCCTGTGCACCTCCTGTTCCTCCATCTCTCTGGAATCTTGCCTTGGACAGACAAGATTGTTCTCATGCCTGCTACCTGCTGCCTGCTGTACAGTCGGCCATTTCTCTCTGCTCTACTTTATCTGTTCCCTTTTACAGCAAAGCTTTCCTTAAATAGCGGTATCTCTACATATGCCGGTGTTTCTGCAGCACCTCATCCTTCCACCCTACCATTACGCAGACCTCCGATCAAGGATTGGTGGCCAGCTCTCCATTCTCACACTGCTGCCTTCCCTGCAGAAGTGGACACTATTCATCCCTCTTTTCCAGAGCAGTATCTTCTCTTGGCTGTGGGAAGGGCTCAGTCTCGGGGTCCACTCCCAAGTAACTGGCCTCTGTGTCCAGCTCTTTGTAGGTTCCCCCTTTTTGCTGAAACTAAATATCCAAGTTTCTCTGCCTGGACCTTTTTCTCTTCCTTATCCGATGTCCCTCACCCTTGGTAATCTATATGCAAATGTTCTAGATCCTTATTCCAGGTTTTAATCACTTCTCAGAGCTCAAGTTGCAAATATGCAGAGGCTGACTTGACATCTCTGCATGGATGTCTAACGGCGATCTCGAACTTGGCATGGTCAGAACAAAGCACTTTTTTTTTCTTTTGGTTTTTAGTTTTTGGTTTTTTTGAGGCAGGGTTTCTCTGTGTAACAGCACTGGCTGTCCTAGAACTCACTCTGTAGACTAGGCTGGCCTCAAACTCACAGAGATTCACTAGCTTCTGCCTCCCCAGTGCTGGGATTGAAGGCATATGTCACCACACCCAGCCAGAACAAAACTCTTGATGTCAAACACTCTGTTCCTAATCCATGTGCATGTAACACACACACACATACACACACACACACACACACACACACACACACACACTTATATGCACACAGATCTCCACTTTTAAAATCCCAAACTGCCTCCCATCCTTCTCCATCCTTTCCCATCTTAGAAAGTGTCACCACTGCTTACTATATTAAACCAAATATCTGAGTGTTCTTGATTTCTCTTTTTGAGCCTCTTCCCTCTCCCTGTAACCCATTAGCCAATTAAGACTGTTGATTCTACTCCAGAAATACACAGGAGAACGTCAGTGATGACGCCGTGTTTCTGGCCTAGCGACTGCCCTCTCTTAGCGGGCTGGTTGGATGAGAAGTTGGTTTTAGAGTAGATACTGAAAATACTCGAAGGCAAAGCTGTCTTCAACAACAACAGGATAGCGGGTGGTGAGTGTGGAGCCAGGAGCCGGAAGGAATTCTTGAAGGTAATGAAGGCTCAGGCACTGACAAAGTACCCAGGAGGAGCTGGAAGTCCCTGAGATGCCTGGTGGACATGTCAGGACATGATGCGCAGGTGAGTAGAGGCCTGACCCCGGGGAGAAGCAACCAGGATGGTTAGACAGAGGAAAAAGCTGGAGGCTAATCGAGTGTTCTCTGGCTTCCGTCCTTGCATCCTTTCATCTCCAGTCCCCACGTAAGAGCCAGAGAGATGGCTGTCAGATCACGCCGGATCTCCGCTCACATTCCTTGTATATTGAGAGCAAAATGCAAACCCAGGGATTGTGACACCCACTACAACTCATTCTTCTCTTCCTTCTCCAGTTTCAGTCATGTGACACCCCCAACCCCACCCCCTCCACTATTTGATTGAGTATACTTCTTTTCCTCCGTGGCACCTCTGAACCATTTCTTCCTTCTCTCTGCGCTACGCTGACCTTGTGATCTGGCTGCCTCGTCAAAAGTAGCCAAGACAACAAGGGCCTTGAGCAGAGCTATCTGTAGAAAATCTGTTCCATACTTTCCAGGCATGGTTTTCTTAATTACTGACCATTACCTGTCACCAGACCATAAAGCACGCATGAGCAAGAGGCCTTGCCTTCATCTGTGCTGTGCTTAGCACAGTACCTGGGGATCCAGAAGAAGGCAATAACTGTGGAGAGAAACATGAGAGAATGTTATTACCAAAAAATGCTAATCTCCAACACTGCAGGGGTGATGTTCTGTCCACTCAGGAGAACAAAGCCTTTTTAACAACGTGTGCACCTTGCTGCAGTTGAATACAAATGGCCATTTACTAATTACAAATTAGTCTTATCTGTATAAGACAGCCTCCCGTGCAAGACCTCTAGCAGGAGTTCAGTGGTTTCTAACTTGGAAGGGTTCTTTATGAGTTTCTTCACATTTTACTTTAAACACATTCTCTTGGTTTGCTGATTCAAACTTCTGTCTTCAGTTGTAAATAAACAAAGTGTTGATTTATACAGTGGCATGAATCCTTAAGACTCATAATTCATGGTAGTTTGTTCATTCATTCATTCATTCATTCATCAAATGAGTGTTGGTGCCACCATGGGAACTTATAGGTGAACACAGAGATGAGGTCTGTCCTCAAAGAGAACACAATCTACTAACTAGACATGAATAAGTGTATTCTTGAAGTCACCAGTTAACGCATATTAATCTATATAAGCAGGGCTTGATGGGAGGAGAGACCGTAGCAGGATCTGGTACTGTCAAAGGAGGCTTTGTGAGTTTTTTTAAAATGTAGCATCTCATTTAACTCTCATCTCAAACCTAACAGATAGGGATGTATAGACAAGGAAACTGAGACCCAGAGAGACTGAACCCATGACTCAGGTCATACGGTGATAAAAAGCTTTTCAGTGATAACAGGCTTTTAAGCCAATTCTGCTGGAGCTGACCATCTGGTAGGGAAGTGGAAATATGTAGCTGGGGAAGTTGACATCAGGAAAATTGTTGTTTGTTATCTGAAGGGGATTCTCTGTAGTTCAATGTAGAAAGAATAGCTTTTGTGTTGTATGGATACACAACCTGCCAATTAAAAAAACCCATGGCCTATAGGAAAGGGTAGAATAGAAGGTGGGACATCCAGGAGGTAGAAGGAATTCTGGGAGAGAGTCACCCAGAAAGATGTGACAAGACTGACGCATGGTACCTGAGCACAGATAACCAGCCGCATGGCAGAGTGTAGGCTAAGAATAAATGGGATGTTTTAAGTTAGATCTAGTCAGAGAAGAGCCTTAGCCTCCCAGATGTTTTAACAGACACTAGTCACCACATCTGGCTTAGTGCGAACACATTTTGACACCGTGATATAATAAGTGCTCCACGAAGGCAGAGGCAGGCAGATTTCTGAGTTCGAGGCCAGCCTGGTCTACAAAGTGAGTTCTAGGACAGCCAAGGCTATACAGAGAAACCTTGTCTTGAAAAACCAAAAAAAGAAAAAGAAAAAGTGCTCCACGAGACATGAGAAAATTCACACAGGGCAGCTACACATGTCATGGAAGAACCTGGGAGTCCATGAAGAAGATGTGTAAGGTAATCTAAACTCTGAAGAATCATTTGTAAGACTCAAAAGGCAAAGGGTACCTCAGGTATGAGCAGAAAAGTACAGGTGAAGGGACTGCGGCCCTTTTAGGCTTCTAGGGGGGGCGTCTAGCCATGCTTTGTCTATGGAGAAGAGATGGGCTCACATCTGGATGAACATGTGAAGGTGGAGTTGATGGTGATGAGGACACACTTGCTCCAGAATTAGGCAGGGCTGGGCTTAAGGTCCGTTGGAGGGAAGATCACACAAAAGTTTTGAGATCCTAGAATGCAGAGCTTGAGCTGACTCACATGTAGATTTCTCATCTCAGTGGTAAGAGATGCCCATTGAGCATCTTCAAATGGGCAGCGTGGGAAGGAAGCGGAGCAGGTACAGCTCATCCTGCACCCAGGGAACAGGCAGGCTGCCTGGAAAGATAAGGCCAGGAAACATGGAACACTCAGTCATAATGGAACATCGTCCATGACAAGTTTCAACTGGATAGGTTGGGTTCTAGGCTGCTAATGTCCAGGGAAAAATTAAACATCCAGGGAAGTTGAGCAGACTGTGGAAGAAGCTAGTAGAATCAGCATAGAACCGTAGGATTGGACTGAAGAGGATTGGAACGAGGGAGCGGGTAGAGCTACTCTAAGATGTTGAAGGATAATTGGGCTTTGCTGGGGAGTACTTCATGCATGAGGGCCCTTACTCTCTGCACAGTTGATCCCTGGGCATAGTCCTGAGCCATTTGAATAGCAGACACCAGAGCCTTGGGGCCCTCAAGTGTGCTCACAGACAGTACTCAGCTGTAACTTAGATTTAGTACTACTGATCACTGGCTGGTCTCAGCCACTCTCTTTCCTCTTCAGACCTGTTGCTTAGAGCTTCTTCTGAGAGCTGACCTTGGCCGACTGGCTTGGTCAGGATTTCTTAGTAGATGAGTTTCTACTCCCTCTGAACAGTATCTCAGGCTGGTCTCGATCAATTCCTGGAGCCTTGCTCCCGCTTGCCCCTCCTGGCTGCCTCTTCACCCCCTCTGATAGAGCGACCCTGGGGTCATCTATCAAAACAGGCTTAACCCGGAACTCATGAGGTATGGAGAGGAACTATGGGAAAGATCATGGCTTTGTTCAAAAGCTCTTCTATCTGCAATATTCAAAGGAGATCACATCAAAAAACCACCTCCACGGCCTCCATGGCACCAAACAGAGTTGTGGCCTTAATGGTGTAAGCACACTGAGCAGAAATTTTATGATGACTCAGGGTTATAATGTAGCCTTATCTGACCTGTAGAGAGCAAGACAGGCATTGTATTCCTGTAGGGATGGCCACACTCTTAGGCGGAAAGCAAGCAGGAAGAGGGACCCTGACAGTTATCGGGAAACATATACAGACAAAAATATACATACACCTGTACCCATACATGTAAACACATGCAGAATCACACTACCATATAGCTATAAGATACAGCAAGCATACAAACATGCCCATCAACATACAGTACACACACACACACACACATTCACACACACACACACACACACACACACACACACACACACACACACACGTTCACACCTGTCTGAGGAAGCTACCTTGCACTTTAAGTTTCCAACACAAAGTGAGATTGGCGCTGATGCGCACCCTCCTTTGTGGACTCCCACTTGGAGCACCTTTGGGGGAGGGCTTCTCTCCTTCTGTACCGTTGAGTGACATCATTAAGGCTCTCAAAAGATTTAAGGCCATCCTCGGCTGATGTCACCTGCCACTTAATGGTGACAGGACTGATCTTTGTTTATTCACAGCGCATTTTCTTTTGCTAAGCAACATTAAATTGGAATCAAAATATGTGGGGACAGAGGGCCCAGTGATTATTCTTGATGCAGCTTCCCTTCACTTATTTTGTCTTGCTGTTCATTCTGTGCGTGGAGACCATTCATCACAAGCGTGGGGTATCTAGAAGGGGGCTCCATCAGCAAAGGCAACCTTCAGCTTAGCCCCTAGCTCCCTTGGGCCCTCTCCAGTTTATCTAAAACAAACAAACAAACAAACCACTAAACCCCACCCCTCCCTCTCATGCTCAACTATGTGCCCATTATTCAGCTAAGACTTAGGCAATCTAATTACATACCTGGGTGCTTGATCAAATCCCCACCTTCCAATTGAAAGAGGATGGCTAGGTTGGAGCTAGGGTCATCAAATCCAGGTTATGCCTGTAAATGGGATTAATTACTAACAGCATCCCTGTATTGGGGGATAATCACAGGGACACTGATTGGCAAGCAACCTTAAAATTCCATGGCTTGTTAAAAACCAGCCTAATTGCTCTGAATTTTGGGCAGGTTGGGATCAGCTATCTTAAGACGGCTCTGCTAGCGCGGCTGCACTCAGAAAACCCACCAGCCCCAAGTTCGCCACTGTTCCAGGAGGCTCTCGTTCTCCTTGAACAGGCAGGCTGACTAGACGTGTGTTTTATCATTGATATAAGAGAGTAACAAGAGATCCCGCTTCGCAGTGCAAGCATATGCTATGTCCCCTAGTAGCCCATCCCTTGAGTTGAGAGACGCGGCTAATCCCAGCATCAATGACACAGAAAAGTACATTCTATTCACAGCAGGAGGAGGATGAAGGAACAAATATTTGCCAAACAATAACCCAAACCAGGGTCAGCAGACTGTATAAACAGGGAACCACATACTAAATACCATATGCTCTGAAGACCGTGAGGTCTCTGTCATAATTGCTTGGCTCTACTGCTAGACTCTACAAATACTTGCAAGCAATAGATAAACAAGTGGGCATGACTTCAACTGAAATAGGCTCAGTGTGCCAGTCATTCATTGCTTGAGTTTCTCCATGGGTCCTTGGACAAACCTCATGGGAATAGCTGGGAAGAGAAAGAGTGCGCACACGTCATACATACAGATTACCAGCCCTGCCTTCAGGGTCCCCAGCCCTGACCTACAGAGTCTTAGTCTGGGAAATGGCACCCAAGACTCCAGAGATTTAACAAAGTCTTCTTGGGACTCAGATACACCACATTAATTGATCACAGCTAGAGTGGATGACCTTGAAAACCCCAGAACTTCTCAAGCCCGAGGAGATCTATGCTTGTGTGAACGTTGCTTTAGGGTGATTTTATTTTTAATTATGTATATGCATGTGTCTGTGGGTTTGTGCCCATGAGTGAAGGTGCCCGCAGAGGCCAGTAGAATCAGATCCTCTGGAGCTGGAATTACACGCAGTTGTAAGTTGCCTGCTGGGGACTGAGGAGTGAACTTGGGTCCTGAACCATCTCTTCGGTCTCTTGAGAAGTCTCTAAAGGGTCTCAGCTCTCCTCTTTGATCTACGTTTTTGTTTTTTATCCTTACCTTTTCCTTTATACACCTGTCTACCCAAATACTGAGACTGGGGTAAGAGGACTTCAAACACACTTCTTAGGGTTTCAGGATCACGAGGATCAGACTGGGACGCACTGGTGGGTCCTTCCTTCAGTAAAGCACCCCAGGAACCTCACGGGACCCAGCTGGTCTTAGGCCAGGCCGGCTCACACAGACACACATGGTTATGTTCACTCAGGCACCGGTCTTGTCATGTCTCACCAAACCAGCACCCACACTCAGCCTGCAGACCTGCTGGAAAGTGAGGCAGGAGTCCCCTCTGGGGTTAACATGAAGCCTTCTCAATGCCTCCCTCCCTAATGCCATCAACAACCTGAGTACTCCGGTAAACAATAATTCCTCCAAGTCTTACAAAAGCTTCACTCTGACAACAGCACCCATGAAACCCGAGCACGCCTGAGGGAAAAGTCATTTCTAAAATGTTAGGATTTATCTAATGGAGTGTTCTCCAACTTCAAGACCCAAATGAGGATAGATCCTAGAGTGCACAGCGTTCGAAAAGTGTTGTTAGAGCATTCCCTGTCTGCCTGTCATTCATTAGCCTAAGCGCTAGGGGGGAAAACATCCAACAGGTATGGTGGATTCTCAGCTAATTAAGAACTTTGTGAAGGGAAAAAAAAAAAAGCAATTACCACTCTTGCTATATACTGAAGAAAATCAACACTCCGATAGATTGGGACCACCCCATGGTGATGATCCATCCCCAGTTCTCTGGCGAGCTTTCACCCTTTGGCCCACACTAGCTTCCAGGCAGGGTGCTCTGGTCTCCAGGGAAGCCTAGCTTCTCTCTAGCAATTGATTTAGCAGCATAGACCCCCCATAAAGCACAACGTACAGAGAGCAAAGGTGACCTGGTTTTCTATTTTTTATTTATTTATTTATTTTATCTTGCTCTGATTTTTAGCGTTGCTGACATTTCCATATTTTTGGCATTTGGTTATGTATTAGGCATTTAAGATGCATTTATAATATTAACCTTTTTAGAAGGGCCACTTTTAAAGCAGTCATCCTTGCCTGCTTAAAATGCAACTCTGAATGTTACCTGCAATCCCTGAAGTTGGAGTTAATGAATCAAAGCTCGGAAATACAGAGAAGAGTGGGAGGTGGCAGGGGACGGAAGGCTTTGCTAACAAAATGACCTCCAGCAAAATATCAGCTACCCAGCCAAGTGTCGCCAACGCCAAACAGTTTGGCTCTGTCTCTCCTTCCTGCAGCTAACGCCGCGTCAAAGAGGCTCATTCCTTATCTTTGTCAGATGTCAGGAGGCCAAAAGAAGGAAGCAAGGCCTGCCATGAGAGGAAGAAAGCACCCCTACTTTTCTTGGGGTCCAACACTGAAGTCAGCCTTTTCTCTTCACTCGTCTCTCCCATCTGCTATCTGCACAGATGCACATTTAGATTTTTTAAAATCTAAATGATCCCCAAGTAGCTTGTCCAAGGGACACAGCAGAGGTCAGCAAAATGTGGTCCATGGGTGGGTCAAATAGTTGGGTTTGTCCTTGTGAATAGTTTGATCCGGAGCTCAGTCTCTCCTGACTATTTGCACATTGTCAAAGACAGTTTTTAAATTGTTTGTTTTTTTTTTAATCTTTAACACTTAGAGGACAGTATCACACTCTGTACCCCAGGCTAACCTAGTACTCGCTGTGAAGCCCAGGCTAGCCTCAATCCTCAGACTCGTAATGACCCTTCTGGATCACTCTCCCATAAGATCTGGGGTTACACTCAGGAGCCACTAGACTTTATTAAGTGGTTTCAAGGCAGCGGAACTGACTAGACCACATGAGCCACATGGCCAAACATTGTCCCCTAAAAGCCTTCCTGACTACAACCCATAGGAATAGAACTGCAGCCTACCAGCATGAGCTCAAAGACCTTGGGGGGAGTGGCTAGCCTTGCTAATACATCTCCTTGGGAGGTGTTTCCCCCCCCCCTGCCTCCTCCAATGCTGGGCCCTAGCCCAGAATCTCTTAACCTTTTTATTATTATCCCCCATTAGAGAAAATGCTTTTTAAAAAATTCAAAAGTGTTTTGGGAAGGAAAAAAAAAAAAAAACCACCCACAAAGTAAAAATTTCCATCTTGACCATTTCTATGTGCACAGTGGAGTAGTGCTAAATATATTCACATGTTACATAACCAATTTCCAGAACCTTTTAATCAACCCAAACTAACACTCAGCACCCATTAAACAACAGCCCTCCTTCTAGCCCCTGGCACTGCCGCTTGGACTCCGTTTCCATGGATTTGATGACTTTAGAGACTTCACATAAAGGAACCACATGGGACTTATTTCATGACTGGCTCCTAAGTAAACTACTTAGCAGTGTGTGTGTGTGTGTGTGTGTGTGTGTGTGTGGTGTGTTGAAGTATGTTATGCATATGTACATGCAGATGCACTCTCTCATGCATTCCTATGTAAAGGCAAGAGGTTAACCCTGGGAGTCTCTCTCGCTCTCTTATTTTAGAGAGAGTGTCTCTCACTGAACCTGTAGCTTGCTATGACCTAGGATATATTTGCCTTCTCTCTCCACTCTCCTGCCCTGCTACTGCGGTCAGAAACAATCTCCACGGTGTCTGACATTCTTACATGGGTTCTAGGGCCCCATGCATGCAAGGTAAACATTTTACCAATGGAATCCACCTCTCTACCACTGTAATATTTCAGATATTTCTCCTCCCCCAAGAACCATAGAGAATGCTTCAACCATGCATCTGTGGCCACACCCATATCCAATGCCCTGTTGCTTCTTACCCCTGGGATCTGCATACTCTTAAATCTTCCTAGAGTTCCCTTCCCTGAACTTCTTCCAACTACACCCCGGATATCAGTTCTTCTGGGAAGTCATCCCGGATTCTTCTGGTTATGCCCACAGGTTCCACTTCTGCCACCTGTATACCATAGGCGGCTGCCTTCTGTCTCACTCCAAGCCCCGAGGGAAGGCTCCTTTGCCTTTCCAGACTATCCCAGATCTCTCAGAACACCTCATCTCTGCTCCCTTCACTCTGTGTGGTATTGGGAGCAGAGGACACCCCCACAGAGTCCTATCCCAAGAACTTGTCTCATCTCACAGGAATGCTCAGAGCATGCCTAGCCTCTGTGACCAAGTAAGAAAAGTGAGATTTGGGGAGAGGTCTTGTGGACCTCTGTCCCAGGTCACGTGACTTAGAGGAAGTATGTGTGGCAAGCTCTTTGAAGTGAAACTAGTCAGGGTTAATTTGGATCCAGCCATTAGCTGCTATATGCCTTTGACTGATAGCATCTCTGGAAGACTCCGTTTCCATGACTGTACAACCTAATGTCACAGTGAGGGACCCATAGGCTGGTTTGTATTAAAAACTCAGAAAGCACTCAAAAGTGACAGTCATTTCTAATCTGTTTTTAAGTGCATATATATGTGTGTGTGTGTTTACAAGTGAAGGCTGGTGGGCAACCCTGGCTTTCATCTTCAGAAATGTTGTCCACTGTCTTTGAGACAAGGTCTCTTCCTGGCCTGGAACACACCAATTAGACTACGCAGTGAGCTGAGAGTACCCGGGATCCTTCTGTCTCTCTTTCCCAGGAGCTGTGACTTACAAGCATGCCTGGCACTTATACATAGTTCTGGGGATAAACGTCAGGCTCTTATGCAAGCCAAGTGCATGATTTACCAAATGATCTGTCCCCCAGCCCCCACTGCTAATCTCCTCAACAGTGGAGCTGGGGTTTTCCCTTGGAGCTTCTAGCCTGGAGAGTTCCTCTTGTGCCACATCACCAGGTGTCACTGTGCTCACAAGCAGTGGGAACAAATTTGTTTCAGGCCCCCAGATTCCATGAGACCAGGGTTGTCCACTAGCCACCACAGGTATCATCCAGGTCTCCAGGAACAAGCAAGGCATCTTAGGAGTACACAGCCAGGAGTCCAGATTAGAAAAAAAGGAAGCCGAAAACTCTCAGGAGATATTTCCATCCAATCCTGGCAGCCTGATGAATCACCCTCCTCTGCTCTAGGAATATTTCTGTCTCAAGACCAAGGCCATTTGTGCAGATTGAGAGCCTTCCCCGCTCCTCTGTGCTGGAGCACAGTGACAAATCTGACTGCCCAGTTCCTATCAGTATCAGTCAACTGAAGCCCTGTTACCTTCTGTCTTATCCAACAGGCCTGGCTTTGATGAATCCATTAGATGCTAGTCACAGGGGTGTGGTGTAAAGGGGCCGGGGACATAGAGGGAGACAGGGAGTCAAGGACAGAGAAGACAAGGAGAAAGGAGAAAGACAGACAGGCAGGGTAAGAGAGACAGATGGACAAGGTAGAGAGACAGACAGGATAGACAGGGAGGGAGAGAGACAAACTGACAGGGGGAAAGAGACAGACAGACAAGGGGAGAGAGAGACAGGCAGGCAGAGAGTGAAAGAGAGAGAGAGAGAGAGAGAGAGAGAGAGAGAGAGAGAGAGAGAGAGAGAGACTGCCTCTGTCTCTGGGAAATACTGTTCACTCACCAGGAAGATCAGTTCTTTTCCTGGCCTCCCTGTTCCCATTTGTGAGAGGCACTCCTGACACCTTGAATAGCTCTCTAGGCTCAAACTCCCTGGCATATAGTAGCCATTCAGCTATGTCATTCTGTCCTTGGGGACCAGAAAAGAGGAGGCAACTGTCTCAGGTGCAAGATTTAAGGTACTCCAAAATTTTTCAGTAGCTGAGATAGAAAAAAAAAACAAACATTTTAATTCGCTACTTTTTCAAAGACAAGTCACAACTATGGCTAGGGATGCAGTACGGTTGATAAAGTGCTTCCCTGGAAGAAACAGAGCCCTGGGTTTGATCCCCGACATTGCATAAAACCTGCCATGGTGGAGCACACCTGTAATCCTAGCACTCGGGAGGCATAGAAAGGAGGAGCAGAAGTTCAAGGACATCTCCAGCTACATAGCAAGTTCAAGGTCAGTTTAGGCAACACTAGATCCTGACTCAATAAATAAAACCTGGAAACTGCTAGAGATGATCATATTCAGTAAATTAAGCCAGTCTCAGAAAGAGGAATCATAGGTTTTCTCCCATTTTTGATTCTGAGATCTTATAGAAATATCAAATCCAGTGTGTGTGTGTGTGTGTGTGTGTGTGTGTGTGTGTGTGTGTAAGACATGAAGGAATAAGCAAACTTGCCTAGGGGAACAAGAGGAATTAATGGGAGAAGAAATGGTAAGGGAGGGAAGGAGGACACGTGCAGTGTACAGTATGTAGTTTTTCAAATGGTTTTATGCAGCACAGAACCATGTACAGTGAGTGTATACAAAGAAAAAAGTAAAAAAAATTAAAATCCATGCTAAAGAGAAATCTATGATGCTCATAACCTGCTGTAGATAAAGGCAGCATCCGTGGCCTGGATCAGCAGCTTCAGGATCTGGTGTGACTTAGCATGACCCCTCTCCAGCCTTGGAGGAAGATTCATCAAAGCCAGTGACTCACTTAGAGACACGGTGGATTTGTGCTATGTTTGAAACCATCCAGAGAGTCTGGAAAACCCCCAGAACAGCATGGAACAGTCCTAGGATGTTGAGTTAGCCTGGGACTCTCCAAGATGTGCCTACCCACGACCACACCCTGTGGGATGAAGAAATGAGCAGCCAGAACAAAAAAGAATCTCCCTTCCTTCTGCAATTCTATACTGGAAGAGGGTGCAATCTCTAATTTCTGCATAGCCTTGTGCATCTGGGTTGGGAGCCAGAGGACAAAGTGTGAATTCCTTGGGAACTGAGTTTCGCCCATCCTTGTGTCCCTGGGCTTCTTCACATTGGTGCACACTGGGCAATAGGTTCTTGACCTCTGATTGTGCTAGTTGCTTGTCCTCTGTGGTGACATGACAGTCATAGGGAGACATCCCCTTTCCTTCACAGTCCTTTAGAAGTCAAAGCTGTTCTGGATGCTATGGATTCACCAACCCCTCTCAAAGGTCTTCAGATCTAGCCTGAAGCACTAGAAGATGCTCAGATGCTGAAGCCCATCCCAGAGGCTTGATTCTTGTCCTGCACACTTGATAGCCTGAGCTTCTCAGACCGTGTAAGACTCAGCCTTTCCCAGCCAGCAGCAGGTGGAGGGGTCCTCACCGCTTCTTTATGAGAATTAGCTCAAATGGATTCTATGTTGTTACCCCGCCCATAGGAATCATCACAGCCCTCTTGGCCTCCATTACTGTTATCAATTCTGTGCTTTCTAGTTAGAATGCTGTAGCCATCATTTTGACCTGGGTTTGTTTTCAGCTTTGAGTGGTTTAAATGCATCTCATTTCTGGAGATTTTAGGTGTCTGGCAATTATCATTTTACCTGGATGTTAGTGCTGATATTAGCCTAACTGCTTGCATTTATGTTTTCCCATCAGCGGGTTCTCGTGGTTTAATGTAAAAGGGGATAATAGACCTATCTCCTTTGAATCCAGCTGCCAAGCTTGGCTCACATTACACTGGTTCATAGACTTTGGGGGCTAGCAAATAATCGGCAGGCTCGTCAGCTCCAAGTCCTCCAAGCGATGGGTCAGCCCCAGCTTACTATTATCACCTAATAGTTTACACTGTATTATTCCGTAGTTACTTCGTGAATCACACTGACAGCTCTTGTGTTTGTAGTTCGCCTGCCTTTTCCTTCCGTCTTCTGCTGAGATTGCCATCAGTCTTCCGCTTGCCCCAGGAAGGCAACCCCCATCACCTGCTGAATACACAGGACCCTTTGTGGACCCTTGTCAGAGGGGATGACACATGAGCCACCATGAGCTTGGGTTGGGGTGCTCCTCTTTAGAAGAGAGGCTGTTGCTTGCATTCTGAATAACCCTTCTGCATCCCACTGGTCACCTTGCCTTTTCTGACGAGGGCTTAGCATCTTCTTTATGTGAAAATCCCCTTTGGCTAAACTGATGGGGGGGGTCTATTTGGGACATGTTGTATGACTGTGATCATAGGTCAGAACGAGCTTTTGGAGCCACGAAGATCCCAAGCCAAACCCCACAGTTGCCTTTTGCTCCTTTAGTGTCTTTCTTCACTTCTGAGCCTCAGTTTTATATCTATGAAATGGGTACATTAGCACCTCTCTATAAAGTGCCTCAGCTAATGCTCCGCCCTCTGGGTTTATTTTAGGATAAGGAAACATTACAAATACCTCCGTTTAGAATCTGTAGACTCTGGAGGTCCTTAGGGTTCCAACTAAGTTTCAAACCCTGAAGCAAGGGTCCTTGTGCCAAGGGGACTTGGGACATAATTGCGCTAGTGAAACACTTAATTTTAGACTTAGAGCAACTGAGCAGTGTCCTTGTCTGTCTCCTTCCTGGGGACGTTGAATGCCTGCATTTTGTAACCCCAGGCTGAAGAAAGAGTTTGTTGTGCCAACAGCAAGGAAGAAGGGTCTTCCTCACAAACCAGCCTTTTGTTTAAGGAGCGTCCCAGCCCCGGGCTCTAGGAAAGGACTCTCCAAACCGTCAGAAAGGAAGCACCAGGGAGTAAAATGCAAATCTGCCCCTGGCAGGAGAGGAGCCCTCCTACCCACAATCCCCCTCGGCTCTCAGCCCCCAAGAGCCTATGGGCATCGTGAAATGATGTTTCTAACATGCAAAACTTTTAAGATGGTTTCTTGACTATTTTTCGTACTTAACGTTGTTTATTTATTTGAATACGGGTTATTTTACTGAAAAAGGAGTGCTCGCTCTCTAAGGGAAGAAGAAAACTCCCATCATCAAATCACCGAGAAACAACTGCGGTGATTTAAACTTCTTTGTGAATTTTCCTGCTGTCATTTCACGGTGCTGAGGTATTTTCGCCTAGTTATAATTCTGCACACGCGATTTTGATTCTATCTTCTCCCTTTCACATTTTAATATTTTAATATAAAAAGTCCCCTGCCCGGTGACTCTCTGATATTCTCTTAACCGACAGTGTGAGTCTTCCCCCAACCCCTGTAATTGCTGCACGAACACGGAGTGTCTGGGTTGTATCCAATTATTTCATAGTAGAAATAAGACCCTGATGGGCATCTCTTGGCACGGAACCTTCTCCACAGTTGAGGCTGTTTGCTTAGAAAATTACCTGGCCCGAAGAAATGGACAGTTTCTTATTTCTCCTAATCCATTATCATCAAACAGTTTTTTTAAGTCATTTTTCATCTTAAAAACAAATAAACAGAAGGAGTATGAAGCTGGAGTAGCTTTCCAGCACCCCAGAGGCAGGCTCCTAAACCCTGCTTTCCAATCTAACCCCTCATAAGGAGACAATGGGAATTTGAGAGAACAAATATTGACAAGTGTGTGTGTGTGTGTGTGTGTGTGTGTGTGTGTGTGTGTGTGTGTGTGTGTGTGTAGGGGTGGGGGTTCATGTGCATGTGAATGCCAGAGATCAACTTCAATGTGCTTCCTCGGTTGCTTGTTATATGAGACAAGGTCTCTCAGTGGCCTACAGTTCATCATTTTGGCTAAATGAGCCGGCTACTGAACACCAGGGATCTATCTGCCTGCCTCAGTGCCCCAGGACTAGGGAATGGTGGTGCCTTTAAAATGTTTTCACTTGGGTTCAGTGGATGGAAGTCAAGTGCTCATGGCTGCAAGCTAAGCACTCTCCCAACTGAGATGTCTCCCAGGCTCACCTGAGCTTTGAAAGGCATTGATGTGCTGGATGTGAGAGGGGACCCCAGGGCCCTCATTTTGGTGGCCACTTATTCTCCTGAAACTCCATATTGGGGTGATCTCAATAGGTAGGCAAAGTTAGGACTGGCTCTCCAAAGGAGGTGCCTGATGGACCCCGTCTCTACTGCCTGTTCACTCAAAGACTCTGGATAAAGATCTGCCTCCTCCAATCTCTTGTTTTCCCATCAGGAAGCTAGTGTGAGGACCAAATGATGTTGTCTGAGGGAACATATCTAGCAGGTTATCTGGTCCACAGGAATTGCATAATAGTTATTACTGTTCTAGCTTATGAGTTGTAAATTGCTTCTGCCTGGCATGACAAAGGACTCTTTGGTGCCCAGGAGTCGACGTGTGTGGAAATGCAGACCACTAAAGGCGACAATATAAAAAAGGTGCCTTTTCCCCGTGTTTTTCCTTGGGTTCAGCGCTTCAGCACCTTTTGGTGTTTTGGAATTAATTTTTCAGAAGGAACTAAGGCAGTGCCCAGCTGAGTAAATATGAGAGAGCCGTGGTTCTAGAGGCATGTAAGGGCTCTGAGTTTCGAAGCCAAGTCACGCAGACTGAAGATTCTGGCTCCAGCTGCTCCATCACTTTGAATGAACACCTTCACCTTTCTGAGCCTTAGTGTTCTTATCTGGACAATGAAGACAATAGCAATTTCTATTTTAATAGTCTTGCCAAGAGGGATACAGGAGAAAACGTGCCCGGCGTGGTACTTGGATATAATGGGACAAAGCAATGCTAGTATCTTAAACAAGCAAGCTCAGATCTCTCTCCCTGAATGCTGAGAAGGTTGTGGGTGCTCCAGAATCCGTGGGGATAATGTGAGGCAGTTGAACCCTCCGTGGGCCTATCTCTATGAGCCAACACTTAAGGGAAAAAAAAGATACCCATGCACCTGGAAAGAATGAAGTGCCAACTTAGGAAGAGGAAAAGACACAGCAAAGACACGTGGTACAGTGAAAGACCACAGCACACGTGGGCAGAAAGGATGGGAAGAGAGTAGGCTCTAAGCCACAGGGATGGCCTGTATGCCAGGTTACATGCCATGTGGTCTGATGCAATGATGAAATTCCCTGGGCCGCTGTCTCCTCGCCTCCAGAGTAGGGTCGATGCAAGTGAGCCACAAGGTGTCGTGAAGACTCACTCCCGAAGAGTGCCTGTGTGTGGAGCCTGGCTCAGCACATGCAACCTCTATTCTCAAAAGTCTGACTGTTGGTCTCCAAAGCCTAGCCTCAGCCGTGCCAGAGGCCAGATGTCCAGAACCATGTAAGTGCAGTGAGCTGGGTACCAAGATAGAGTCCTTCAGCAGATCCTTAGTCTTGTAGAGAAGTTCCTTCCCTCAAAATGAGCATGCATGTGCACACCCATGGAGAGAGGTGGAGAGAGAGAGAGAGAGAGAGAGAGAGAGAGAGAGAGAGAGAGAGAGAGAGAGAGATGACCTTAGGCCACAGAGCAATCTCTAGCAGATGTGGGGTGAGCCACAAAAAATGCAGGTAAGCTGCCTAAGGACAAATGTGCCTCTGGAGAGATCTGGTGCTTTCTCCCCTCCTAGAACATACTTCTCCTCACTGTTGGGGCCAGTTTCTTCCCATGAGGAGAGGAGAGTTCAATCATGTCTATACTGTGCTTCTAGACAGCTCCATACACAGAGCACCTCTGCCTTCCATAAGCCTGCAAGGCCAGGATGATGACCCACAGTGACTGAGGGAAAACAGGGGACTCGGGAGCCTGAATGGATTGTGGCAGGTGGCAAACCAGCCAAGGACACAACCAAGGTTTGAACTCAAGTTCCTTTTCGCTGGGTTTGCTAATTAAACTAAATACTCCTCAAAAGAAAGGTGGTGACTTGGACATAAACAGGGAGCAGGACCAGGTCATGTGATGAGCTTTTCCATCTGGGCCACGCTACCCCTGAAATGTGGGCCTCGTTTATCACATCTGTAAAATATGAGTGCTTCCCAAGTGGCTCCTGAGATTTGCTTCCCGGCAGGAGCAGTTGTGCCTGGAGTCTGAGTTCCGCTCATCACCCAGAGCTCATCTGCCCCTGCTTCCCTGGCAGCCTTGCAGCAGATGACCCCCTCAGCCAAGGAGACGCTGACAACCGAACTGTGCTTAAAGCTGTGTGTGACAAGCACCGACACCCTTCTGTACCCCAGATTCCCAAAACACCCCATAAAGTGAGTCTTAGCAGCCCAATTCCACCAAAGAGGCTGCCGAGGCTCTAAGAGAAGAAGAGACATTTAGCCACCACTCCACTCACTAATGAAGCAAAGGGACTCAGACTCACAGCTGCTTCATCAGCCTCCGTACCCCACTATGCAGATATTGCCTTTCTTAAATCCCGGGCTTTCTCTCTACCTCTTAAGAAAGTTTATTTTTCAATGAGGAAATCTCTCGGCCATTCAGCTCCTCCTGAGCTCCAGGAAAGGGGGAGGGGGGCCCCATAAGAGGGTACAGGTGTCTGGAAACACTTAGATTTACACTATCTCTATTATTTGCCTCTCTCTCTCTCTCTCTCTCTCTCTCTCTCTCTCTCTCTCTCTCTCTCTCTCTCTGTGTGTCCATGGTTAGTATCAGAGGGTTTGCTGAATTTCTATTTTTAAAAACTTCATAAACAAAAACTGTTCTGAAGAAAAGATGAAGCAGAGCAAGGGTTTTCTTTTCAGCTCTTTTGCCTAGTTCTTCAGCCTTCATCTCATGAAGCAAGCAAAAACTGGAAGGCAAAGAAGTGTGGGACTTCACCAGACGGAATAAGGGTAGGAGAGAGCCGGGCGTGGTGGCACACGCCTTTAATCCCAGCACTCAGGAGGCAGAGGCAGGCGGATTTCTGAGTTCGAGGCCAGCCTGGTCTACAAAGTGAGTTCCAGGACAGCCAGGGCTACACAGAGAAACCCTGTCTCAAAAAAAAAAAAAAAAAAAAAAAAAGGGTAGGAGAGAAAGTGGGGTTCATGGGGTTCACATGTGCCTCCTGAGATAGAAACTTGAGTCACTGAACCCTGCCAGGGTTGGGTCCCAAGATCTACAGTATCCTGACCATCCTAGAAGAGGATCAAGAGAACAAAGGTGAGAAGGAATGATGGAGAGGGAAGGAGAAAACACAAGACCTACACAAAGGCTGGTTTCCTTGGGCTGTTGATCTCCGAAGCAGTCCAGCTACCTACAGCAACCCACTGCGGTCCTATCAGCACCAAGGCCAGCACCCACTTAGTCTCCTATTGGTGGAAGACTTCCCACCTTCCTGGTTCACCAGGCCCAGAGCAAGCGGATACCTTCTGTGGCTTGGTAAATGTCCTTTCAGAAGGCTTTCCTTTAGCTCCCTTCTCATCTCCTGCCACCTTCTGCATTCCGTTTCATAAGGCTGCCGAGGCAAAGCAGCATAAAGCCCAATGGCTTCAAAATAAATGGGACTGGTGCCCGTTCTTCCAGGAGCTCAGTGGAGGGGATGATACGGCATGAAAATAGACAATTACCCTCAGTGAAAAGCATGCTATACTAGAAGCATGTGAGATACAAATTCACTGGAAGGGAGCAGTATTCCCAAGGCTGTGGGGATGACATCACTGTTTGAGGACTGAAGTGTGACACAGCCACTACTCTCTCTTTCCTGTGACATTACTGTCTGTTTCTGACACCTGTGGTCATTCATGGTCTATAGACAGTACATGGAAAATTTCAGACGTGGATAATCTCTACGTTTTAATTGTGCATTCTTCTGACTGACATGATGGAAATCACATGTCTCCCAGTTCCATCCTGGCCTGGATGTGAATCTACGAAGCACTAGACACACTACCATTCCTACCTTAGTCAGCAGGCGTACTGTCACAGAATCCCGGTACTGTGGTGTTCCAGTGACCTCAATTTTATTCCATAATGAGTCCGACCTGGGAAGGGAGTGATGTTGGGACTTGAATATGACAAAGAAAACCCTGACGTTCTTTTAAGTGAAAGCTGAAAAATGTTGACTTTATATTGTAAAATTTATTAGCTTATATTATAAACTTATAAAAGTTTATAATGAAAGAAAAACATGGTGTGTGTTAAGGCTTCTAGATCCATGGTTAGAACAACTCTTCTGGGGCTAAAGGGATGGCTCAGAGGGTAAGAGATCACACTGCTCCTAACCAGAGGACCTGAGTTCAGTTCTCAACCGTCATGTCAGGTGATTCCCAACTGCTCCAAGAAATCAATAACTTCTTTTGGCCTCTACTGGGCAGGCACGCACACACACACACACACACACACACACACACACACACACACACGAAGGAAGAGGGGTATATAAGAAAAGAACCTCATAATGTAGTATAGAAGAAGGATTATGGGTAACACATCTGTTGGCTAGAGAGAAGGACTGCTGGAAAGCACTGGAGGGTAAGTCTGAAAGAGATGGCAGAAGATGCTAAGATGGTTAACATAGTGATTGTGAGGTCTTGGTTTCGCTGTGTAGACAGTGAGACATGTACTCTGGGTTAGGCAAAGATTTGGGCCATCAGCAAAAATCTGAAAGTCGTTGCCATGCTTCAGGTGTAAGGAAATAGGATCTACCCCTGGGTAGTGTTGGGATTGGGGCAGAGACAGTTGCCAGATCTAGAGTTGACTGTAGTACTGTGGGAGAGGCAGGGAAACTGTTGCAAATTCCCACAGGATATGTTTAGGAATGACAGAACCCTTTGAGAGGATGTTGGACTGCAATTCTGCAGGTTTGCTTCAGCTTTGGGAGTTGCTGGCTTTTCTCTGGGGAGTAGGGTGTTTGGGTTGAGAAGTGCACACTCAGCAGCAGCCTCCCGTCTAGTGAGAACCAAGCATGGGCTTTGGATCGAGTGCTGTGTTAAACAACTCAATAAACAGCTGTTCCCAGAGCCCTGCAAACCCTCAGAGTGGGTATCAATTCCTCTATTTTATAAGTGAAGCAGTTGAAGTTTAGAGAGGTTAAGCAAATTGCCCAATGATAACCAGTCGAGCAATTTATCTCTTTTCAGTGTTTTGAAATTCAGCAGTGAGGGAAAAAGCATGAATGGGAGTTGTGCAGCCCAGGCTCCAACCCTATTCATACTGGGTGTAGCACTAGGAGGCTGGTCAAGGTAATGGCTTCAAGCTTGATCTCTAACAGAGGTAGTTGTTCACTCTACATCATAGAACCTCGCTTCTAAAACCTACAATGAGATGCCATATTTGAAATCCCTTATGTGAGTAATGGATGGCAGACATGAATCTCTGGATAGAAGGGTACCTTTCTAACTAGATTCCAACAAAATGCTTTGTGACATAGGGCTAGTTCCTTGACCCTTCTGGAACTCCATTTTTCTAATCTGCAGAAGAAAGGCTTTTTTTTTTTTTTTTTTTTGAGGCTCTGAGTAAAATACAAAGCAGAGGTTGTCAACCTGTGAATAATCCTGTTAGTCTCCATGCCAGCCATGTGTAATCAGCAGCATTGGCATCACCACTCCCTCTGTCGCATGGATCACAATCTAGTCATCATTGCGATAGGTCCATTTGCCTTACACGAACCTTTTATCATCAAGTCTTATGCCTTCAGCCTTTCGGATATCTCTCTCTCCTCCTCCTCATTCCTGTGGTCTCTGGACCAACCCTAGAAACTCTTTTCCTTATGGTTGGTGTCAGAGTGTAAAACATTCCTTGTTGACTTAAGTGTTTAAACACTTGGTTCCCATGCGGTGGTGAGGTGTGGGAAGAGAAAGTGACTCCCTGGAGGTGGGCCTTGAGGCTATTTATAAAACTTCCTGTTTGCTTTCTGCTTCTTTTATGCAAATACAACCTAATTAGCCAGACTCCTGCTCCTACTGCCCAACATCCCTGACTGCTGCCTTCTCTCCCTTGTCAAACGGTTTCTATCTGGAACTCAAAGCCAAAATAAAACCTTTCTCCCTTAAGTTGCTTTTGCCAGGGTGTTTGGTTGCAGCAGTGAGAAAGCAGCTAAGGTGTCTAGCTTATGACATACACTCTTGTCCTCTCTCTCCTCAGTGAAGAAGTCAGTTCAAATCCACAACTGTTAGCAGAGCATTGTCCTGTTCAAAGTCCTTCATCAGCTCTTCTGGTTTCTTCCTAAGTTCTTCCCATAATTCATAGGGCCGTCTGGGATCTGGAGCTGACAGCATCCCAGGCCATCTTTGGGCTGATCTCCATTCATTCTTTCACTTTTCAGCCACTCAACACTGTGTCCCTTCCTGCCTTAGAGTGTGCACTTCCCTTCCTGCCTGGATTGACTTCTCCTATGCTCTTCACCCAGGAACCTGCTCAGTCTTCAGGTTCCAGTTTGGAATTACTCCCCCTGCCCTGCAGAGTTTCCCTCAGCACCCTGACCTAGTTTAGGGCAGCTGGTGACACACTTTCAGACATCCTTCCTGTCTTTCTCCCAAGCCATTGTCACAGACTCCTTTAATTAATCCTTTGTGTGAATATCTACTTAATAGCTGTTCTCCCATGGCACCAGGAGCTCCATAAAGTCAGGGCCTAGTCTGTTTGTTTGCCATGGCATCTCCAGTGGCCAGGCCCTAATCAATAGTCAATATGTGGCTGCCAAATGGTGGGCAGAGTGTCAGATGAAAAGCCTTTAGTACAGAGACTGAAGTCAGCATTCAGCCAGTATTATTTTCCTTCCTTCCTTCCTTCCTTCCTTCCTTCCTTCCTTCCTTCCTTCCTTCCTTCCTTCCTTCCTTCTTTTCTTCCTTCCTTCCTTCTCCTTCTGCTCCCCCTCTTCCTCCTCCACATATCTCTGGCTCTGTCTGTCTTTTTGTCTGTTCATATCTCTCTCTCTCTCTCTCTCTCTCTCTCTCTCTCTCTCTCTCTCTCTCTCACGCACGCACGCGCGCGCACACACACACACACTTCTTTCTACTAATAAAAACTTATTTGCCTATACAGGCCTAGTGATGCAGGCAGGTAAGCCCAACTACTCAAGAGACTAAGGCAAGAAGGTCACCAATTCAGAACCTGCCTGGGCTATGGAGTAAGTTTGGGAGCAGCCTGGAGAACATAGTGAGACCTCATCTCAAAATAAAAAAAAAAAAAAAAAAATTAAAAAAAAAAGCATGTCCGTTCATTCTGGGGCTATAGCTCAGTGGTGAGGACTTGCCTAGCATATGTGAAGCCTGTTTCTGCTGGATGTCTACCTGGGGAGTAGGAAGACCCTCTCAAAGGGTAGCCATACTGTTAGCTCTAGAAGGTGTACCATTTTTATAAAGCAGTTACACTCAATTGCACTCCCGCCAACAGCACACAACTGTCTTATTCATTCAAGTATCTCTCCAGTCGTTTGCAGATCAGTTCAGGAAGTCGTAGAGAGAGCCACAGTGTCCTATCCTCCAGAATTTTTGTTCCTGTGACTCTTCGGTCCAGCTTTTACTTTATCAGCTGCTACTGTAGCTGTACTTCTGACCCCCAAAATTCCAGGGTTCACATGTCACATTGCTGTCTTGCTAGCTCTTCCTGTCCTAACACTACCCAGGAAGTAACTTCCTCTGAGAAGCCTGCCCTATCCCTCTTCTCTGCTCACCACGGCAGCACCCCAACTCCCTTACTCGTCTCCCCTATCAGCCTGTAGGATAGTGACACTCTCGTATGGAGATGTTGTGTCTCGGCCTTCATTACCCTCTGTACTTAGAGAGCTGTGATGACCAGGATAGGCTGAGACCTAGGTTCTCAGAAAGTGAATGGCAAGGCAGTTGTATGAGTTGGTCAGTTCATAGAGAGTGAGGGTCAAGACTTCTGATTCTCTTGGGTCAGACCGTTCAACACTCTGTGCACTCAGCAGGTGCCTAATAGGGGCTCGCTGCAGCAAATTGGCACAAATCACAAATGAACTTTCCCCATTACTTTAGGGAAAACGACAGGTCTGTCATTTTGGCTGAATTCTGAAAGTATTTGGCTCTTATTTCCCACCGGCATTTTCCACTGTCACTTGGGAGGCAAAGTGGGGTGACTCAGTCGTATTTCTCACCCACGCGCGGAGCTGTCTTTGCCCCACTTTCAGCCTGCCACAGGCTCTGATCTCTGAGATCTGAAGTTCAGAGATGGGGTGTTAGGGATAGAAATGAAGACAACCCCACCTCCTGCACACACACACACACACACACACACCCAAGCCCTCAACAACAGAGTCTCAAGGCAGGGCTAATTCTAACTGCTGTTGGCTGACTCTGGTCTGTTCTGTCTCTAAGAGGGAGAAGCCAGAGTTGGGGGTCATTGTGGGAGTCTTTCCAGTTTTCAGACAGGACAGAAAAAACAGTGATGTCTTGAGTAGACTGAGACCCAGTGCTGTCCCCACCGTCCCCACTGTTTAACTTCCAGAACTGTGCAGTGCCTGGCCAGATTATGGCCTGCAGGACAAGACACTGGACCACCTTAGTTAGGCTGACATCACACTGTTCATGAGGGGGGCTGTAAACCCAGCAAAAAGAAAATACATAAGGAGACATGTATATATCCTTTTTTCCCCATGAAAGAACTCATTTTTTAATCCAATGTTTAATAGTGTTTGTAGCCTGTTTTCACTGAGGGCTGAGATATGGCTACTTCTGAGTCTTGTCTACACCTAGAAGCAAAGGTGAGCCTTTAAGAAAGAAATATCATCATCATCATCATCATCATCATCATCATCCTCATCCTCAGAGGCAACAATGATAAAATGCTAGGAGCAGACTTTTTTTTTTTTT
>NC_034603.1:48940486-48945213 GCF_900095145.1 Mus pahari | reverse complement strand
TCAGACACTCCAGAAGAGGGCGTCAGATCTTGTTATGGATGGTTATGAGCCACCATGTGGTTGCTGGGATTTGAACTCCAGACCTTCGGAAGAGCAGTCGGGTGCTCTTACCCACTAAGCCATCTCACCAGCCCCCAGGAGCCGACTTTTATGACTTAGATATGGTTTGTCTTCAACAAAACTCATGTTGAAGTTCATTTCCTGTGCCCATCAGTTTTCTGCTACTGTAAAGAAGAGCTAAGATCATAGCTTAGAGGCAGGAAAGGTTTATTTTGGCTTACAGTTCTGGAACTTTCTGTTGGTGGCCAGTTAGCCTTTGGCTTCAGAACTGTGGGGAGATAAAGCATCATGCTGGAGAGTGGGCAGCAGGGGAAACTCATCTACCTTACTGCAGGGTGTGAAAGAGACCGAGAGGAAAAGCAATAAATCTTTATTGAGTGCACACTCCCTACACCTGGAAGGCCTTCTTCTAGGTCTCACCTCTTAAAGGTTGTATCTGCTCCTAATAATGCTTTAGACTGTGAACCAGACTTTACCAGGTGAACCTTTGGGTGACATTCAACAAAACCATAGCAACTCCCAATATAGTCATGTTGAGAGGTAGGGCCTTCAAGGGATGACTAGAATAAATGCACTTGTGTACATGAGTTTGCGTACCCACGGAGCCAGAAGAGGGCATCAGAATGCCTGGTGCTGGAGTTGCTGAGTCCATTGTGAGTCACCCTGAGTGGGTGTTGGGAACCAAAGTTGAGTCCTCTGCAAGGGCAGCAAGCCCACTTACCTACTGAGCCATCTCTCTAGCCCCAGAATAAATAAAAAAAAAATTTTAAAGAGGTGATTTGGTCATTAAGAAGGATTAATACCTTTCCAACAGGAGTGAGTTCTGACACTGCTATCCCATAGAGACCTGGTTATTCACTGAGAGATCCTGTTGACAGGGAGCAAGACCGTCTTCTCCCCCTGCACACCTGCTCTTTTGCACAAACCCATCAGCCTCCCACTTTCTTCAGGAGATAAAGCAGCATGAGGCTCCTACAAGAAGCTAAGCAAAAGTAGCGCTTTGCTCTTGGACTTTCAGAAAAGGGTGTGAGTCAAAACAAACCTATTTTCTTTATAAATTACCTAGCCCCAGGTATTTTGTCACAGCAATAGAAAACACACAGAGAGATACATTAATCCTGTTTGTGCCCAAAGGACTCCTATAGGAGTATATATTTTAATGCAGTTAAATGATAAATATTTTAAACTATGGTACAGGAGCAGTGAGTAGGGTTTTGTTTTTGTTTTTGCAGAGGCTTGCTTTTCAGGTTTTAATTCTGGCACAGATATGCTGTACATCCTCGCTTGAGTAAATTGATTCCCCTTCTGGGCTTCAGATTTCATATCTGTAAAAATGAGCATAAGAATTTAGATAGCTCCTTCATCTCTGATCTGAGTTCTTGTAACTCCATAACAGAAATGAATGGTGGATTTATTAAATGCAGAATATTTTCTGTATAAATGATGTGTGCGTTCATCCGACTAGTATTTATCTGTGCCTGCCTTGTGCTAGGCAATGACACAGGCAGACAAATACAAACCTACTGATAAGAAGATAAAGGGGGCTGAGGATGTAGCTTGGTGGTAAAGCAATTGCCTGGTATGTATAAAGCCATGAGTTCAACCCCTGGTGAAGGATATCAAGAGAGGAAGCCTTGAGCTTCAGAAGAGAAATCTTACCAGGAAGAGAAAGAATGTTTATAGTAGAGGCTACAGATACATCATGATTTAAGGTTTCTTCTATATGTTAAAGCAAATTATTTACTTTCTTGCTTTCTTCCTTCCTTCTTTCCTTTTCAGTACTAATGACAGAACCCTGAGCTTCTTGCATATTAGGTAAACACTAAGCTATGGTTCCCCACCCTGAAAGCACATTTTTCATGAATTCCAGTCAATTCTTAGACTGAATTAGTAGGTGATTTGTTTTCTTTCCTTCTTTTATGTTTGTTTGTTTTCACTTATTTACTTTACATCCTGCTCACCACCCCACTCCCAGTCTCCCCATCCCACAATCTTTCCCTTCTTCCTCCTCCCCTTCTCCTCTGAGCAGGTGGGACCCCCTGGGTATCCCCCAACCCTGGCACATTAAGTCTCTGTGAGGCTAGGTGTATCCTTCCCAACTGTGAATACTCCCACCACCTTTCCTGGATCTTGGTGAGTCCCTCTATAAAGTATGAGGGTGGTGGTGGCCATTCTAAGGGCTGTTGTGATCACACACTAGAACTACAGTGACCACACCCTCAGAGCTGTACTGAGTGCACACACCAGGTCTACAACAACCACATGCAAAGAACCACCACAAAGAGGGAGGGGCTGGAGTGGTCAGAGGTTAAGTGTTCTTGCTTCTCTTCCAGAGGACCCACCTGAGTTCAGGTCCAAGGCCCATTATAAGGTGGCTCACAATGGCCTGTGAGCCCAGCTCCAGTGGATCTGATGTCTTCTGGACTCTGCAGGTAGCTTCATGCATGTGTGCATACATGGCTTCCAGGAATCTCATACTAGTTATCAGGCTGTACATTTACCCAGTAACCTGCCTCAGTACCTCTAAGGTTGTTCTTTTAAATGCCCAACCATAGCAATCCTTCCCATACGCTTTCTCCAAATTTCTCTTTCCCTTGGACTTGGACTTGTCCCTGAGACTATTCTTAATGGGTCCATGTCATGTTCTATCCATGGAGATCAGCTCCCATGAAAAACAAAACAAAATAAAATAAAACCAAACATGCAAATATCCTACTGGCACCTTTTCGCCCTTTCAAGCTACAAAATGAAAAGGTCTTTCTATGCCTACGTTTCTGCTCAGAACACTGGTCCCCCAACCACTGTGGGCAATGGGAAGTCGTCAAGTTTCTCCTCTCTGGCATCCCGGCTGCATGGGCTCCCCTCGGGCCTTGGAGGTCACTTGCCTTCCTAAGGAGGATCGCGGGAATTCGCGCTGGAGCAAAGGGAGGAAATGAAAACAAGTTATTCTGTCAGCCAGGCACCCTGCTATATTTATTTACTCCATTAATTAAAGTAATGAGAAACAAAACCTGCTGCTCAGGGGGCAGGAGCTGAGGCTTCTCCTGTAGAAAACCCATTGGCTGTGCGGGTGTGGGCGTGGCGTGTAGCCCAAATGAGGTAGCAGCAGGATCTCCTGTCATCAATTCCAAAAGCGCTGGGAAGCTGGGGGCAGAAGAGAACCTCAATTTTGTGCCCAACCCTCCTCCCAGTCTTCTTGGAAGTGAAAGCAGAGTAGCTTGCAGCCGGTGGTCCAGAACCCAGCATCCCACACAAACAGAGAAGTCTCCATCTCTTCCCAGAGATAAGCTTTATTAAAGAAAGGAAGAGATGGCAGGGGTGGGAAGGTGGAAGTATGTGCCCTAGAAGAACTCAGTAGAGTGCTGGATTCCCAGTGCATGACAGAAGGATCACCCAACCTGAAGGCACACAGGGGTGACCCTCATGGTCCAATATCAGAGCTCACAGGAGCCCTGGATGGCCACAGGAGGGACTGTTCCCAGTGTGCTCAATACATTGGCCAGGTATGGAGATACACCTCTTTCAGGAAAGCAAGCCTCCTGCACTAGCCTGGGGGAAGGGCCAGGAGAAAAGGAACAACTCCGGACAACATCCAAAGTTCTTGGGAGCTTGATTAATTGCTTTAATTACCCAGCCTGTAGCCATTAATGCAAGTGGCACCGACAATAGTAGCACAAGAATAGGACCCAAGATTAGGCCTTGGCGACTGCCCTGTTATTCCTCCAACGACCGAACCCATGTCTCTAAAGCTGGTGTAAGCTGGTGTTGGAGCCAGAGAAGAGGAATGTGCAGGGCGTGACCCAAGGCCAAAGGACACCGATTAGCGCCCAGCCTTCTTCCCTTGTCCTCGCGTCTCCCTGGGAGAATTAAGTGCCTACAAAACAATTTGCATCTGGAAAATCTCCAAAGTGGATTTTATTCTCACCCAAATGTTACCCAGTATTTTAATTAACCTGGGCTTATTCTTCTAATTACTTGAGTTTTATGCGGCGAATTGCTGTTCAGGAGTGGAGACAATCAGTAAACACAATTACCGTGTATAATATTCCTAGCTAAGCTTTGCCCTTAAAATTTTTATTTAAAAAATAATAATTAGTAACATAAATCTTTAATTTCTGGTTCACTGAGGCAGACAGACTGGGGAAGATAGGAAAAAAAAAAAAGTGCTCTCCTCAAATGTGAAGATGTCTTAGTAGTCACCCACCATGTGATACTTTCATGGGCTTTCATCGCTCTTAGAAATATCCAGGAGAAAAGCTAAGAAGGCAAAAGATGCTGTGATATATTATGGAGTGGGGGGAAAAAAGGGCCTAAGAGAATGTCGGTGACGTAACATTTGTATATAACATTTGTATATAAGATTATCAAGAAACTGTCATGTGAGTGTCTGTGTGTGCTCAAAATATATGGCAGAGCATATAACAATTAGACAAGCTACTTACCCTTGGAAAGCAGGAAGGGGCCAGAGGAGAGGAGGAGAGAGACTCTTCAATTCTATTTTGAATCCTGCAGTATTAACGTCTGAATTCTATTTTAAAAGTGTGACTTTTGTGATAAGTGTTTCTATAAATTCTAAAAACCACTAGTGTTGAATAAACAGAGAACTTCGCATCCTACAGAGCCTTGCCTGGGGAGGCCTGTGTTCAGGGCAGGGAAGCCTTGCCTTG
>NC_034603.1:48913835-48940131 GCF_900095145.1 Mus pahari | reverse complement strand
ATATATATATATATATATATATATATATATATATATATATATAAAAAATGTAAATTCTAAACACAAGGCAATTGTTTATTTCCAGGGTCCATTGAAGAAACATCAACTTAGAACCAGATGTGGGTGGGGACTGGGGAGCAAGACAAAAATACTATGTATTATAAAATTGTTTACTTTAAAATGGCTAAGGTTTTGATGTGAATTTTAGTTTGAGGTTTTTTTTTTTTTTTTGAAGATTTTATTTATTATATTTATATGAGTACACTGTAGCTGTTTTTATCCATACCAGAAGAGGGCATCAGATCCTATTACAGATGGTTGTGAGCCACCATGTGGTTGCTGGGAATTGAACTCAGGACCTTTGGAAGAACAGTCAGTGCCCTTAACTGCTGAGCCATCTCGCCAGCCTGAGTTTGTTTTTTTGTTTTGTTTTGTTTTGTTTTGTTTTTGTTTTAATGTAGGCAAGGGGCTGCAAAGATGGCTCAGCAGTTAAGAGCAGTCTCCACTCTTTATACAAAGGCTATGTGGTGTTCAACTCAGAGTTTTTCAGTCACTACTTCATTCAATACATTACTTCAATCTTTAATAAGATTTTATTTCCCCACTATGGACAGGTTATCAGGAACTGGTCATGACAAGGTAAAATAGGCCATGCCCCTACATTCCTGGGATGTCAAGGGTCACAGGTAGAGCAGGACAAAGGGCCACAGAGCCAGTACAAGGGCAAGAGTTCCAGGAATGTCAAGACATTCAGATATGTCAGATATAGTGGAGACACCAGCCAATGCCAATCAAGGCACTAAAGGGAAACCTCACTTTACCATATATCAACTCTGCCTTGAAAGCAAGAGAAGGAAAGGGAGTAGGTTTTAAAGGAAGACTCACCTACAATATCCAGGGAGGGGAGACTAACTCTGGGTAGTTAGAGATCTGTAACAGGCAATGGTGCTTTTTGAATAATTGTGAAGAATGAATGAGTGTACGTGCCAAGATGATTGTGACGGTAAGGAAAAGGATGCTCCAAGCAGAAGGAGAAGCCTGTGCAAAGCCACTGTGTGTGCAGAGACAGTCACCAGCCTAAGATGCCAAGAACTCAGATGGCTTACTGGGCAGAAATGGGTAAAGGTGGCAGAGGAGCCATGAGTGCCCAGCTGTGTAATTACATTTTGCTGTGCTAAGATACAGTGGCAGAACAACTTAAAGGAGAAAGGGTTGGTTCTGGCTTATCATTTCAGAGAGAGGGAGGGAGGGAGAGAGGGAGGGAGAGTGGGGGGGGGGAGTCCAGCGTGGTAGGAAGACTTGTCTAGAGTCAGGGAATGCATGGCGACAGCAGGGACAGGAAGTTGGATGATCACATTCTCATTCACATTCAGGAACAAGAAAGGAAGCAGGAAATGGGACAAAACTGTCAGCTCTCCAAGCCCACCCCAAACGATGGATGTATTCCCTCCAATAAGAATCTACCCCCTACAGGTTGTGTAGCCATCCCAAACAGCCACTCCCTGGAGACCAAGGGTCTACATACAGGAGCCTTGAAGGAACCTCTCCCATTCAAGTCATTCCAGCAGCCAACGACTCTTGCTTCAGTTTGTACATAATTAAAGGACATGGAAAGGCATGTTTACATCTATGTTCCAGAACTGTATCCCTGGGGCCTTTCAAGGACTAATAAATATGGAACTAAACACCAGATGGTCTGAAAAAAAAAATGAATCAGCTCATTGGCTTATATTCTCCTAGAAAATCCGCATGAAGTTACACTCTGTTAATGGAAGAAGAGTGAATCTGATCCAATTTATGAATGGTCTATCCAGCACCAGGCTCTAAGCTGGATGGATATATCTTTTTGCACACAACATGAGTCAAACCATGGGATGGGAGAGAAAAAAATGCAGTGTGTCCAGCCACAAATTCATGCAATCAGAACGTAGTTAGCGTGGAGTCATGGAGTCATTTTTTTTAAAATAACTTTTCAAGTTAACATACCATGTTTACTGTTATACTCTCATAACGATTAAGTTGCGAGGCTGTCCTAGATATTCATCAGCAGATGAATAGGTAAAGAAAATATGCTACACTGGAATTTTATTTGGCCATAAAGAAATTTCTTGGACATTGGCAGAGAAATGAGCAGAGCTTGGGTTCGTTAGGGTAAGTGAAAGAAGCCAGACTCCGAAAGCCCACATCTTTTGATATCAAACCAACTAGCCCAACATGGTGGTCTGTGTTTCTTCATGGAGGCTCAATGGCTGTTGACTAAATGACACTTAGGTGATTGTACAGGGCAGCTGTGGAAGCCATTCTTCATAATGTTGCCCTCTGTGGCAGGTGGTAGGTCAGTGCCGTTGGCTCCTTAGTAGTTTGTGATGAATTCCTTTGTGAAAGCCACAGGTTCTCTCAGGTGCTGGGTGCTATCTAACCCCTTCCTCTCCCTTTAGGCTTGTTTGCCCTGGGCCTCCAAACTCAGCCCTTTAACCCCATAACCACATTAGCTCCAGTCATTGAGTGCACACTCTCCCAGCCTTTGTGGGCCTCTTAAAATTTATTTCTTATTTTGTCCATAGATGTGATTTAAGGTAACTCAAAGCTCTTGACATAGAAATATATTCAATAAGAACAAAATGCCTTTTCTTCTTCCGTGGCTCATCTCTCCATCATTAACCTGATCTCGGTAGGCCAGCCAAGGTGGCAGGCTCGGTTCCTGAACCTGTGGGTTCTCTTGTGAGCTGTGCTCTTAGTGGTGCTGCTTCCCTTGAACAGTCTCCATGTGTGCTCCAGGGGTTGGCTTAATCATACATCCTGTGTCCACTCATTATCAGACGCCTTGTTGCCGTGTCAGGGACTGGATAACATGGAACTATCCTAACATGGAAGGCAGTTTCGATTATCCCCATTACACAGTCAGAGGATGTACAACTCAGAGAGGCCTTGCACCCCTTGCTCAGGTTCCTGCAGGAAGCAAGGGGTGAGGCAGGGCTTGGGCTGAGCTTTCTTGGATTCTGAAGCTTGTTTGCCTTTCTCGTTGCCTTAGGAGTCCACATTCGTAATCCCTTTGTAGTCAGGCAAGCTCCTATGTCTCCTGCAACCTCCTTTCTCCCTACCCAATTAATTTTTTTTTTAAAGCACAAAAAAAGAAGAAGAGAGGCCTACTCCAAGCTGTATTGACAGGACTAAACATCCTGACTGGCTATTTTTCTAACCTAAAGCAAGTGCTTCCGAGGAACAAAAATAGAATCTTTCTTTCCCGTTTATCTTTGTTCTTGAGAATCACAGAATAAAGAATATGCCAGACCCCCCAACTTGTCTACCTTTGTAAAAGAAAAAAGTACATTTAAACCTTTTACACTGAGCCCTTCTGCCTTCTTACAGAGCCTGGCAATGAAAGCTGGGTGTGCAAACCTTAACAAGAAACCCAAGTTCCATAGCAAATGCTGCCCACCCAGGCTTTATAGAAGGGCAGACTTCACTCGGAACTGGAGATCTGTCTGCTTGGTGATGGATTCCTTCCTTCCTTCCTTCCTTCCTTCCTTCCTTCCTTCCTTCCTTCCTTCCTTCCTTCCTTCCTCTTAAACTAAAGGCAAAATGGTAGGTTCTCACATTGGAATCTACATCTCAAAATGGCTGTGTTCCTGGAAGCACACATGCTCAGCCAAGAAGAGCCTGTGTTCCTAGAAACTTCCAGCAGAACTGCGTTCACCAAGTCCTCGCTTCCTAGGCTGGGATGTCAAGGAAGAAATAAGGAAGGAAAAGTAAATGGGCACTATTGTGTCAACAATGGCATTCCTGGGGCTGGAGAGATGACTTGATGGCTAAGAGCACTTACTTCTTTTGCCAGAACAGGACAGGTCAGGACAGGCTAAGACAGGACAGGGCAGGACAGGACAGGACAGCACAGGAATTTGGTTCCCAGCACTTATACTGGGTAACTCCTAACTACCTGTAACTCCCAGCTCTGGGGGAACTGCTGCCCCCTTCAGGCCTCTGGGGCACTTACGTGAATGTGAATGCACACAGACATATATGCACATAAATAAAACGAAAATCAGTCTTTTTTAGTGGTGCTGTTAAGAGTTTTCTCTGCCAGCTTTTCTAATCCTCCCAATAGCCTCTCACCATGGTTCTGTGAATAAATGAAGGCCCTGCATGGCAGTGTGCTGGATGCTTCCTCTTTAGCTCTAGACTCACCCACACATAGCCACAAGTAAAGCAAGGTCTTGGCACCCACTAAGAAACTTCCTTCGAGAGAACTCCAGGAATGAAGGGGTCACCACCACTGACCCCTAAGGATAAGAATTCCTTATCTACTTCATGCCTGAGCTTACTCATTTTTCATGCGTATCCCAGCAGCCGTCCCTCACAAGGGACCCTCAGACACAGTCATCTGGGCTATCCTCATCACCCATGACTTCCTGGCTTAGCTGTTCTAGTCCAGATTTTTTTTTTTTTTTTAAAAATCTCTTTCTTCCTAGAATCAGCCAGGAAACAATTGAAAAACTTCAAACAGCATATGTAATAGGCACAAGATGTGAGGGCAGAGAGTCAATCAGGGATTTCTTAATAAATGTCACGGAGCACCTTCCCCTCTGGGTATCTGTATGTCTCAGAAACTGGAATATTTTTTTTTTAGCTCTGCCTTTTGTAAAGAAAATACAGATATTTGTAGATAATGATGAAGTCCACAGACTAGTGATGGAAATAACATCCACTCATTGTAACTAATTATATATAATAAACCACACAGTGGATTATGATACCAGGGGATATTAAAGTTACTGTGCTCTAGTATAAGGAGCCCTTGAAGCCATGGTGGTTTGGAGATCGTTTTGAACAGAATTCTAGTAAGAATGATAGGGTTTCTCCCACTCAGAACTGCTCATCCTGTCTTAGTCTTTCTCTATCAATAACAGAACATCCACACTCATTATCACTAATTGTTTCTCAACAGTCCTTATGCATACAGTTACATCTCTATATAAAGTGCCAAGAACAGACAGCTCTTGCTGTTTACTGCCTGTGATGGTTAAATGTAATTGTCAACCTGACACAATACAGTATCACCTGAGGAGAGGGTTTCCATGAAGCATCATCTATACTGTGGACATGTCTATAGAGGACTCTCCATTGACCTTATTGGTGTGAGATGACCCAGCGCAGTGCAGGCGGCACCATTCCCTAGGCAGTGGATTCTGAGTATGAGTGGAGAAACTGGGCAAGCAAGCCACCATGAATGCATTCATTTCTCTCTGCCCTTGGCTGTGGATGTGTTATGACTCCTGAAGTCCCGCCTTAACTTCCTCACAATGATAGCCTGCAACTGTAAGGAACTGTAAGATGAAATTAACTCCTTTTCCCCCTAAGTAGCTCTTGGTTAGAGCATTTCACGACAGCAACAGAAATGAAAACAGAACACTGCCCTTGCTTATAGGATAACTGGGTAGCTGTAGTGTTTTATGTGTTCTGCCTTAGGCCATAGATATCTCTGATATCTGCCATGTTGGTTCCATAAGTTGTCTGTACTGTGCACTGGAAAAGCTATAGAATACTTTATTTGATAAAAATATAATCACCTCCCATTTCGGAGTTCATGAGAGCTCCATTAAGGAGAAGTCTGAACATCATGAGACTTCTAATGTCTCACCATTAAAAGTCTCAGTAACACTTTAGGATGCTTTCATTTTAGGATGGCTACCACTCAAAGCTTGTTTATTATACACCAGGCACCGGCCTAATGGGTTGCATTTATTACTCTCATTTGAATCAATGTTCACAGATCTACAATGTCAGTGTTATTAGCTCCACATTAAAGATAAGGGGACAGAATTAGAGAGGTTTCATGGCTTGTTCAAGGTCACATTTGTAATAAGGTACAGGGTATTGGTATTCAAACCTGGGTCCTCACATACTGGACAGCAGTCCCAAAGGCCATTGCAGAGTTTGAACTTTATTCTGAAGGCCAAGGGAACCCAAGAGATCTCCAGATAATGAGTGAAATTTTCAATTTGGCAGAGCATGGGTAGGTGGGGGGTGGGGTGGGGGTATTCCAGACGATATAATCCTAGTGACACTTCTGAGAATGGAGGCAGTAAGAGAAAGAAAGGTGCACTGGGAGACATGAGAGTCCAGGACAACAGTTCTTAAGGATAGGCAAAGAAGAGTCGAAGATGGCACCAGGGATTCTGATGTTGGTGTGTCAGTGGGTGGCGGAGTTATTTTCTGGAGTAAGAAACTTAGGAGGGTAGGAGATGTGGTCTCACCCCTTGCTAACTGTGGCCAGCAGGAAATCTACCCCAACCCCTTTCTGGGCATAACTGGTCTGGTTGTTGAAGCCCAGGAGAGCTGGTGCAGACCAACTCAGCTACTGCCAAGGCCCAGATTGAGGACTTTGAGTCAGCCGACTCAAACATCTACCCCATCTATGAACTGCTGAGGTGTATGAAGTAGCCAGTCCACAGATCCAAAGCTTTAGGGTCTCCACTACATAGAGGGCAACAACAGGATATCTTAGAGGTGTTCCCATGAGGATCCAGTATTGATGGTGTAGCAGAAGCCAGAGGCCTCGAACTAGACCAATGACTCACTGCAATGAACAATTGCAAGTAAAACTTTCTGAACAAAAGGGTCTACTATGGAATACATTACAGCTTCCACAGCAAGATGGGTTTGTTTGATTTGTTTAGTTTAGTGGAGGAGATTGAAAGAGCAGAGGGAGGATATGGGGGCATAAGAAAATGAATAATACTGGGGTGCGTGATGTTGAAATTCACAACAAATCAATAAAAATGTTGAATGAAAGAAACCTAAGAGGAAACTGTTGTGAAGATGAGGAGCACCTCACTGGTCCAGCTGAAGGCCAAGAATGAGAGACATTCACCAAAACATACAAAAAGATTGCATACACAGGAACCAACCTCAGGAGAAAGATTTAGCTTCAGACCTGGGTTTAGGAGATATAACATCACTTGTGAGACTTGAAACCAAAGAGATAGATGATTCTCCAGTACAAGAATGCAGAATGAGATGTGAGATGAAGACATAGCTGAGGACAGGTCTCTTGTCCTGACAAATGAAGGTATGAGGAAAAGGTCTCGCGCACAGACAAATGAAGACCTCCCTGTTTTCTGAGCCCCGGGCCGCCTGCCACACCACTCAGGGCACTAACAGCATGGAGTTCTTCAGGCACAGAAAATGAATGATCTCTCCACTCTGCAAATGCTGAGATGTTCTGCTTCTAGCAAAGTAGCGCCAGTGTCCAAGGAATCCACCGCCTGCCCGTGAGGAAAGGCTTGCTCAGAAACCCTAAGCAGCCTGGCATTCCCCAGGTCTGACTGTTATCACTGGGGGTAGTGTGATAAAACACTGGCCACAAGCAACTAGGGGAGGGAAGCCTTTAAGTGACTTATAAGTTATAAGTTACCGTCCATCACAGAGGGAAGCCAAGGCAGAAACCTAAGAGGAGGAACTGAAAGAGAGACCACGAAGTGACCCTGCTCACTGACGCTGCCCTTCTCCAGTAAGGATGGCTCGCCTTTCTTCTACAGCCTAGACCCACCCTCCTAAGGAGAGCTCCATCCAGAGTCAGGTGGGCACTCCTGTACCTTAACAATCAGGAAAATGTGCCCACAGACATGGCCACGGGTGCTTTCTTTCCAGATGACTGGAGTTTGTCTCACATTGGCAGAGACCAGCCAGCTCCCCCACACTAGCTCAGAATGTCAGGGTGCGCACATTAGAGACATTGTCTAGTAGAAAGAGTATATTCCTTGGAATTAGAAATATCTGGCTTTAAATTCCACACTGAATGTGGAGTCTCAAGCAGATGACTTCAATGCTGAAAGTATCAATTTCACCACCTATAAACAGGTCTATTCATACCAAAAAAAAAAAAAAAAAAAGGTTCAGAAATATAATTTAATGGTTGAGTTGAGATACCAGCCAGTCACATGGTAACCGGCCTACATCAGGCCCCACAGGAAGCACTCTCCCTCATCTGGGGTAGAGTTCGAGCTGAACAAGAGTTTGGATAGTTTGGGCCACCCCTACACAGGGGTTTGGGCGGGGTAGGGGGCGTGGGCGGGTGTCAATTCCAGGGTCGGTCTGTGCTTTCTAACTGCAGGATGCATATAAGGTTCCATGATGCCCCAAGATAACCCTAGCCATCGTCACTGGACCTGGTGACTAATGGCTGAACAGAACACAGCCTTCTTTTTTCTATATAAGAGAATTTTTGGTTTTTTTTTTTTTTGGTTTTTTTTTTTTCTCCCAGGCCCCAAGCCATCTCATGGACAACAAACATCACTGGAGCCAGCAGGTGTGCCTTCCAAGAGAAAACGGTCCCTGGACTGTATTTGGGTAATTTGTTCCTTCTAGAAAAACATAAAAAGGTAGACCAGCACAGGACACAAGGAAAGGATCAAACCCAGGCACAGCCAGGGACCGACTTCTTCAGAGGTATTTTTTTAATATAGGTTCTGAGCCTGAGGATCAAAGTTAGGTTGCTCCCTCAGATCAGCCCACAGTCCCTAACCTCTGTCCTTGTTGGTGCGAATTTACCACTGGCATTAAGGAGGCAATTTTGGTGCTCAGGGTGTCACTGAAGACGAGGCCATGGCTGTTCTAGTTTGAGGTTAATGACCAGCTCAGATGCACACATCCTAGAGGGTCTCTAGCCTGAGTAGTTTGGTCTCCATCTTAGAGATGCCAGAACTACCTCGGGGAGCAAAATGAAGCTTTCTGCACTTAGGAGGTTAGTTGGGGTAGAAAGCCAGAGATACTGGTGCTCGGGCTGAAGGAGATTCTAAGGCCGCTCACCTCCCTGAGAGCTCAAAGGTAGTTTCTTTTTCTTTCCACACAGACTGGGCACGCAAGACAGCTAAGCAGGTAAAACACGGGCCCACGGGCATGATGAGCTCAATCTCTCGAGCCCAAGTGAAGGAAGAAGAAAAGAACAGACTGCACAAAGGCTGCCTTCATACCTCCAGACAGACTACAGGGCTCACGAGCCCCATTCCATTCTCATCCTATACACACAATAATAATCAAGATAATTTTTTTAAAAGATTGAGTCGTCATAGGTGTCTGAAGAGACAGCTTAGTCAATAAAGTGATTATTACACAAGATAAGAATCTGAGTTCAATCTCAAGAACGGACATTAAACCAAGCTCTCAGGTGTGATGTATGTGTATAACCCCTACACGGGGGGTGAAAGAGGCAGGCAGATTCCTGGGTCTCAGTGGCCAGCCAGCTTAATCTATCTGGCAAGCTCCAGTCTAATGAGAAAGTTTGTTTCAACAAACAAGGTAGGGCTTTCAAGATGGCTCATTAGGTAAAGGCGCTTGCAGAAAAGTCTGGTGACCAGGGTTCAGTTCCCAGGATCCACATGGTGAAAGGAGAGAACCAGCCTACTCTTAAAATGTGTGTGGCATGGCATGAGTGCTTGCAGGCACACATGAACACACACATGCACAAATACACACATGCACACACGCACACACACACATACACACAGACTGCACATATCTGAAAAAAAACAACCCTAAGCTTCAGTGGACAAGCATATGACATTGATATCACAGTAACAGAGAGTATCAATCAATATTCTGTGCTCTGACAGGATGGTACACTATGGTAATAATATTGTATTACTCAGTTTTGAAGCCATTTAGGTAAAAACGTCATGATGCTTGATTGACTCCATGAGCTAAGAAAGAGAGATGATCAGTTTATAGGTACAAGATATTCTCCTGAGATGGGAAGACTTTCTGCTCAATCCTTATTTAATGTCTTCATGTGCTACACACCATATTCGACAGTAAGGTCGCTGTTAAGAATAAAATGACTGCAAGACCTCCTGGTATGGCAGAAGAACAGCCTTAGGAACACACAGTCACTTGAAATGGTGTCTGTCACCACAGAAGTCCACAGCAGAATTTGAGGGATAGACGTGGGGACTGCTTTTGTTCTTGGTGGACACAATGCTGCCACCCTTGAGAATAAATGCCACAAGTAAAGAGGACACATTCAGGGACAGAGAGTGAAGGGATCTGCCAGGGGTGGAGGTGTTAGTGACAGGAGGTGGAGAAGGAGCAAGATGGTGAGTTCAGTTTGAGAGTGTAGACTCCGTGCAGATCCTGTGGGGTAAGGCACGCCACTCTCTCGAGCAGGACCTCCTTCTGCAGGCCCATCAGCCCACATCTCTACTGCTCAGCCACTTGTGTTCAACCTTTCAGGTATGAACTCCAATTTGGGATCTACTTACGTCCTCTCTTTGCCTTTCAAGGAATTTCCCTCTTTCTTCCTTTACCCCCATTTTCAAGGGTTTCATGGCTACAAGACAGACAGTCCATCGAATCAAACCAAGGCTCTCAGAAGCCAATATCATTAATTTCAGGACAAGTGGCTCTTAGACCAGGGCTCAAGGGGGTGATGCTGAAGGTCTCCTGGTGGAGCAATCAGGCCACGTACATCTCAGACACTGGGGAGGGACACGGTGGAACAAAGTGAAGACACAGGAGTCTGCACGTGGTGCAGTTCCTCACCCCCCAACCCCACCCCTACCCATGAGCTTTAGTGTTACTAAAAGAGAGTGAGGGGGGGGGGAGAAAATGAGGAAAGGAGGAAGAAGGAAAGATGAGGGAGGGACAAATCAAAGAACTGAGAGAAGCTTCAAGATGTATTACCAGATTCAGGACCTCTAGGTATGGGAGAAAGCAGTTTAACCAAATAGAATGGGTCCGTTCCCACCTCCTAATCCATGGTTGCACTGTGATGAGAGTCTATCAATCCAAAAATCAAGAGAAGCTTTTCAGCAGGTGCTGAGCAGGGCTCCTTCAATGCTGGACTCCTGCCTGGTCCAGCTTCAACCACTTCTACTTGACAAAAGAGATCGACAGTTATCGCAGGAACGACTGAGCATCTTGATGAAGCTGTCTGCTCAATCCTTTTTTTTTTTCTCCTAAAAATCATCTTTATCTACTTTATGAAAGTGAATCATAATGTTGATCTGTAGGTGGTGTGCCTTTTCCAGAAATAAAACCAACCCAATCCATTGTGTGTGTGTGTGTGTGTGTGTGTGTGTGTGTGTGTGTGTGTGTGTATGTGATATCTAGGTTAAATTCATTTAATGAAATAAAATTGTTCCTTTTATTCCTTCTACCCTCCTACCTTGTTCCCCCCTTTCTCACTTTTATTCATTCATTATTCATTCACTCAAGAGCACTGAGTTACTGAATGAGCTCACCTGCTATAGGGCCACTCAGACCTGAAGAGTGATTTCTGACTGAGCTCCCTTACTGGAGAGACCAGGAGCAGATGTTTAAACAAGATGACCCAGGGGGTTAAGAATCAGAAAGGAAGGTAAATCCAGGTTCAAGTCCAGATAAGTTGCTTGAGGTTGAGCATCCACTCAGAAGAACAGAGAGGCAGACACAGGTAGGAGATACCTCAGGAGCCCTACCTCCATAGAATCTGGGCCTTGACCTGCAGGGAAGGTGGGCTTCCCTTTAGAGGATGGGCTTTGGGAGACCCTGTGAGGGGGGGAAGGAGGGAGCAGGTAGATTCGGTGGATTAGGGGTCCTGCGTGGTTGTTAAGATTTAAGTAAACATCTCAGTATAAGAAGAACAAGCACGCATTTGGAGCTTTCTTAAATAATAAGCTCAAGACCACTGAGTCATTCCCTTTAATTAGCTTGGTTCTCTATCCTGGGTGAGAAATCCTTCTTCGAGTGAAACTGTGTTTATTTAAATAAGATTCCTTGTCTTTGGGGCCTTTTTAGCATTTTAAGGGATAAGTACTCAGTCTTGTTTACCTAGCCGAGCTTCGCTTAATCACCTTGGCATCTGATTAATTGTTATCCCCTTTTCATTAAGGACTTTCATGTGGATCTGCCTCCCTAATCCTTCACACATGACCCCACCCACACCCACAACCACACCCACTTCCTTGACCGTGGCTATGGCTGTGCCTGGGTCCTTGACCATTGAAACAACTTAGGTTGTTACTGTCTCTGTTTCCTCTTTTTTTTTTTTTTTTTTCTCATCTGCTTCAATCCATTCTGCAATGTGCTTTAATGTTCTAAAAAGCTTTCTGTTAATTCTGTTCCTCCAGCTAAATTTCCCACAAGTGAAACAAAGCATAAAAGTCAATGTAACCCGATTGTCAACATAATAAAAGCATCCGTACCTTCCTGTACCTTCTCGAAGGTTCCCACTCCGCCACCCTGGACTTGAGCCACCTTTGTGCCTCACTGTGGTCACTCTCCTTTATGCTTAGAAAATATTCTCTTTTGAGATCTAGTCTCAGGCCTGAGCTACCGAGTGCCTGCCTTTGGACCCTTTCATGGAGTTCATGGGATCGATGTCTCTGTAGTCATCTCTACTTCCTCTCCTGGAAGGCACTCTGATATAGACCTTTGCAGGTCATCAAACCCGGAGCCAGATGGCCTTGGAAAGATTCCTGGTCGAGGAGTGGATGCTGGTGAGATGGTTCAGTAGGTAAAAGTGCTTGCTGTCTAAATGAAGGTCAGAGTTTGAATCTCTAACCCACGTAAAAGTATGACCACATATATGCCTGTAGCCCAGCACTGAAAGGAAGCAACAGACAGGAGGGTCACTGAGACTTGGTGGCTGTTAGCCTAACTCTAGTTTGGGCAAGAGACCCTATCTCAAGGGAAGACTGTGAAGATGGACATAGGACAGCCAATGTCCTCCTCTGGCTTCTGGGCATGGGCATAGATGCTTTCCCACCCCCTTACCCACGCATATATCAAAAAATAAATATACAAAAAAAAGAAATAATTCCTAAAAATATCTCTGACTCTCCTAGCCCTTAATTTCTTCTTTATCAACTGGACCAAGAGTATTGGACCAGCCGATTCCTAAAGGATGCCAGTTTCACGTGACAAAGCCCACCCAAAAGTCCCCTGCCTATCCTTCCCTGGGTGACTTCCTTGATGAGAATGCTCATATTGTGGTATAAAGAACTTGAGTGACTGGACTCAGTGTTCAAAAATATCCAAAACTAAGCTCATGTCAGAAACACAAGCCACCTAAGAGTCTTCTGTTCTGATACCCACATCCAAAGATAATGAAGCCAATGAAGCCTCGGTCACCTCTGCCCAACGAATAAAACTGCTAACATCTCACATGGCTCTCACTCTTCCTTAGAGCCTGAGGGTTATACCTGGGAGCCGGAGGATGCAGACAGGTTCACGCGCAGGCAACTTAACCTGTGTGTCTGGCTCGAGACCAACCACTGAGTAGAAAGGCAAGACACATGTCCTTAGGATGCTCGTGCAACACTTAGGATTCCCAGACACCATACATATACCATCATATTTGACCGCCACAGAGCCACATGAGGAAAGTGCCGTCAAACACCAGGAAGGTCTTCCATATCACTGGCACCATTACCATTACGGATGCACGAAGGGCACAGACTGAAGGTCCTGTCCCATGGGGAGCTTGTAGGTATCCTAGAAAAGTGGAGTCTATTGTAGTGAGATGACAAGGAAAATCTTCTGAGGGGGAAGTTCCCACGCAGCACACAATTACAGGAGAAGCACACCGGTAAAGCGGAGTAGTTAATCATAACAAGCTCCATTTATTACTCAATAAATATGTACCAAGTGCTTACTAAATGCCAAAGCTCTGGGCTCAGTGGTTTCCATATGTTATCTTATTTAATCTTTATGCTAACCCTGCGAGGCAGGTATTATTATTTCCATTTTTCAAACGAGGAAATTAAGACTCGGAATTCTAGTAACTTTCACAAGTTCCCTCTGCCAGCTAGAGATGAAGCACTAAAGAGCATATAACTCATCCCATTGGTTAGAAGTAAGGGAGAGCTTTCAGGAGGGGCCCAAACACAAAGTAGACATTCACCGGAACTGGGGAAGAATGAAGTTCTCAGCTGCACCAGTCCAATGCTGTGATAGTGCGAAACTGTGGTGTGACGTCTGCTGAGAGAGCAAGAGGCCTGTCGGGTGGGAAGTTGAGCCAGAGGTTACGGGAGCAGAAGGGCCTTCTCAGACAGATGTGCTCAGAACGTCCTGATAAGTTTTCCAAATAGACAGTAGAAGATCTATACATCGGACATTGGGACAAGTGGACAAGGTGTGTGCCCTACAGGCTGTGAAGTTCTACAGTGAGCAATGAGGAGCCCTCGGGAGCTTCCAAGCAGGGTGAGGATATCATTAAAATGGCAGAGTAGGAAGTGAGTGCAGGGAAGATAGCAGGATAACAAGAAGAACTGGAAGATGGGGCCTGGGCTCAGGGAGTGCTTCCTGGAAGCACATGCATGGGTCAGAGAGGGGTGTGGGGGTCACACTGAGGTCCCTTGGTGATAGTTGGAGGGTGCCGGCTTAGCTGAGGAATGTTCCAAGATTTCTGAAGAAAAGAGAGACATAGAATCCACTAACAAAATATCTCTATCTGTGTATAAAATTCCAGTTCCACATTTAAAAGACTATAGTGCCAATAAGTTGCTACCAGAGTGGACACTTCCCATCTTTGAATCCATTAATGGACACACTTGAAAAAGGAAAAAACAGATCAAAAATAGATAGATAGATAAATAGATACATACATACATACATATATACGTAGATAGATACGTAGATAGATGGATAGATAGATAGATAGATAGATAGATAGATAGATAGATAGATAGATAGATAGAACACTGCATGGGGAGTTTGCTCACAGGAGGCTAATAGACAGAGAATAGTTATTGTGCTCTGATATCTGACACCCTCTACACATCTGCTGTCACCTACTGCAGAAGATGCCTCCCCTCCTATAGAGCGAAGCCCTAAAATGTTACCAAAGGAGACAGGAGAGGCAGACGTGTTTTTCTTCTAATAGAATTCTATTTCGCTTTTATTGTTCCTTCCTGCAGGGGAAAAAGATGTGGTAAAATTGGCCTGTCATTGTTTTTTGCTTAAAAAACAAAAAAAGAAATAGAAACATTTAAATACCACGAAACTCCCTATTGTCAAATGACTGAACACCCACGGCATAGCCCAGCTGACAAACGTGTAACCAATTCAGAACATTAAGCTCTGAGTTGGATAACCATTTAGCTATCAGAAATAGGACGGCAGGGTAGCTTTTATTAGTGATGGTAGCTGAAGTATTGGCCAATGAGAGAGTGAAAGCTTTGCTTCTCAGATTCTTTTACACAAAGGGATGTCACTTTTCAAAGGAGCCCACATTTCTAAGAGTGAAGGATTCATTCGTTGAGAAGCACCCCAAATTTCCATCTTCTGAGCATGGCCCCTGGCTAAACCTTTTCCTAAAATACAACCCATCCTTCCCTCCTTCCCTGTGCGGATTTTTACAGAAAAAAATTAGACTCCTTAAGGCTCTGGGTCCTCACTATGAGTTCCTACTATTATTTTGGCCTAAGATACCCAGGATTATATGAAATATGCATAGTTTGTCCTGACATGTAATGACACCTATTTTTAGTGACATTCTCTCTCTCTCCCTCTGTCCCTCCCCCACTCTCTCTCTCTCCTCTCTCTCTCTCTCTCTCTCTCTCTCTCTCTAATTGTGTGTGTGTGTGTGTGTGTGTCTGTGTGTGTGTGTCTGTGTGTGTGTGTGTGTGTGTGTGTGTATTTTGATCTTCCCTTTTTGGTTAGGCTTTGGCCACTTTCCCAAACTATCAAGTCCTCTTGAATCTTAAACCTATCTTTTACTTTCCATAATATTTGTCATTTCTCTTCTAACAAAGGTTCCAGCAAAAAACCCAAAAACAAATAATGAGGTATTAACAGGATTGTTACATAAATAAAAAGCAGGTGTCAAGAAAGCAGAGACTTCTTCATACACAGACATCATAGGGCAGCTTTAGCACCTGGAAAGCAGTATTGTGTGAGGCCAAGGGTTAGGGAGGGTTTGACATCAGCCAAGGCTGAGTTCGACTGTAATAAATCACTTTATATTTCTCAGTCTCAAAATTGTCCATAATATAATAGAATGGCATCTATTTCATTGTAGTTACTGAGGGGAATTAATTGAGATAATATATGCAGAGTTTCTAATACCATGTCGGTCACATTACTATCCTCTCTACAAGTTAAATATATTATCACTGTGATTTATTATTATTAATTATTATTAAAGATTTTATGACATACATGTCAGCTGCTCCAGTGATAATTTTCCTTATCTTTTCATGTAAACTAGAAAAAGCAGGCTAAAGAACATTCAGATATAGTGACGTGTGGCGTGGAGCTGTGGTTGGGAAAATTCTTATCCCTTCATGATCATCAGTATCCAGCCTTTCAATCGACAGTGAGTAAGGTCACCGGGAAGAGACTGGGGCCAGGTGGCAGAGGCATGGCAAACAGAAAGGATACTTGTAAAGCCCCTCCCCCCGATCTTTCTCACCCAGACTCCTCTGCGGTACTGCGAAGAGTTTGGTACTTGCTTGGATGTTACAGTTTGATCCTGAAATGTTTCCTAGAGGCTCATATTTAAAAACTTGGTCCCCTAGCAACTTTGGGAGGGAGGTCCTACTGGTGGAAGGAAGCTCCTCTAAGCAGGCCTCTGAAAGCCATTCCTATGCCTGGCTCTTGTCTTGCCTTCTGGCCACTGTGATGTTGAGAGCCTTGTGTGCGCATGCGTGTCCACATGAGTATACAGGCACATGTGGGTTAACAGTAAGGTTTCCTTACAGATCATTCTTTGGTCACAAAGTGTCCGTTATGTCACTAGCCCCTAGGATTTAGATTTAAAAAGAATGGAAACAGGTGAAGGTCTTGGTAGACACTGACAATGAAGGGAGGCTCAGGAGTTACAAACTCAGAAGGAACATTCCAAATAAACATAGGTCAGGGTGATCACTATCATCCACATCAAGATGACACTGTGGTCACTTTTACTGCTTGCTGTATAGTTCTGGTCAAGGAGGGTGATTGCATTGGCTGAAAGGTCAGAGATGTCATGACCTGAAATATTAGTATTGTCATTTTATGGATACAGCTTTTCTTACTATAACATATCTTCCCCCGACACCCACTGATGGACTTGGGTCCAAAAAATTGTATGAGGTAGCATATTTATGACCATCTTTCATGTTCAAAGATACATTCCTGTATGGTTATGGACAGGGTAGGTGTGCTCTCTGGCCTCTGGTTATGTTTATTATAGGCATGTATTGTTTTACAACCTATTTTAATAAGGGTTGAGTCTCCCCCCTCTAGGTCATCACTTCCCAGAGGTAATGGAAAAGACAAGTCATAAGGATACAGGGGAAGTGAACCTGTTTAGAAATAGTTCTTTGGGGGTGATTTCAATCTTTGTTGTTCTCTAGTCCACTAGCAAACACCAAACACAAATCAGCAGTTGCAGTTCAGTCTACTTGGTGGATACCACATGAATCAGCAAGGGCAATTCAATCCAGAAGAAACCGCAAGGCTCACCAATTGGCCTCAGTTCAAGGAAGTGGTAAGAAGCCACAGGAACCACATGAGAAGTTCTTTGTCGAGTTTCTCTCTATGAAGTTACCACAAGCATAGCTCAGCAATGCAATGTAAGGCGAACCAATACATGCGTGTGTCATCAGTGAAGACCTGTGAGGCAGAGCAAGGCAAACCAAAGTTGGAGTTCCCACTTCCTGTAAGGTCATAGTTATATTCTTTCTAAACTTCTCATGTCCTTTCATGTGTCTGCTATAGCAAAACATCATTTGACATAACTGACTTTCCATAGAAACCAGAACTTTCCACTTCAGTTTACCCTGTGTTTTTCATATCTGATGCAAACAAAGTATGCATGCCTTCATCTTGTTCTCTATAAGTCAGCAGTTTCCTGGTGACATTTTGTCTGTCTATCACGTGTCCAATGACTGACTCCTCTTTTGTTGAGCACTGGAACACTCCTCTATGAAAAGCCTTGTGGAGGATACCTTCGTAGTCCCAAACTTATTTTGGAGTTGGTTTCCTTGGAGAAACTTCTAGAGTGCAGAATTGCCAGTTCAGAAGCTAGGAGCTTTTTCACAGCTCCTGTGACTCACCAAGCTTAAAAGCTTGGCTTTATCACTCCCAGATTCTCGAGAAAACTGTTGTGAGTCTAATGTTAACAACTTAGTGCTAGAGGCTGCAGAGAGACAAAGAATGAGTAAGTGGAGGTGTGTATAGGCTAAGGAGGTGTTAAGGAGAAAGCAAACCCAAAGATGGGGAGCGGGGTGAGTAGGAGAGGAGATATCAGAAAGGACTTAAGGGAGGCTAGGATGAAGGCCTGAGGTTTGCAGGCACCCGTTCCTGCTTCGTGATCACGTGTGACTCTCCGTGTGTAATGCCTTCTGGATGTCAGAGAAGGACTTACTGAGCACCTACACATCCAGGTGCCTCCCTATACTTCTTCCTAACTGATCAGTTTCTGACGTGTGAGCTTTGCTTTTGGTGGTACCACTCCACACACACACACAGCCACAGCAGATCCTAAGAGCCTCTTTTCTGGTCCCAGTCAATCCTGCTCTCCTGTTGTCCTCCAAGGAGTTCCTGAATTACACTGACACCTACTTTGTCATTTCTCATTCTTGGCCCCCAGAATTCTGCCTTTTGAGTCATTACCTGTAGTAGTATAGCATTTAATAAATCCTGTGGTGGAGCATTCCTTAATAGCCGTCCCAGTGTTCTGGGTTCCCAAATGAAAGACACACACACAACACACACACACACACACACACACACACACACACACACACACAGAGATGAAAGACACACACACAACACACACACACACACACACACACACACACACACAGAGCCTTTATATTTTGATATGCCTTAATCAGCTCAATGGCAAGGCCACTTCCTAACTGCTAAATGTCTAATCTACATCCCTCCAATAATCCTGAGTTATTGCTTACTAAATCCTACATTCCATCTTGGCTGCCCTGGACCCAGTTGGGCAGCCCTCTTGGGCTGCTCTCCCCTGGTTCCTACATGGTGACTATGCTCTCTGTCCCACACCCTCTCTGGCATGGCATCTTCTCTTCCCCACCTCTCCCAGAATGGCAGATCTCTTCTTTGCCTCTTCCTCTTTGGCCCTAACCTGAGAATCCTAAAAGTCTTGCCTCTGTCTACTTTACCAGGCCATTAGCTGCAGGCACCTTTATTTACCAGTCAGAACCAACTAGAAGCAGGTTCCCAGAAGCTACATGAGGGCAGATGTTCTCAGGCACACAGTCTTGGGGGGACACAAATTAACATAAGAATACAAGCAGCCATAATGACTAGTACATTTGGGTCTCAAGTAGGTTGGTATCTAAGCTATACCACCTACAAGGCACACTGTGTGGCCCCTGGTGAATAAATTCCCTCAGTGGGCTTCTTTCTTTCTCCTGGGAAATGAGGAATAACTCTGGACTTGGCACTAGCACAGGCTTTGTGAATGGTTTCATGATGATAGCCAGTGTGGTCTGCCCTGTGCCTAAGCCAACAACAAAGGCAATGAAACTGGGACAAAGAAGCATCTCGTGTCTTCTGCTGACATGGATATGTCGTGGATAATATTATCCGTGGAGGGAGCAGTTATGAGGCGGCCTTAGAGATACAGAGAACAGTTTTGGGTTGATATCTGCTTGTTACTCTTGTTACTCCAGCACCCCTCCCCCAGCCCCCTTCTCTTCCTTTCTTCTCTATGGATAATCACACTGGTCTATACCACAGCAGAAAGATATACTACATCTCTCTTGGAGGCCCCTCCTTGGAGTGGACAAAGGGATAAACTAGATGTAGCAGACCCCCAAGGCAGTCGCTTGGCCAAGCCTTTTATAAATCAAGGAGGGTAAACAAAACCATTGGTGGCTGACACACAGGAAAGCCCCAGCGACCAGGGAAAGCAGTCTGGATGCAGCTTTTGATAAATCAACCTGACCTTACATCTCAAAGCCCCAGCAGGGGGGTCTGTCTGCAAGACAGATTCAGGACTGGTGAGCTGATGCTCCCCAAAGCAGAGGTGAGCTCCAGGGCAAGGTTTTCATGATTAGAAAGAATATGGGGACAGCCAAGGAGCTGTGAATAAAACACCTAATTGTACCTGAGGTTTTATATTTCATTAAATCCTATTTTAACCGCATGCCTTTTCATCGTGAGTGGGTGGTTACCGCTGAGAGGGTTATTATGCTTAACTATTTTAACAAGAGTTTTGTTACGCGTAAGGGAGAGCAAATCAGCTAGGAAAGTGTGCAAGGGCTCCATTTCTCTACTAACTTTATGGCCATGACCAAGCTTGCAAGCAAGACTCAGGTATGAAAGTCTAAGCATAGAATAAAGGTGTGGGCAAGGGTTGCTGGGAGAGTGGGATGTGTCAATTAAAGTACAGAAACTACATCGGCAAGACAGCATGAGGAGATGAAGAACCCATAGAAGTAGGTTCTGGACATGGTGAAGGTGAACATTCTGGGTAAAGAGAATTCATGCCTTTGTCTGTCTGTCATCCAGTCTGAACGTTTGTCCAGTTTGGGCAGAAGTCAACCAACTCTCTACTAGTTGGTAGGATGAAAACGGATGCAAAACATCATTAGAAAGCAGAGAGTTCTCACATCAATCAAGAGATATTCCCTTCCTCCGGACCTTCCTAACAGACTGCCCTCATATCTGGTAAAATTACTTTTGTTAAATTACCTATTAGTACTTGATGCACCAATTAGTACTTCCCTATTCTTCTCACCCATTAAGGCAGGGAGGTCACCTGAACAGATGTGTTTTCAGCACCAAAGATGGTGCCTGATCCTTCGGATGGCCAATAAGCATCCACTTTTATCAAATTACTCTAGACCAGGCCACTTGGGTTCTACCCCAGCCACTGATGGCACATGACTTATCTAGCTTGTGCCCCTATTCCCTGCAGTACAAAGGAGCTATAATGACGGTTCTGTGAGATCAGACAGTAACAGTGTTCAATTGGTGTCAGCTTTCCAGTATCTTCATCACCAGTGTCTCCATCACCAGCACATCACTATCATGGTAGTCATCCTCATCAGAGCAAGTCACTAAACTCTACCTCAGTTTCTTCTTCTTAATTCAATCACTTGCTCATTAAGATCATATTTGGCATCTTTGCATCTCCTGGTATTCTGCCTTAGTCACTTTTCTTTTTTTTTTTGGTGACAGAAACTTCTAAGTCCCAAAGTAGCTTTCTCTGTCAATCAATGCTCAGGGTGCCCAGTGAGCGCTCTCTTTTCTCTCTCTCTCTCTCTCTCTCTCTCTCTCTCTCTCTCTCTCTCTCTCTCTCTCTCTCTCTNTGTGTGTGTGTGTGTGTGTGCTCGCACATAAAAGAATTACAATTAGCCAAAGGAAAATAAGCCAGAAAATTAATTTCTATGCAAAGGCATCATACGATATACTTCAGAGGCAGATAGATATCTTGCTGTTTGAGTTTATCCATGTGAAAGTTTTTAGCCATTAACCATTAACGTATCTGGCAAAGAGTTAAGGAAACATCAGATAATGAAATGGCCAGCCCCACTTAGCTCCATGTCACAGAGCCTTCTGATCATTGTGGATGGGTGAGCAGACAGATGCAAAATAAGAAATTGAGGGAAGAGTGCCAGAAGTTGGGATGAGGTGCAGGAGAAAGGCAACCATAAGACCACTGGGAGGGGGGTAGTCAGAACAGGTAACACAGATGTGGAAACAGAAAATGCTGTCACTCTAGTCAATGGTGTTCACTGAACATGGCCATCCAGGTGAAAAGTGAGGACACGTGATGACCACACCCACATAGGTGTGCTCATAAAGTCTGGCTGAAAGAATCCAGTAGAAACTGATGAGGTAGACTCCTTTAGGAAGGAAACACAGTAAGCTCTAGATGTGGAGAGGAGTTATTGTGTAATCTCCCCATGTCTCTTGGAACTATGTGGGTATAGTACTCATTTCAAAGTGGAGTGTGTGTGTGTGTGTGTGTGTGTGTGTGTGTGTGTGTTTGCTGGGGATTGGACCCAGATTCTTGAACTCACCAGAGAAACACTCTTTCAGACGCACAAACCTTTCAAAGGAGATTTTAAAAATAGCAATCTGAGAGGGTGAACAGGAGATGGGTTTTGAGTTTGGACCTATGTTTGGTCCTGATTTTATCAGTACCAAGCTGTGTGGCTTACAGGAAGCCGTTCAACTTTCGAAGCCTCTCCCGCTGAAGTGAAAGGAATGAACTTAGTTTTCTATGCAGCCCCGATTCTTAACACACTTCCTTTGAAGACAGCAGTGCTGTAGCCAAGCATCTCCTGACCCTGTGCAGAGTGCAGCAGAGCCCTTCCTTAGTCATAGACACTATGGTCTTCCTTCTGGGTGTCCTAGCCCCCTATGAGTGATTGACAGGATGAAAATGTCATCTGGGAAGTGTGAGGAAGAGCTCAGAAGAAGAGAGCACAAACCAGACATTAATGGTAGGAGTCAGTGAAGACAAAACATGTGATCAAATGTTCATAGTATAGAGGCACATAGAGTATGGCCCAGGGTGGGGGGTGAGGGGTATGGATAGGGTACGGGTGCATAAGGTGATTTAGGTCTTTCTCAGTCTCTTCCCTCCAGTGAAAGAAATTCCATTGCAACTGCAACGCCACAGGCACCTCCGGGGCTCCAAGAGTTCCCAAGGCTACCTGCAGCTCAGGATAGGGTAGTGTCAGAGAGCAGAGTCAGGCTTTGGGCCCTGACTGGTGAGGACAAAAGGAGAGAGAATAGGGAAAGAAGAGGAAAGAAAAGAAGGCAGAGCCACTGAGAGCCTCAGTGGAGAAACGAAGAAAAAGGACAGGGATTTAGGTTTGCAGCGAAGCCACAAAAAACAAAACAAAACAAGAAAAACAAACACAACAAACCCTTACACCCCACTGTCCGTGAATTCCGATGCTAAAAGCCAAGCAAGCTAATTTTGTGATATCATACTTTTGCCAGAACTGGCCAAAGAACTCAGGACGCCTCCTGGAGAAGATGAGCTGGAAGACTTCTTTAGGCAACTGGAAGCAAGAGCCCCTTTAGCATTGAAGAACTCCGATTCTACAGAGTAGCTGGAGTTCTCATACGAGAGGAAGACCTGACAATTTTGTAAGGTACCGAATGGATGAGGTCTCAGGAACAGGAGAACTTGACAAGAAGAGTTTCATGCAGTGCTCTCTAGAATAGGGCCAGCCTAAAGCACTGTTACAAGAGGGTGACTAAAGGGTCTCCCATTGAAGGGTAGAAGCAGAGCTAAGTGGTACCTGATGACTCACCGGTAGGGTCCAGGGATAAGCAGGAACACCGGTGACTTCAGTGAAGCCTGAGAAAGCCAACAGAAGTCACATATCCCATATGTCATTGTCTTAGTCACTGTTCTATTGCTGTGAAGTGGCACCATGACCACGTCAACTATTGTAAGAGGAAGCGTTTAATTGGGGCTTGCTTATGGTCTGAGGAGTTTAGTCCAATTATCATCATGATGGGGAGCAGGCAGGCAGACGCTGGAGCAGTAACTCAGAGTTACATCTTGATCCATAGACAGTGGGAAGACACTGTCTAGGCTTGGCTGGAGCTTTTGAAACCTAAAAGCCCACTCCCAGTGACACACTTCCTCCAACAAGCCCTCACCTCCTAATCTTTCTAATCCTGTCAGGGTTCTACTTCCTGGTGACTCAACATTCAAAATACGAACCTATGAGGACGACTCCTATTCAAACTACCCCTGGCCCCCACAGGCTGATAGCAATGCAAATCTTTGCATTCAGTCCAACTTCGAAAGTCTCTGTCACTCTATCGCAGTTTCAACACTAAAGTTCCAAGTCTTTTCTGTGAGTCATGGCGATCTCTTAACCTTGACCTTCTGCAAAATCAAAATGAGAAATCAGGGGGGTAAGAGGAACAGAGTGAGGAATTACACTGTAAGAACAGAAACCAGTAGGGCAAACTGCGAAGTGTGCATCTCCGTGTCTAATATCAAAGTGCTCATCAGAGCTCCAACTCGTATCAACTTTGTTAACGACCACATACCTCTCTGTTTTGGGCCAGTTCCACACCTGGAACGCAGCTCTTCTTGACAAGTGCCTCACAGCTCTGGCATCTGCAACATGGTGTCTCCAACAAAATCCAGGCTGCACTGTCACAGCTTCATGTGGGCCTCCATGAAGGGACACCATGACACATGGCTGGCCTTAGGCATCTTCAAGTCACCCTCTTGTAACAGCTTTCCTTGACCACCGAGAGGGGTTCCAGAGACCCTTTCTTGTACCCTTAACTCTACAGCCAGAACCCCAGGGCCGAAGCTGCCCAGTTCTGCTGCTTGCTGGGGCTGGAGCTGGGCCTCCTCCTTCAGTGATCTGTATCAGCTTTCTGTTGTTTCCTTCACTGCTGAAGCTTTCTTTTTAATTCATTTGCTTACAAGCTGGAAGCTTAGCTGGGTGGGGTCTTGCCCTGAGGTCACCATTATCTCAAGTAGCCACAGGCTTCTCTTTATCCTTCTTCTTTCCTTGAGTGTGGGACTTAGCTCCATTACATTTCCTGGGGCCCCCTTTGTCCTAACTCTACATTCTGTATTCTTCTCTGGCTCCACTTGCTCCTTTCCTCTGTAGATCTGCATGAGAATGACCTCTAATAACAACGGGATGCAGCCAATACTCTGCTGCCTTGAAATCTCCTCTTCCAATCCCCTGAATCCAAAACTCTTCAATTTAGCCTCTGGCAAGTTTGTAGGACAAGGACAGAAAACAGTTACATTCTTTCTATTCTAAAACATAATACATTCTACATATTACAAGAACAGTCTCCAGGCCACTTCCCCTCTGAAACCTCTTGACCTGGGCTCTCGCAGTACAAATGCTGCATCCCACCCCCCCACACACACACACACCACCAGAGTTGTCTTCCATACTCCTAGGATGGCCAGGTGATCCTTGCTTAAAGCATCTAACCAGTTTTGTAATCCAAAGTCCCAACTTCTTCCAATTCTTTCAACAAACAGCATGGTCAGGCCTATCTCAGGAGTACCTGAGCCCCTAGTACCAACTTCTGTCTTAGTCACTGTTCTATGGCTGTAAAGAGACACCATGAACAAGGCCAACTATTGGAAGAGAAAGCATTTAATTGGAGGCCTGCATACAGTTTCAGAGATTTAGTCCATTATTATCACAGTGGGGAACATGGCAGCGTGCAGACAGACTCTGGGGCAGTAGCTGAGAGCTATACCCTCGCCTGTAGGCAGAGAGTGGGAAAGACAATAGACCTGGCTTGGTCTTTTGAAAGCTCAAACCTCACCACAATCATAAAGTGAGAACTGCTGGATGTGGTGTCATGCACTTGTAATCCCTTCACTTGGGGGGCCAAGGCAAGAGAATGAAGAGTTCAAAGCCAGACTGAGCTACACAACAAAATCATGTATCTAAATCAAATAGAAATCAGGACCTTATTTTAGGGGAGGAATGAACTTTTAACTGTGGTGGTGGTCGCTGTCCAAGATGAGGACTGAGTCCTAGGAAGACCTTCCTGCACTGCATATGACATTGCATTGGAGGGTAGGTGCCAGGTGTGGAGTCCTAGATCCCGGAGTAGAGCGATAAAAAGCAAAGACTTAGGAGATTTTCAGGATAGCATTTGAAATGTAAATGAAGAAAATACCTAATTTAAAAAGTTGTTTTAAAAATAAGGTTATTGTATTAGTGTTTCTATTCCTGCACAAACATCATGACCAAGAAGCAGTTGGGGAGGAAGGGGTTTATTCAACTTATACTTTCCACATTGCTGTTGATCACCAAAAGACGCAGACTGGAACTCAGGCAGGTCAGGAAGCAGGAGCTGATGCAGAGACCATGGAGGGATGTTACTTACTGGCTTGCCTCCCCTGGCTTACTCAGCCTGCTTGCTTATAGAACCCAAGACTACCAGCCCAGAGATGGCCCCACCCACAAGGGGCCCTTCCTCCTTGATCACTAATTGAGAAAATGCCCCACAGCTGGATCTCATGGGGGCACTTCCCCAACTGAAGCTCCTTTTTCTGTGATAACTTCAGCCTGTGTCAAGTTGACACACAAAACCAGCCAGTACAGTTATTATGGGGAGATCACAGTGTTAAACTTTTGTTTCTTGGTGGAGAGGGTGTGCTGGTCAGCTTGTACACAATCTTATAGATTTGTTTGGCTGTCCAAGCAAATCCATCAGGAAGAAACAGTTAAGTCATGTTAGCCATGGTGTGGAAGGAGCAAGGGGATGAAGCTGAGGTCTCTGAATGCAAACCCTCTTCTTCTTCTTCTTCTTCTTCTTCTTCTTCTTCTTCTTCTTCTTCTTCTTCTTCTTCTTCTTCTTCTTCTTCTTCTTCTTCTTCTTC
>NC_034603.1:48841211-48913620 GCF_900095145.1 Mus pahari | reverse complement strand
TTCTTCTTCTTCTTCTTCTTCTTCTTCTTCTTCTTCTTCTTCTTCTTTCTTCTTCTTCTTCTTCTTCTTCTTGTTCTTCTTCTTCTTCTTCTTCTTCTTCTTCTTGTTCTTCTTCTTCTTCTTGTTCTTCTTCTTCTTCTTCTTCTTCTTCTTCTTCTTCTTCTTCTTCTTCTTCTTCTTCTTCTTCTTCTTCTTCCTCTTCTTCTTCTTCTTCATAGCTGTATGGCTTCAAGGAAGTGACTTAAGCTTTCTGTGGTCTCTTTGAAGTAAATAAAAGAATATTTTTCTAGATGGACTAAACACTTAGAACACTTATCAAACTTATTTTAGTGTAAAGCATTTGGAATCTTCCCTATGGTTTAGGAAGGAAGAATGATGGTGATGATGATAATGACAACGATGGAGATAATAATTGTAATGGTGGCGGTGGCAGTGATATCTATTATAATGCTATTTAAAGAGGCAACACATAGGGGAGAAAACCTAGACAATGGGAAGGCCTAGAACTCACTTTGATTCTGCTCCAAGCTGTTAGTTCAGCAAAATTCCTTCCCTAAAGGGTTAGAGATAGAAATAAGCAAAATGTATCTTATTCTATGCTTGGCATGCAATATATTTTTAGGCATATTATTTCCTTTCCTCGCTTCTCCTGTATCACTGTGTGTCATCAATGTGTCTGGACAGTGAGATGAGAGGCGGGGACATAAATATGAATGAGATGTAGTTTCTGTCCTCAAAAGACTCAGAGTCTTCAAGAAAGACTTGGACACACACACAAGGACACTGTGCTATGACAAGAACTATCACTGTGACATCAGCACAAGGCATAATTGTATTGGGATCGTCGTGACAGAAAGACCAATCATCAGAAAGAAGCGAGGGAATCATCCCATAGGAGGCAATGGGACTTGGAAGGAAAATGTAGCTGGGCTGACTGAAGAAGGCGTGGCATCTCAGGCAGCCTAGGGGACAGGCTGAAGCATGCGGTCACCGAGAGAGAGAAAGAGAGAGAGAGAGAGAGAGAGAGAGAGAGAGAGAGAGAGAGAGAGAGAAGTCTTTGCTTGGAGTCACATTCTCTGTTTCTTTGCCTAAGTAGATATCCATCTACTCCCTTGTACCTGCTGTCCACATGGAGAATGGACAGGAAAAGACAGGGTAACAGTGACACTTGGTCAGCCCACACTGGCATGTATACACCTCAAGAAGTACACAGTCAGGAAAGAAAAGCCCATAACAGTAGAACCAACCAGAATGACTTCTGACAAAACAGAGCACAGTGCCACGCCAGAGTAAGGATCCTGGGAGATGTCACATGCTCGTTCTGGCTCCTTTAACAGTAGCTGCATCCAGGTCTCTAGGCTACCACCTTGACTAGAAGAGGTCCCTGAATTCCCAGGCAGGGATCCACGGTCTAAGCCAGGATTAATAGTATAGGAGGTTTTTGTTGAGGGTATAGTACACTGTCACCCTCAGAACTTCCTGCCAAAGCCAACAACTGACAGGTGCTTTCAGGGAAACCAAATCCACAGCTGAATCTCAGCATTGCTCAGCAGCAACAGTTTCTTCTCCAGGAATATGAACAAGGTAGTGGTGGCACACACCTTTCATCCCAGCACTCTGGAGGCAGAGGCAAGTAGACCTCTGAGTTTAAGGCCAGCCTGGTCTACAGTGAAAGTTTCAGGACAGCCAAAGCTGCACAGAGAAACACTGTCTTGAAAAACAGAAGGAGGAGGAGAGGAAGAAGGGGGAGGAAAAGGAGGAGGAAGAGGAAGAAGAGGAGGAGGAAGATGTGGAGGTCTTCAGGCATGTATAGCTGCGTACTAGAGTGTGAGCATGGATATCCATATACATAATATGTGTGCATTGTGTGTATATATACATGATTGTGAATGAATGCATTGTGGGTAATATACGGTTGTATGGTTGTGTATATTTACATACTGTGTATACATACACACAATGTATAGTATGTATTGTATGCATATGCAAGATTGCAGCATGCATGTTTGTATGTACAAATGTGTCAAGTTTTATATCATGTCAAATGTATTTGTGCAGTTGTGTGAATTGGGTAGGGCATGTGTATACATAGTGTGTGCTTGGGTACATGGACATGTATGCTGAGTGCATATGTGTGGTGTGTGGGTGGGAGATGAGGGGCTCAGAGACCATCTTCTCCAGTGTTTAGGTACAAGGAGTTGCTTCATGGAAGGAAAGCCCCCAGGCCAGGGGGAATAGAGTATCCATGCTAGTCCTCTGCATCCTTGGTAGAAACCTCCTGGTCATTTCACAATCTGCCTAAATCCCACAAAAGCTGTGAATTCACCTCTGCTCCCAAGTCTTTTGTCCTCCAGTCTCCTGACCCAGAATTCTGATACTCTACTAACTGGGGTGTCTGTCTCCTCATGCTCTGGGTCCTTCATCCATTACATCTACTCTCAGAAATGTCTGGACATCCTTTTATCCCAAAGGTAGGGAACTTGGAGGGCTGCCTGTCTCAGAGACATTTAGAAAGTATGTGTAGAGTCCTTCTGTGTACCCCGAATGCTAAGGCAGCCATGGGAGCAGGACCCCAGCCCTGATCCAGAGGCTGAAAACCACAAGACCCTGTGAGACAATAAAGACTGTCAGGGCTTTTGGATCTGAGTCTTGAATCCAGCTAACCGCTGCCCAACTGTGCCCTTTTGGGCAAGCCTTAGCCTCCCTCACATCACTTAGAAAAATGGAGCCAGTTGTATCTAGAAACCACATTCAGTCCCCGCCCCCCCACTGAAAGTTTAAGCAGAATATTTAAAAGGCAGCATCAAAGGTTTAAAATGTCTAGGAGTTATTGAAAGCCTTGGGTGCTTTGTGGAGGGAGTGATGGAGTCTCTTGTCTTAGGACGACATCCCCTTTTCTACTCTCCCTTCCCTTCACATCCAGGGAGAGCTACTTTTGCCTGACTTAACCCTGCCAGAGAAAGGGGTTGGGGCACCTGAGACTTTTCTAGAGGCAGAAGAGAGGAGCTGTCCCCTTGTGTCCATCCTGACAGAAGTCCTGTAAGTTCTCCCAGTAACTGGGCACATAGCCCTTCCTAAAAGAAATTCATATACATGCAAATCGGAAACTATACTCATTCATACCCACAGCCAAGGATGTGCACACAGAACATACAGCCCATCACAGGCACTCTTCTACTTATGACACATTCCAGCAGCCGCAGCACATCACCCACAGGCGGCTTCACGAATTGAAGACTTGGCACAAACGCCCGGTTCACATATAAACAGTTCACATCCTACACACACCCCTGCACGACACCGCACTCACACTTGCTCAAGTGCCCACGCTGCACAGTCCCTTCTCTCTCCAGCCCGTTTCACACACCCAGGCATCCCTTCACATTTCTTTGCACACACGGCTTGCACATAAACACAGCATTCTTACTACTCTCCATCTCTTCCACAAGCCGGTACAACCGACCACATCTGTGCTGCTCCCTCCCCCCCAATCCCTCCCCCGCCCCAACATCCCCTGCAACTTCAACAAGAGGCTTCCCGCTCGGTGTGCAGCGGCCACAGTGGCCAGGAATTAAAATGCAGCAAGGAGGAGCCGGGAGCGTCAGCACCGCGTCTCCAGGAGCGCACAGCGCTCGCCTCGGCCGCCGCCGCCCCGCCCGCCTGGAGCCGCGGGGCCAGCGAGCGCAGTAGCAGGTGCTCAGAGCCCAGCCGCGCCAGCCTCGCGCGGCTGCTGCCCAACTTCGCCCGGGGCCCGAGAAGGGCCGGGCTACGGAGAGAGGAGAGCAGCCGCCGCCACTGCCACCGCCATCGTGGACTTGGAATCTTGAGAGGAGACGGGCCCACGGAGCTGCGAGCTTTGATGAGCGGCGAGTCGGGATCAGCCCCAGAAGGTGTTGCTTGGGCTCCGCAGTTCCCAGCTCCCGTCTCCCAGAGAGGATATGAGGCAAGGAACAGCAGAGCCGGGTTTTTCTAAAGAGGATCCGTGCCGAGAGGAAAAGCGATAGTTTCCCGGGACCAGCAACCTTGGATGGGCCCAGCAGCGAGTGGCTTTCCGCAGGACGCCTTGAGAAGCCCCTGGCCCCAGACGACAGTAGACACCCCACGGGACTCAGGAACTGGACTTGGGGAAGCCTGGGAGCGTCTCAGCAGAAAGCAGCTCCGGCAGCCGTGAGAAAGAAGGGTCCTGGAGGAAAGGAAAGGAGGAAGTCGCCACTCGGCGACCACTCACCCCAGTACACACCCACCCCACCCGCCGAGCCTGGAGCCGCGGAGTGCCTCTGGGGGCGCTCGTTCCTTGGCGCCTTCCCTCGCATGTCCCAGCACCACTGGGCTAAGGGCCAGACTAGTGGGGTCCCCGGGACTGGCCAAACCAGGCATGGTGGCCCAGTGGTCTCTCTCACAGGATCAGCGTAAAAACTGGGGTTAGTCCGTGCAGGGGGGACTCAGTTCAGGGTCCCCCGAGGTCCAGGACCAGGATAGGTCGGCGGGCACAGAGCCCAGGGATTGGAGAGGCGGCTCCCAATGGGGCCCCTCCGGAGGTAGTGCCCAGTGACTCTCGTCCTTCTGGAAGACTCGGGGCCAGCAAAGCCTGGGGTTGGGGGGCACTCAGGAGAGGCCAGAGCTAGGGGCGGCGGGCCGAGGCGGCACTCAGTCCCGGGCGAGCGCCCGCGGAGGCGGCGGCGGCGACGCCGGGCGGGCATGCCGCGCCACCGGAGCTCCTGTCGGGAGCAGGCTTCCCCGGCACAGGCTGCGCGCGGCTGCTGCTGCTCCCACTGCTGCTGCGGACTCCCATGGCGGCTCCGCCCGGCCGGGGCCGCCACCGCTGTCGCCAGCCTCGGGCTGAATGAATGAGCCGGAGCGGCGGAGCCCGGCTGCCGGCGACCGCGCTCAGCGGCCCGGGACGCTTCCGTATGGCCCGCGAGCAGCCGGCGCCCGCGGCGGTGGCAGCAGCTAGGCAGCCCGGGGGCGACCGGAGCGGCGATCGGGCGCTGCAGGGGCCAGGGGTCGCCCGCAGGGGGCGGCCGTCCCTGAGTCGCACTAAATTGCACGGGCTGCGGCACATGTGCGCGGGGCGCACGGCGGCGGGAGGCTCTTTCCAGCGGCGGGCGCTGTGGGTGCTGGCCTTCTGCACGTCCCTCGGCTTGCTGTTGTCTTGGTCCTCGAACCGCCTGCTCTACTGGCTCAGCTTCCCGTCACACACGCGAGTGCACCGCGAGTGGAGCCGTCAGCTGCCGTTCCCCGCTGTCACCGTGTGCAACAACAACCCCCTGCGCTTCCCGCGCCTCTCCAAGGGGGACCTCTACTACGCGGGCCACTGGCTAGGACTGCTGCTGCCCAACCGCACCGCGCGCCCGCTGGTCAGCGAGCTGCTGCGGGGCGACGAGCCGCGCCGCCAGTGGTTCCGCAAGCTGGCTGACTTCCGCCTCTTCCTGCCGCCGCGCCACTTCGAGGGCATCAGCGCTGCCTTCATGGACCGTCTGGGCCACCAGCTGGAGGACATGCTGCTCTCCTGCAAGTACCGGGGCGAGCTTTGTGGCCCGCACAACTTCTCCTCAGTGAGTTGCCCTCCGCGCGAACCCGCCCTTTCTGACCCCGCGCTTCCCAGGAGTCCTGAGGCTCTTAGGTGGGCCCTAGGGACTGGACACCAGGCCCCTGTGAGTGTCACCACTTCCTGACTGGGTGTCACCTCTCCTCAGTGCTCAGGAAGAACCCACTCTCGAGTCCCCCTGAGTCTTCAGGTGGTGGGAAACTCGGACTTGGCTCTGTCTAGGAAGTCACCTTAATGCTGTTAGAGTCTCCTTGTACAGTTCCTTCCGGTGTCAGCTCTCAAACTCCTCCCTCTACTCTCTGTGGTCCCTTCTCTAAATAGTGGTTCCCCCACCCACCCACCCACCCACCCGAGGTTCATGGGACTCAAAGATACTGCTCTCTGTCTGGGCTTTAGAGTTGTCATAAATTGGGGGCTTGTTCTCTTTGGGGAGAACCAATACAAAACCCTTCAAAAAATGGGCTAACAAGGTGTTTTAGGAACTCTGTTTAAGATCCCAAACAGCTTATGATTTCAGAGTTCCACACGAAGTCTAGGAGAAAACTCCCAAGGGCATCAAGTTGCGGGTCCCTTTTTAAGGCAGTGGCACCTTTCTGCTGATTGGAAAACAAAAAACCAGAAAACCAAACCGCTCCATGAGCACACCCACCACCTTTCTGGATGAAGGAGTATCCTTAGGTGGGAAAGTTGCAGCCAGCCGGCTCAGAAATGCAAACAGCCAGGGCCAAAAGAAGCCCGGCTGGGGATTTGTGAGCCATTTGCTGTACTGGTTCCCCCACACTGTGGGTCTGGAGAACGCAGATGTCAGGCAGAAGGTATCTGCCTTGTGCAGTCTGTCTCCGAAGATCTCTGGTGCCAGGACCCGGCAGGATACAAGCCTGTCCAACCTTTCCTGTGTAAACGCCCCTTAGGTGGGCTCTGGCTTTTCTACCAGTGCAAAGAATGTTGGTGTGCATCCGTGAGGCGTACTCTCAGAACGATCTCTCTTTGGGATTTTTGTCTCTGACAAAGCTTTTCCTGGGATGGCAGAGTTGCCACAGTCGCAACAGGTGTTGGCTTGATGCTGGTCATTCTAGGTCTCTGATTGGCTGTTCTGGTTATCTCTTGCCTGAGATTCCACCCTTAGCTTCAGTCTTAACTCTGTTGACTTTTGCTGTTGGACTGAGTATAGAGTCCTGTTCTGACTTACCCCTCTCTAACACATACCATGTTGGGAAATGGGAAGGGTTTCAGCTGGCCTTCTGACCATCTCATCTGAGACTCCCTGCCTCTGTAAGCAGGGAATGCTGCTAACATACACTTAGACAAGGCTCCCTCTGGAACCTCAAGCATAGTGCATAAAAGCCAAAGAATACAGGCAAGCAACCCTTATGGTCGGTTGGATTTTTGACTGAACACTGGTGAGCAAGCTCTAGAGTTAGACTGAAGTTCAAGGTTACATTTAAGTGCGAGATCTAAGTTGCACAACACACAACCTCTTCGATGCAACTCTGCATTGGACGATTGGTTTACCAAGCAGGTTGAATTGCCTTCTGACAGCTAGGATTGCCTTCTGATATCACAGCAGAGCTGAATTAGCGATGACTTTCATGCCTATATTTTTAAATGAGTAGGGAACTGTAAAGAACACTCTCATGCTTGACATCAGCAAGTTCAAAGTCTAACCTAGTATACCACCGAGTTCATTACACAGAAGCCACGGGGAACCTTCCTGGGCCTAGCTGCCATCAGAAAAACCTGCCTGAGTAAGGCTCTTGCCTCCTCCCCCACCAGTCTGGTGCCTCTCAGAAGCTGGAAGAATGCGATAGGAGCCATCTCAGTCTACATAGATAGAGTCTAACCTGAGTCTACATGCTGAGGGCACACCACCCAGACAGGCATGGGCATGCGTTGTGTGGGATGGGGTATAAGGAGCTGAGAACTAGGGGGTAAAAGTACTACCCCTTGTGCCCCGGGACCTCAAAGTGACCTCTGGTGCCTTATCATTCTGTTCCTGTCCGGAGAGTTTTAGGCCCTATAACAAGGCATGCTTTGGGCTGCTGTTTTTCTACCTGAAGACTTCAAGAAACACTTTCAGGGAAGTTTCTCAACACTGAGAAGACCCCATCAGAAACTCTTAACTGCCTGCTCTCTGGAGGAGCCTTTGCCATCCTTGATGGAGTGGCCCTGTGATGTGGTAGCCAAGGGTAGGAATTCTTGGGTCATATGGCTGCTGTTCAGATTCTGAGTTCTCTCTCTCTCTCTCTCTCTCTCTCTCTCTCTCTCTCTCTCTCTCTCTCTCTCTCTCTCTCTCTGTGTGTGTGTGTGTGAGAGAGAGAGAGAGAGAGAGAGAGAGAGAGAGAGAGAGAGAGAGAGAGAGAAAAGAAGGAGGAGAAGGAGGAGGAGGAGGAGGAGGAGGATTTATTTTGGCTTGGAGTCTTTCCTGATGACCCCAACCAGCATCACACACACACACACACACACACACACACACACACACACACAAAACAAAACCCATAGACAGGTTTGTTCCAGTTTTTCTCTATTCCCCTGTGTATCTCACTGTACCTGCCTAAGACTGCTTGCTTCTCCCTTAGCCAAGGGAAAGAACTGTGTGTAGTTTGCTGCTGTCTTCCCAGCACAGAACCTGACACATAGTGGATGCCCAGGAGAGGCTTGAAAAATGAGTATCTTCACGAGGTATCCGCAGGATCGTGTCTCCTAGGGCCTTGGTCGACTTCCTCTAGCAAATACCTGTAAACTGCACTTCCAGGGGGAAGCTGGCAGCCTGTGGCACGAGAAGCAGGATGTGAAGCACTGACTGGGCACCTGTAATTCTCACGTTTTTAGATGGTAGAGCAACAAGTGAAGGGCGGAGCATTTATGGGGGACTTTCAGGGAAGGTAGCATCCGTCTCTAGTTAGTCCCGTGTCTAAAAACAAACACTGGTAGGAGAGAAACGGATTGCTGAGGGCAGTGCGTTAGGCTAATTCTCCAGGCACACTCTGGACGTGTTCCCGGATGGCTCTGGATTTGTTGAAGCTGGGGAAGGTTTCATCACCCGGCAGTCAAAGCAAGCAGAGCCTGCTTCTTCTGAAAGCCTGTGTTGTTTCCCCAGCATCGGCTGTGAACCTCAGCTCTGCTCTGGCTCCTCCTTAGCTCCTGGCAGTGGAGAGAGAAGTCTGGGGAGGAGTCTGGGGAGGAGGCAGAGCTCTGAGAGCCCAGGGGGCCTTAAAAGAGAAACCAAAAGACTGGAAATAAGAACAGACAGGCCAATGCGGGGTAGGCTCTACATCAAGGACAAGGGGTCATTGCCCTCTCTGGGAAACAGCATGCTTCAGGAGGGAGAGTCAACCAGACCTGGTCTTTGGCTTTAGGTCTGTTCCTTCATACCAGTATTCCCTGGGCAGACACTTGGCTTCTGGGCCTCCAGTAATAAGGTCTCTCTCTGAGAGGCACAAGGAGATATCTTGGATAGCAGTAGATGCTTAGTATTCAGGAGCCATTGCTAAAGTATTAAAAAAAAAATAGCTAGGCACCGTGTACATGGCACATGGTGGTAAGAGGTTCTAAGTATTATCACCATAATTATCCTATCTTTCCATGGCTACTTACCTGGGAAGAAGGGCATGCTCGTTCTTATTTTAGTCCTTGAACCAACCATGTCGACTCTGTGCCGAGGTACTTATTAGATGTTAGCGGTATAAAATAAAATAAGGCTTGATAAACACCCTTCAGCAACTTGCAAGAGTTGTGTGAACCAGAGCCAAGGGCATACAGCGAGGGCTCCAGAGCAGAGTTGGGACCTCTGATGGCTTCCTGGAGGAAGTGACATCTGAGATGAATCTTAAAGACTACATAGGAGTTCCAGGCAAGAGGAAGGGACAAAGAAAGGCTCAAAGGAACAGCATACACAGATAAGAAAGCCCAATAGAGAACACACACACATACACACACACAGTGAGATTGAACCAGTGCCTTCCAGTCTGGGACAAGTTTTAAATAGCGGCAACAGAAGTGGTGCTGAAAGGTCCCAAGGCAATGGTGTGATGGAAACCTGGGGGCTCAACTAAAGCTTTGAAATTTGCAGCAAAAAATCTGATGTGTTTCCCTTCTGGTTGTTCTGCTATCATACCTGGGCCCCAGCATCTAGCTTTCACCCTCATTTCTAAGCCCATTGGGGTATTCCCACTCCATCCTCTTCTCTGTCCGAGTTAACCTTTAGTTCAGATTTGGACCATTCATCCATGCTAAAAGCCAAGGAAACAACATTTAGGGTTTTGTGGTTTTGTTTTTGTTTTTTCAATCACATTTTACCATATCAAGACAACTGGCTGCTAAGAGGCAACAGTCAAAAACAAGAAATGATTTCAGTAACATGTTGTTTAAAATCAGCAAATTCTGTTGAAAGGATGCTAGGCCAGGCAGCCTAGTGGCTGTGAAGATGGATAGCTTTAAGGCGTCAAGAAAGAAATACTTCTGCCTTTTATAGAGAGAGGAATAAATGAGCTACTACATGTAAAGTGCTTAGACCAGTTTCTGGCATCAAGCAAGCATTCGATAAATGGGAGCCGTTTCCATTTTTATTACTTGCATGAGCATTTACAGTGAAGGGCAAAGGCAGATAGCATCGGGCGTCTGTGACAGGCCAGACCCTGGCTGGCTTGTTTCATGTCATCTTCATAGTAACCCTGGACAGTTTGTGATAATCCATGTGTTGTAAATGGAGGAGATGTCATTCCGAGATGGGTTGCAATGTGTTTCAAGTCAAGAGCCAGCGCGTAGCAAGGCCAAGTTCCAACCCGAGTTGCCATGACTGTGGGAGCAAATGCTCTTTCTGCAGCAGCAGAGGAAGGGAGAAGTGATGGGGAGGAGACAGGGCGCATCCTCTAGGAAGTCTGGTCCAGCCTCAACTTGGCCCTGGCCAGCTGTGTGCCTTTGGCCGCAGGACTGTCTTCTGCAATAATAGGATATGAGCCAAATGGCCATTGAGACTTAGCAGCAGAGTCCTCTGTTCAAGTGAGCAGTCAGGGGGAAAGCGGGCTTGAGTCCTGCAGATGGCTAGAGCATCTCAGCCATCCTTTTCTTTTCTTTGCAGAACTGAAGCAGTGATTACGGGGGAAACGTACACGTTATTGAAGTGCTGGAGACAGGACGGTGATTAAATAGACATTTATACAAGGAACATGAAAAGACCTCTACCGGTTATTTGACTTCAGGGAAATTAGTTTAGGGAATCAAATGTAAACTCTACCCAGGTCTGCAGATATCCAAATTGACCCACATCAGGCTAATTCTGATAGTGGCTATTTGGGAGCCACTGTGGCTGGCCATGAAGGCATCAATCAGATGCCTTCCCAATTGAGAAGGAATTGCTGGAGCAATAACCAGGCCATTTGCTGGGTACGTGTAGATCTCTGACCCTGCTGATTTGCTTGGGTATATAGTCAGATCCATTCAACCAGAGCTCAATAAATACTTAATGTGTGCCAGTCACTGACCTACCGAGATGACCATAAATCTAATCTCTTCCTGGCAAAGAGGTTCTCAAAGGTCAAAGTGCTTTAGCCACATTGTTGGCTGTGAAAAGAGGTCCTGACTATATCAAGAGTAGGTCTGGGATCTGTGTGAGGCATATCTGTGTCCCCTGAGCCGTATTCACCTTTATCAGAATCTCATGAGCACCGTGGAACCCATTTCTCAGATCAGGTCGCACAACCAGGAGGCAGCTCAATGTGATTCTAACCAGAGCTTGGCCCAGTTCTAAAGCCGCCAGCTCTTGGGTGTTAATGAGGCTAAACCTTCCTGGAAGGGGATCACTCAAGTTCCTCAAGCCTTCATGAGAAATGTCTGCTGATGGTTGGTTGGTGTGGACCACGGGACTTCTGCGAGATTCCATGACCCACACCCCTAAGGGAGAGATGGTTCTAAAGAGTGAGATTCCAGCATGAGCTTCTCATCCAGCAGCCACACACCACAGCAACCTTATGGTAGGGGCAGTGCTCAGGAGTAGCAAGTCTTCATTGTATCTAATCTACATGAATGAAATTGTTACAGTTTCCAGGGTCAATAAAGAGCGAGCTATGAGCCCTTTCCATTCTTTCTGAGGACACCGATAACTTGAAAACCTGGCTGTTGCCAATCTGAGATTCCACTCAGGCTGATTCTAACAAATAGATGATTCATTCATAATTAGAACATTGAACTGTTGGTAAAACAAACTGCCTATGGACGGCCAGGCTGTTTGCTTCCCTGAGCATGTCAAAAGTCTCCCTGACACCATTGTTTACACGGTTAATCTGCTTATTAAATTGTTTCCTCGGATTCCCACACACATTTACTGAGTTCCTACTCTCTACCTGGACCTTTTGCATCCGTTGTTTTTATTTCAGTCTGGCAATGGACCAGACAAGAAAGTGTTCCCTTTCTCCCTGTTACAGATAAGGAAACTGAGGTAAAGGTAGGTCACCCAAGATCGTAGAAAAGAAATACTGATCTTGGGGTCAACATTCTTTGCATTACTTCATAGTCATTTCCTTTTGGTCAAACAAGCCTGCATCTTTCATCATCCCAGTCCAGAGAGGAAATTATAACCCACATCCCATATCAGTTCATTCCTGTAGTGATGGAGGGTACCTGTTGCTCTTTTATGGACACCAAAGAAGGAAATGACCTGCTTAGATCATACACAGAACAGAAGAATAAGTAAAATTGCATCCGGTGTCCCCAGTGAACATTATAGGTTGAACTAACTATAATATGGCAAGATTCCTAGATCCTTCATACATGCTGATTCAATAGGTAGGGACAAGGCCTGTCATGTATTTCTCACAAGCTCTTGGTGATGCAGACAGTGTTGGTTCATGATCTGATCTTTGAGATGCAAGGTTGTGAAATTCTTGAAACCCCAGAAAATCAAGGGTCACCATTGACACAGTTCTCAGTCAGGCCAGTTCCTGGGTTCTGTAAAAGTCTATGGAGACCAGCATCCTAGGGTGAAGAAAAGATGAAAAGTCTGAGGAGGGATGGTGAGCTCACTAGGACATGCAGCCAAAGCCTCTATTACAAGAAATTAGGGTCCATAGAGAAGGGTGGACCCAGCCAGAACACCAGCGAAGCTCAAGTGCAAACATACTGGCGTTGATGTAGCAGAGGTTGTCCCAAGCAATGCTGCTTCCATTGCCTGAGTTCCCTGTGGAGCTTGGCGGATACTCCTTGCTAGGCTCCCTTCTTCCCTACTCTTCAGGATGCAGGCCCAATAAAATTTAAGTATCAAATGTCTTGAGCAATGGCCCCATGAAGTTGCCTGTGCCCTCCTCCTCTCTAGTGCCCATGACTGTGTTACCTTTCCAGATGTGATGGGGTTAAGAATTTGACATGAGCTCATCCTAGGTTATCCAGGCAAGTCCATAGACCCTTGTGAGTGAGAAAACGAAGGCTGTCTTGACAGTGCAAGCCTGTGGTTACAGATATTCAGGAAGATGAGGCAGGAAGATCATAAGTTTGAGGTCTGCCTGGGCTAAAGAGTAAGTTCAAGTCCAGCCCAGGCAAATTAGTGAGAGTTTCTCTAAATAAAATGGAGAAAAGGATGGCTAGAGACAAAAGCTTGTTGATAGACTGGTGTGTGAGGCTCAGAGGAACGGAGATGGGGAGGAGAGGGGGAAGGAAGGAGGAAGAGCAGAAGAGAGAAGAACTGGGCATTCAACATGTGAGATGTCGCCCCTGGAGCAGAGAGAGTTCAAGAGATGTGAAGCAATGGCTGTGGAGACCGGAAGTGGCCATGACAGCAGCCCCTAAAAGCTGGAAAAGGCAAGGAAAAAAAAATCACTCTGAGATCTCAAGGTGAAGCGCAGCCTTGTGAACACCTTGATGGGAGCCAGTACGACTCTCGGCAGACTTTGACCGTCAAGCTGAAAGATACTAAACCTGTGCTGTTTGAAGTGACATGTTTATTATAAAAAATTAAGAACCTTAACCCAGCCAAACTGGCTTCAGACGTATGAGATGTGTTCTAGAACAGCTCATCATTCGCAGTAGTGAAGCAGGCTGGGTAATGGAGGGGCAGGCAGGGTCTTCCTTTAAAAAAAAAAAAATCTAGAAAACAAAAGAGTTTGTAACAAACACACATCTCTTTTCCAAAGCATCATGGGAGTAATTGAATCACACATCCATGAAAGTTTGGGAATTTATGCTTCAGAGACTAGGAAAAGGCATTGGAGTAAAGTAGATTAGAAGGAAAGAATCAGACAGATTCAAGTTCAAATCCCAGCTCTGCCAAGTGTCAAGCGAGTAGCTGGTTATGAACTACTTACCTTGTTTGTAAAGTCCACACCATACCCTCCTTGCATGGTTGTGGTGAGACTTAAATAGAGTATATTGATGTCTTACAATTTGTTTATTGAGAGTCAGTCGCAGTGGGTGTAAGTTGAGTGTCAATAGAGAAAGTAAGCTTGTGTCTATAAAATCACCACAGATGTTGTAGGTGCTAGTGTCTTCAGTGGACAATAATTTCACTTCCAAGAAGGTCCTCCAAGGCTCCAGACACTAGCCTCCTACTGTGTCACAAGCCTAGCCAGGAAGCATTATGTAATTTTGATATCACACTTGTCTGGGCAAGCTGGTGCCTTTAGTGTCCTGCTCAAAATTAAAATTCAGAGAGGGAGGGGTGCGGAGAGGGCACAGTTGGTAATATGCTTATCAGGAAAGCATGAATAACTGAGTTTGCCTCATTCCCAACACTCACATGAAAGCCCCATGCAGTAAGAGGAGCCCCTGTAGTGTTAGCACTGGGAAAGACCCCCTGGGGTTCGCTGGCCATGCAGGCTAGCCAATCACTGAGCTGTGGGCTCAGTGAGACTGTCTCAAAAGACAAACTGGAGAAATAATTAAGAAAGAGCTTATGGGACCTCTGGTTTTCATGTGTGCCCGAAGTGGCCATGACAACAGCCCCTAAATGCTGGAAAAGGCAAGGAAAAAAAAATCACTCTGAGATCTCAAGGTGAAGCACAGGCTTGTGAACACCTTGATGGGAGCCAGTACGACTCTCGGCAGACATTGACCGTTGTGCTGAAAGATAATAAATGTTTGAAGTGACATGTTTGTTATAGAAAAATAAGAAACTTAACCCAAGCCACACTGGCTTCAGACGTTTGAGGTGTGTTCTAGAACAGTTCATCATTCATGGTAGTGAAGTGGGCTGGGTAATGTAGGGGCAGGCAGGGTTTTCCTTTAAAAAAAAAATACACATACACACTCACTCACATACACTCACAATCAGGTGGTGGTCAAAGCGGAAAAATTGGAATGGCTCAGCTGTTAAGAGCTCATACTGTTCTTGCAGAAGACCCATGTTTGGTTTCTAGCACCTACATCAGTAAGCCAAGAACCTCTTGCAATTCCAGCCCCAGAAGTTCTAATTTCCTCTTGAGGCACTCTTCTGGGGTTTACACTCATGTGCACATACTTACATAGAAACACACACACACACACACACATGCACACAATTTAAAATAAAGAAATCTAAATATTAAATAGGAATCCAAGAGATACAATCTCAGCACATTTGTGCTCAGCCTGCCAACCCTCTATCTCCAAGGCACCAGATTCTCCCTCCGTGAACTCTCTGGGTCTGAGCCATTCCAGCCTTTCCCACATCTGTATTCTGGCCACCCCCTCCCGATTCTGATGGCATATCTGATCTGAAAGTTGTTGATACTCTGATCTCTGAAAGTGGAGGGTTTAATCTTCTCTTGGAACCCCTCCCAACAAAAATTATTTTCCCACTTTGAAATGGCACGGGAGTCCACTCTGAACTCACATCCATAAATCTGAGCCTACTGCCCGGGAAAGTAGATGAGGTTTGATTCTATTTCTCAGCCCAGGCTCACCGAGCAAATTATGGAAAGAATTTGATTTATAGAAACACCTCAAAGGCTCTGGAGTGAGACGTGTGTTTATTCACTTTATTACCATTTATTTTACGCTATCTTTTTATGCTCCCTGCACATGGATTTGAAAGAGTATCTGGATAGATGCTTATGACCTGCCAGATTGCATGGCCCCGTTAAGGCACATGGTTCTCTTTGGTGAGACTGCCAATAGTTCAGACTTGGGAGGGGGGAATCCTCATTACAATGCTGGGGCAAAGCCCGGCTCTTTAGCAAGCAAGATGGAGATGTGAGCCTGAAGTTTCTGCCTGAAGTTTCCCAGCTCTGGTTGTTTGATACACACCCAGCTGCAAGCTCGGAATGCAGGCAGGCAGGCTTGATTTAAGATTCAAATATCTCAGAACAGCTGGGGATATTTAGCATCGCAATAATTACATTACATTTTTGACGGTACACGGAGTGGGAGCCTTTTTTGGGGTGGTTGTTGTTGCATATTCTATGAGCATCCCATCTCTTAGCCAGGCATGGAAACCGAACTACATTTTTCACATCCAAAGAGTTTCATTTTAAAGATCTGGCAGAGGATAGCATTCCAGCCTTTAATCTTTACCATGACTTCAGAATAACAAGAGCTATGTCCTGTTTACCACAGCCAACAAACTCAAGTCGGGAGGGCTGTGGCACAGAGGAAAACAGGAAGGAGGTGGAAATGGTCAGGCATCCCTGAGTGCCGGGGGTGAGGGGATCAGCTTGGCAAAAGTGACATTGCTAAGAGATGCTGACGATGGACTCCACAACTTAGATGAAATGAATTGATGTTAGGAGGTGGGACAGTGAGGGGAAAAAAAAAAAACCTAGTATGCACCAGGCTTCTCTCTATTTTCTGCCACTGTCACCACAATTCTTGAAAAAAGCAAATTCAGAAAGGGGAGACTTATTTTAGTTCATGGTTTCAGAGAGTTGCTGTCCAACATTGGGGAGAAAGGCATAGCTGACTTCCTGGCAGCTAAAGCAGGTGACCAAGGCTGTATATACATCGTAGCAAAACAGAAAGCAGCAAGAACTGTGTGTAGCAGGGGCTAGATTCATCCTTCAAAGACCCATGGGAATGGCAATTGATACTCCCCATTGATAACAGCACCACCATCTGGGGAAGATGTGCTCAAAGCATTAGCCTACGGGAGATGTGTCAGACTCAGACAGTAACACTCTTTAACCCCTCAGAACATTTTTTTAGAGATTTATTTATTTTATATATGTGAGTACACTGTTGCTGTCTTCAGACACTCCAGAAGAGGGCATTGGATCCCATTACAGATGGTTGTGAGCCACCATGTGGTTGCTGGGAATTGAACTCAGGACCTCTGGAAGAGCAGTCGGTTCTCTTAACCACTGAGCTATCTCTCCAGCCCTCAGAACAGCATTTTAAGAATTAAATCCTGTTGCACCCATTTTATGGAAGAAGAAATCAAGGCCAGGAGTAATGGGGGTCCATCCTGCTGAGGACTTAGCAGACAGCATTATTGATTTTGTTTTGCTTTGTGGATCTGGTTTGTTTTGTTTTTGAAAGAATCTCGGATAATTCAAACTGACCTTCAACACCCGATTCTCCTGCCTTTCTGCCTATGAGGTGATGAGAGTTAGGTGCACACTGCCACTTTCAGCCAATAGACAGCAATTTGAATGGTGAATTTATATAGATTCCCACCTACTTCATTCCTGGCTCTCTGTCACATTCCAAGGCTCCTAACTAGCAGATGAGATGGGACAGTCCTCATGGGCCCTGTGACCTTGACTGCCATCCCTTTTTCTACCCCTGAGGAGTCAAGAGTTCATGGCCTTGAGCTACTGTGCCAAGTCACTTATGAGACACTCTCTGTTTCCAAGAAATTTCCCAACATCCATGCCCTTGCTCACGCTGCTGCCTTCCCTGGGAGCCCTGCCTCTCCCATATGTCCGTTCTCAGTGCTGGGGTTGGCGATGAGCTCACATATCTCTGGGGCTGGGGTTTGTGCTTTGGGGGAGAGCTTGCCTATCTGCCTGCACCCCTCTCTATACTTGAAACTTTTTAACCTTGCATGTATCACTTACAACAAATACACACTTGAAACAAAAGAACAATACTGTTTTACAAACACTGCACCTCTTCAGGTGATTATATCAGGCCAGACATCCCCATTAGGCAGCTACAAAGCAAAAGGGTCTTGGCGCATCCTGGAATCCTTTCCTTTCCTGGTCTTGGTTGCAGTCAGTGTTTCCCAGCCCTGTCAACTGTCATCCCTCTGAGAGCAAACACCACAGCTGCCCTATAGGCAAGTCTGTCATCTACCCATTCTGCTGTTAGGGCAGGAGAGTCATCACTCCACAACACCTGTGGACTTATTCATTTATTCAGTCTACGGAGTTCCTGGGAACCTGCCTAAGTCTGGCATGGCTTGGCAGCACAAGGGCAGGAGTTTAACCATCCCTCACAGAGAGCTTCGGATGCCAGGCTTCCCAGTATCCATGAAGAAACACCAGAGGGCTTCAGTAAAAATCCTTGGCCAGCTGAGGGTCGAGGCTTACACCTGCAATTTCATCTTTGGAGGGCTGAGGCAGGAGGATCTCCCCAAATTCAAGACCAGCTTGTTCTATGAAGTGACACCCTGTCACCAAAACAATCAAACAAAAGAAAAACAAAGCTATAGCCACTGATCACAGCTATTGAATCAGAATTTATTGAGGAAGGGCCCAGCTTTTACTTATTTACTTCTTTATCGTGCTGGGAATTGAAACCGGGCCTCATACATACTAGGCAAGTGCTCTACTACTGAGCTGTATCTCCAGACATTTTCGTTTCAAATATTTTATCCAAAAACAGGAGTCACTAAGTTAGCCAGGTAGATCAAGGCCCAGGTAGATCAAGACCTTGTGATTCTCCTGTCTCAGCCTCCTGAGCAGCTGGGACTATGGATCTATGCCACCAGGCCCAGTGATGTATTTTTATCATACATAGGATGGAAGATTTTAAGGAAAGATTGTAGGGTGAAAGACGGTTGTGCCATTAACATCACAAGCAAATCGATAGCTCCAAATACTGGGAAAAGACTTAAGAGCCAGGGATATATGGGTGGGTCAGCGAGAGGCGTTTAAAGACAAGGAGCAGGGCGGGATTGGTACCTGGGGAAGGGATACTGTGTGGAGACCTGGAAGGCAAGAAGGGGAGGCCACCCAGGGATGGGGAAGGATTCCATTCAGCACAGGGCTGGCAAAGCAAAGCCAGCATGGGAGAAGCATCTGCCTCCTTCCTTCCAACATAGAAAATTCAGCTTCCCCAGCTCCAGCCCTTGTTCTTTGTGCTGTGGGTACATCTGGCTCCTTCTGAAGTGGGACTGCCTCCCTCACCCACACAGTGTGCAGGAACAACGTGGCCCGAGCAGCCTGGAAACACTGACCTCCTGGAATGCTAATGGGATGGAGCCTTAAGTCTCCAGGAAGCTTCTCCTTTCAAATGGGAAAAATGCAACCCTAAGAATTCAATCACTGCAGATTCACAAGTGGGGGCTGCTCAGTGGGCATGGCTGACTTAGTCAGGAGCTTTCTGTGGAATGAGGCATCCTACCCAGCTGGCACCTTCTCCTAGACCTGCCAGTCTTCCTGAGGCCAGAGGTCTCAAGCCTTTGATGTGTAGGTATGTTTTTTCCTAGAGCCTCTGAAAAGGTCATCTCTAGATGGCAAGTAGCCCAGCCCTCTTTCCCAGGCTTTCTGTTTCACAGAGAACATGCAAATCCCTCCCTCCTTTGACTCGCATAACCACAAAAATAAGCAGAGTGTAGCATAAACCCATTTGACAGATGAAGAAATTAAGGCTTGACTTGACCAAACTTATCCAGCTCGTGCCAGAGCCAGGATGGTGCTGGGCTCCATATAGTGGGTGGTGACTTGCTGGCAGGAGTCTAAATGTATACCTTTTGCAAGTGTCAATGTCACTGTCCCCTCTTAGGGGGGTGTTGTCTCTTGTCCTGGCAGAGGGCATGTGAAACCTAGTCAGGGTTTAAATTCTTAGATGAGAGGTTTGACACAGGTGCCTGGGTTACCTGAGTAGAGTTCCTCGAAGATCAGGAATGTCTATGTCCCTGAGAGTGACCCAGGGACAATACAGACTCTGCAACTATACAGAGTTCAGTAAATAGCATCTTGCATGTCTGAGAAGCTCTCAGGCAATGTCTGTGCTACTTGGGGCCAGACTATCACTTGGGCCACATTCTATGTAACAAGGATATCCAAGGCCTTTTGAGAGGTCAGCTTAGCCTAAGAAGGATGCAAGGCTTCTAACTGGGGCAGCCCTGGTTGCATTTCAACTTGCCACTCTACTCTGTGTGGTGGTAAATAGGGTTCAAGGCAGGGCTCACATGTGCTGAGTTGTACCCTAGGAAGCTCAGCTGGTCCACCAGGCTGAAGTTCCAGCTTCCCCCCCCCCATCTTCTCCCTCCCCACCCCCAGAGCTACGTGCCCTGCAGCAACTGTGAAGAATACCTCTTCCTTTGTCTTTGTCTGCTGTTGAAATGAAGGGCTCTTCAGAGACCTTGTGAATGGAGAAATAGCAATAGAGTTGCATATCTGAGTCTCTTGCAGAGATGAGCCGCCAGGCATGTCTGCTTCCTGCTCTGATTGTGTGGGTATCAGTGGACCGGTGGTGGGGACAGAAGGGGATCCTCCTTCATGATCACAGTCCTCAGTAGTCTTTGAGCAGCAGGGTGCTGAGACTCTGATCAGGCCAATCCCCAGGTAATGCAGCCAGAAGCCTGCGGTTATTTTGTTGCTAATGGCTCTTAGAATCACCTAGGCCACCTGCACACCTGCTTTCGGACTCATTCATTCCACTGAGTCATCCATACACTCCTTGGGTGTTTGGGTCACTCATCCTTTTGTTCTGTCTTTTGTTCATTCAACTATTCACAGATTCATTTACTCATTCATATATTTGTCTGGTGCATTCTATAGACCAGGTACTGTGCTGGGCTCAAAGGCTATCAGTGCTAATCCACACCACTGCATCAATTCAATCCCCTCATTCCTGTGGGATCCTGTAGCCAAGCAACAGATAAGTCCCCCTCAGTAGCTTTTCCAGCTCTGTGCTGAAAAGGTGGACCTGATAACCATTTTGTTATTTTTAGTCTAAGAGTCCTTCTTGTCTAAGGACTTGTCTAAAGGTATCACATAGTTTCCCTCTGCCTTCAAAATAATAAGACCAAGGCCCCAGGAGATCTCCAAGCTCTGACTTCTACTCATCATGTCTTTGGTTGCACAGAACCGAGTTGGGTCAACAGAACGAGACTTCGCAGATGCTTTTCCTTCCTCTTGGAATCCCACAATCCCATCTTCCCTGTGCTGCCCTTCCAGGCTGTCCGTGGATCAGGGATGAATAGGATAGAGTGGACTATGGGCTCCGCTCTAGACTTTCCCATGGAAAGACTTTGTTCCAAGTACCTGCAAGCAGTGGGGTAGCTCTTCACAAAGCTGGGAGAAGCAAGAGAAGGTCCTAGACAAGTACAATGACTTGCTCAAGGTCACAAGACCAGTTGGAGGCCATCTCTCCAAGACAAGTTAGCTCATCTCACCCCGTTTCTGGGGCTGGTGTAAGTCTACTCTGTGCACAAAGATGAGAGCCTCTGGGAGCCACTAATTAGTCCTTGCAGGGCATTTTTATTACTGTCTGTGGAAGACTAGCAGGTCTGCTCCGGTCAGGCAGTAGGCTGCAGAGGCAAGCTGAGGTTAGGAGTGATGATTCAGATCTCAAGATGAAAGTTTTGCCTGAGATGTTTAAATAACTCAGACTTACTGCCGCCCCAGCCGGGACAGGACAACCAGGCAGTGGTAGGTGATTTCTGAGTGGGAGGGGATGGTATGGGAGGCAGGAGGCAGGCTTCCAGAGAGAAATTACCATTTCGTATTTATGACTTTGGCTCACTGGAGTGCCGCAGGGACAGGTTTTGCTAACACATTAGGTAATTGCCTCAGTTCTCCAGTCTACGCTGAAGTATGTAACCAGCTTAGGTAGCCGTGCAGGACATGATTCGGTCTGGGCCTCCCAGGTACCTAGGGCTCTCCCAGGTCATGAGGTACTGATGATAAGAAATGAAGGCGGTGTCCGTCTCTCAGGCAACCCGACCACTGTCCTGTCACAACTGCCCAGCTAAAGGAATGGAGGAGGAGTCCTAAGATGGAGGCCGGAAGATCAGGATTGAATTCTATTGCCGTGCATCCTTTGTGGCCCCTCTGTGAGCCAATAATGCCCACCTGGGAAATAGAGGAGATGGTGTGCACCCAGCATTTCTCAGATTGGCTGTATATTAGAATCACATGGGGAAATTGAAAAAAAAAAAAGTCACAGTTTCAGCCCCCAAGGTCATAATCCCATTGGCTTGGAGTGTAGCCCAGATATATTTTGTAGCTGGAATTCCCTGACTCCCCTGACCTCTGTAGTCTTCCTTGGGTGGTCTTTCTGGGCAGTCAGTGCTGTCAAAAAAGGCAAGGAGTCCCTGACCTTGGGATCTGTCCACCATTGTTTTCAGGTTTAGAATTTTGTGGTAATTTGTATCTGATCTAGGCATGCCCCTCTCCACGCTCACTTCTGGGTGGGCGCTGGAGGACCTTTTTGCTGCCCTGTGTGTATTACCTCTGTGCCTCCTGAAAAAAGTCACCTTGGGATGCTGGGTTTCTACATCTTCATCCTTGAACACCAAGGAAAACATTGCAGCTTGACCGCTTTCGAGCAAGTGGGACCCAGCTCTCTGTTCATCATGGTCTAAGGGCAGATGACATCTCCCAACCAGTGTCTAGGAGCAGAGAATGCAGCTCCTGTCCCTGGTCCTCACCTGATTCCAAGTAGTCAGGCTTTGATGTCTAAGAATGGGACAATCCTCATTTCCATGGAGCAAATCCATCCAGGATACAGGAGGTGATGGAGACTGAGCACAGCTCACCCAGTTAGTGATACCCAGAAAGATGTTGGTTCAGATCCCAGCAATGCCTCTTCCTAATTATCCTAGAGTAGATTTTTCATCTTTCTGGGTCTTCAGTCCTTTATCTGTGTAACAGAAACATCAGACATTTTCAGGGTGGTCTTCAGGATAATAAAAGAACCAGGTAGAACCCCTTGTGGAACCTAGCTCTAAATGGCCATGTCACCACCCCCTTCTCCCTTGCCCAACTCCTCTCCTGCTAGCCTTTAAACTCTTCAAGATCTGGAGTCATGGAAAGTCAAGTCTCTGTCAGTGACCTTGGGCAGGCCATCTCATCTCTCTGTGCCTCCATCTCCCCATCTTGAGAGGTGAGGATGTAAGAAGGGCTTCTGTCATGGAGCTTTGGCCACAATAGTTCAGCCTTTGCAGGGTGTTTGCGCTCTATCCTGGACCCTAGTGTGACCCTCCCCATGGCCACTCGCCCCTTGAAGTGCTTGTTGAGTGAATAAGGGATGCACTCTCCAAGCAAGAGAATGGTAAGTAAGCCTTGTCTCTCTGGTCCTTACATCATCTCTGCAGCGACAGTTGTGCTGAGTTCACAGGACCCACGGGGTTCCAGGACAGAGAGCAGCAACCTATATCAGGGGGTTACTTACTGTCTTGAGATGGTCCCCACGAGGAGAAATGCTATAAATATGGAGGATTCATCTGCGATAAGTCACGAACAGGAACCTGAGCTATATAACTTTTTAATTCTCTACTGCGGCGTGTAAGCAAAGGCAGTAAAAACAGTCGCCAGTAATTTATTTTTCCCCCCTCTTTTAATTTTGCAATTTCTTTTTCCTTAACCAACCAAAAAAGTTCTCTTACACTCACCTGAAGCAGTCATGCAATTAAAGCCTCTTCTACATTGCCAGTGTGAAATACAGGCTCAAGGGCAGTTTCTTCACCAGGCATTAAGATGGGAGTGAGTCCTGAGTTCTGCTTACCTCATCGGACTTGGCAGCACAGGAGGCTGGCATGGAGGGAGCTAGTTTAGTTAAGGAGAAGACCCTGTACATCTCCCAAGTGTCGAATTCAGCGTCTCCTTTGAACTGGAAGCTGGGGGATCTCAGGCAAGTGACTTCCTCAGTTCCCTCATTTGTAAATATGTGGTTACAAATTAGCCGCTAACCTCCATTGCTGTGATGGCCTTAAAACCCAAAGAGATAGAAGTAGGAAAAGTGTACTGTTCAGCACATGCACTGTAGACATGTTGGAGATTGTTGCTACTACCTATGGGGATGGGAATAAGAAGGATGATGGTGATAGTGATGGTGGTGGTGGTGCTGGTGGTGCTGGTGCTGGTAATAAATATGGGGATGGGGATGGTGAAGACGTTGGTGGTAATGATAGAGGGTGGGGGCTGTGGATGCACATGCTAAGAAGAGGATTTTTCTATACTTTATGCTTCTCTGTGTACAAATAAATAGATACGTAGAGCTGGGGATATTTCTCTTTGGCAGAACATTTACTGAGAATGCTCAAGGACCAGAGTTTATCTCCAGTACTGAAAAAAAAAATGTATTCAATAAGGATTTGTGTAAAATCTGTTTTTAATCCCTAGTCTTCCCTCAGAGGTCTCAGCCATTCATCAGTAAATATTAATTGAGTGCTGACTGCATACCAGAGCACAGTGAATGAACACGGGGAGACACACCCCTGCCCTCACAGGACTTATTGTCTGAAAGGTTAGTTAAATGGGGTAGAGAAGGCAAGCAGTGACGTATAATTTAAAAATGGCAGCAGGGATGGTGAAGACAATGGACTAGGCTGGTAGCTTAGAGGGAAGGGACAGCCATGTGAACAAGATGTTTCGTCTCATATAGTCAGGATCTCAATCTGACATGGGAGTGAGACCTAAACAATGGTGAGACACAACAGGGGACACCCCAGAAACCATGTCCCAGGCAGAAGACACACCACACAAAGCCCCCCCCCCCCCCCACTCCCCAGTTCAGAATGAATTTGCCTCATTGAAGAGCTGGATGAAAGGATTCTGCACCTTGGGCAGAATAGAAGGAGAGAGTGGTGTAAGCTGACACCAGAAAAATAAATGTAGGGAGGACTATAACAAGCCTTGTAGTCTAGACTGAAGTTTGAGGCTCCTCTCAGGGAAGCCACTGGGAACTTAGGTGTGGGGGCACCACAGAGTGGTAACTCTTCTGCAATCTTAATGGCTTCAGAGTTTGAATAACAATGGGGTATGAATGGGGGCAAGAAGACACAGGAGGGCACCAACTCAGTAGTTAGAATGAAGGAGATTAGCAGACTCAATGGCAGTGGGTACTAGAAGTGGCTAGTCTGGTCCAATTTAGGAGATGGATCCAAAGAGGCTTAAGGCACAGAGGTGGAAGGATGACCAGAGATGGTGGTGGTAGTGGTGGTAACACAGCTCCAGGCTGGGGAGCAAAGAAACCTCCCTTACATGGGCACTGGGCTGATACTGGTCATATGACCCCAGTGAAACCAGGAGGAGAATGGATCTAGATAGAGGTGGGGATGGAGCTCCCCACTTGGGGCACATTGAGCCCCAGAGAGCAGTCAAGCATCCTAAATGTATTTGGACATATGAACCTGAGCTCCAGGGGAGGTCCAGGGGAATCATAACTGCAATGGTGGTGGATTTAGTGACTGGGCCTGAGAAGGAGAATCACACACAGAGAGAGCAACAGGCAAAGGGCTGAACCCTGGAATCCCAACACTGGGGCAAGATGTGGACAAGCTGGCAACACAGGGTGAGAGGGAAACTTCAAGAGATGGGAGGGAAGCCCAGAGAGCACAGACAGGCAGAGCTCTTAGGAGAGGACAGATGCTGTGAGGGTCAAGCTCTGTGCCATGAACAAAGGAAAAGGCAGACCACTCCCATCAGAACCACAGGGTTCTGCAGTGTAGAGCTTGTGCAGCCAGATGCATTTGAACCCTGGTGCTGCTCTTGCTTAGCTTTTGGCCTGAGGCCACACCCTAGCATCCCCCTTCTTAGCTTCCTCCTCTCCTTTGCATTCGTGGGCCGTTTGTATGAGATAATGTCTGCGAAGTGATTAGCACTGGGCCTGGCACACAGCAGGGACTTAAACAGGAGTCATTTGTGTTCTTCGTGAAAGGGCTCAAGTGCTTAGACTCGTCCTCAGACATGCTGCAAGTTTCCCTGAGGCGACCCCATCTTCTCTCAAGGTTGCAAAGAAAGCTGTCTTAAAGGTGCAAGTTGGGTGGGCACATAAGACCCCCTTGGCAAACTGAAGAATAGTGCTAGCCCTTCATAGAAACATTACAGTTAAAATCTTGCAAGTCCCCATGTGGATCACATGAAACCCATTCACAGATCCAACAATGCTTACCTGGATTTGAGACTTTAATAGGTGATGAAGGCCCAGAAAGGAACATTAAAGAAGATAAAGGAGATTGTCAAAGTCAGATATATACTTTAGGAAGTTCACTGGGCAGTATAGACAGTGGATCAGAGGAATATGGATCTTATCCACAGCAGAGAAGCCAGGAAAGCCCACCTGGGTGAGAGGGGACAGAGATGAAGAAATGGGGTCATTGTCATATAATTAGCGCTATAATCAGTATGAAGCTTATCATTTCAAAATGTAAAGATGATTGTACTGCTAAAGATGTTTTTGCTCCTGTTAATGGAAATAACTTACTAACCTGGGGTTTGGGTTTGGTTAGCTACATTAAAAGATAAGGTATTGATTTTTAACCAATTGATTTTTTTAATAAGGAATTAAGTTATTGATTAAGAAATCACTCAATGTGGACAGTAAAAGCTTCAATTAGAATCGTGTCTGGTTAGACTGAAGGCTGAAGGAGTCATCCCAGAAGGCTTCCTTCACTAGGCTGCAGAGAAGGCTCTGAGGCACAGGGGTGGAGAACAGGGCCTCTGGGCTGGACCACAGAGTCCTCTGGGATCCTGCAGCTGACTGGAGTAAGTGGGCTTAGGTGTGAGACTTGCCCTTTCCTCTCTCCAGAGATTTAGCAAGTGGTTGAACTGGGTACAACGAGGACGGTGTCACAGACAAAATGCAAAGTATTTCTACCTAAGTTCTCAATATATTTAAATTTATACACCAGCCAGGAAGGAGGGATCCTTAGGCCCCTGAAACTAGAGAGAACCTTAAAAGGGGGCAATCATGCAGCTGACTTCTGAGAGCCTGAGAAACAAGGTCAGATAGGCTCAAGGCGAAGGGAACGAGCTGTATTGGTTCTGGGGGAGGGAGGCTAGCACCAGGAGCATGAGATTGGTCCTGGCATAAAGGATACAATTAGAGCTGAAGTTTCTACTAAAGTGATGGTTCCTAATACTGTGACCGTTTAATACAGTTCGCCATGTTGTGATGACCCCTATCCATAAAATTATTTTGTTGCTACTTAATAATGTAAATATCTGATCTGAGACCCCCAAATGGGTCACAACCCACGTGCTGAGAACTACTGTAATAAAGGAAGACTAGAAAACTCTGTCCAGAATTTCAAGGACTCAAGCCAGAGTCTGCTGCAAGTTCCTGGTATGTGGGGACCACAGATCTCCTCTAAGAACTAGGGTCAGGGCTGGAGAGATGGCTCAGCTGTTAAAAGCACTGACTGCTCTTCCAAAGGTCCTGAGATCAACTCCCAGCAACCACATGTTAGCTCACAACCATCTAAAATAGGATCTGATGCCCTCTTCTGGTGTGTCTGAAGACAACTACAGTGTAGTCATATAAATACAATAAGTAAATCTAAAAAAAAAAAAAAAAAAGCTAGGGTCTGTAAGCTTGCAACAGGTATGCAGTATGGTCTGAATTTATACTATTTGCATAATACTTTAAAACTCTCAAGTTAAAAACAGCATGCAAATTGGACTATAGACATGTGAGAGGCTCAAGACATGCAAGCAGCTAGGATTGCTTGTCAGGCCCTGCACCCAGTGCAGGGCATGTGGTACCTGAAGTAAAAAATTAAAAAATCATGAACAGCGGGGGCATGGCGGTGCACGCCTTTAATCCCAGCACTCGGGAGGCAGAGGTAGGCGGATTTCTGAGTTCAAGGCCAGCCTGGTCTACAAAGTGAGTTCCAGGACAGCCAGGGCTACACAGAGAAACCCTGCCTCGAACCGCTCCCTCCCCCCCCAAAAAAAAAATCATGGACAATGTGACACCTCTGTTAACTAAAGCTAGGAGTACGCTGGGGTACGTCTGTCTCAGTCTACTCTACAGAGTGGAAACTAAGGTCCAGGAAGTCAGTGAGGCAGTGCACTGCTGATGTACAGAAGAGGGTCAGGGCTTTAGAGGTGGTAGATCTGAATTTGAATTTGGATTCTGCCATTTATTAGATGTGATCCAAGATCAAACTGCTTAAACTGTCTGAGTCTCCGTTCCCCTATCTAAAACGGTAGGGTCGTTAACAGCTCCTCTGGAGCCTGACTGGGAAATGAGAGCGACCAATCAGGTGAACATCCTGGATGTGATGCTAGCTCTTTCATACGCCTTTGTTTCCCTTAAACTTTGCTCTTTAAAAATCTCCTCCAGCACAACTCATCAGTGAGCGATGGATTGGCTAGTAACATCTTTGTCCCCGGGGCTACAGTATTCTGATGGTTTGCATTTAATTGCTTGCTGTTATAGATGTGATTTTTTTTTTCATTCCAGGCCCTGGCTTATGAAGGTCCCTTTAACTTTGCTCTCTTTATCCTCATTTATTTCCCATTGAGTTTGCTACAATCAACCGGGGTTGGGGGAGATGGATGGGAGATATGTAGATGAGTATATGGGCAGTTAGGTGGTGGATAATGGATGGATATGGATGTGTGGCAGAGGTGATAGATGGATTAGTTGATAGATAGATAGATAGATAGATAGATAGATAGATAGATAGATAGATAGATAGATAGATAGATAGATGAATGAGTAGATGGATGGATGGATGATAGCAGGCAAATGGACAGATGGATGCATGGATGGGTAGATGAATGGTTGAGTTGGTAGATACATGGTAGATATGTAAATACACCAGTTCCTGCATAGATGAATGGGTGGTTAGATAGGTAGCTGATAGATAGATGTGTGGTTGAATATCTACTCGGGTTTGCTATTGTAAACACTTGCAGTTGATCCTTGATAAATTAAGGAGAGGAGTATACTGGAAGAATATGTTTGCTCACAGAATCAATTGGAAGATTGAAAAAGCAGGCCAAATAAAATGTAGGATCCAATGAGCTACAGGGACATAAAGTACAGCGATCACCTTTCTGTCTGGTCAGGGCACTCACTATCTGTGGAATGAATGAGCACCAGACATTTTTCACACCCAGGCCTAACTGCAGTGAACCAGCAAAGTCCTGGGAGAGAGTGTGTAGCAAGCGAGAGTTGGGCCAAGTGTTCTCTGATTCATAAGTCCTCAGGGCTATGTGGTGAACTCAGACAATTTCCCTCAAAAGAAATTAAAGTCCTGGGCAACAGAGGAGAGACTATCTAATAACTCTTCCGATCCTGCTCACAGCCCCCAGCAGAGAGAATGGATGAATCCTTCATTCCCAGAGGTGGCATCTGTGACTCTGCTTTGGTTTGTCCCTTGCCATCTCCCTCATTGCTCATCTCCATCTTGCTCATCCTTTCTACATCTGATCTTCTTCCCCTCTTTCCACTTCTGAGATCCTACTGCTCCCCAAAGCGTGTCACTCCCTACCTTCTCCCAGGAGCCTTTGCAGCCATCCAAGCCCATAATGACTGCGCCTTTCCTCTACCTCCCATGCCCCTGGTCATCAGCCCAGCTGCGGATGAAATTCTCCTGAGCTGTTTCTTTCAAGAGCTGGGCTCTGCCCTATGTTCTTGAAAGCAGTAGCCTCTCCCAACTTGCCTTCTCTTCCTCACTGTCCTCGCACATTGTTGAGTCAGTCACTGACAACTGCATGCATGCTGATGAAGGATCCGTGTGTGTGTGTGTGTGTGTGTGTGTGTGTGTGTGTGTGGTGTAGTGTCGCCAGCTGCCGCATCATGTGCTAGAAATGATTCAGACCTAATGTTCTTGAGAGTTGAATCAATTGAGACCAAAGAGTTGACTTGTTCAAAGCTGCATCACAAGTTACAGGCAATTGTAATCCTAGAATCTAGCTCTTACCCTTTCCAGTCCAAATGAATCCTCCTTGCTGCCTTGGAGTGAGTGTGTGTGTGTGTGTGTGTGTGTGTACCTGTATATGCAGCTATGTGGAAGAGGGGTATTCTACTTCAGTAAGTAGAGTCTAGCCCACTACTATGATTGGCAGAGTAAATCCTCAGTCAGTGGTTTTCCTGTTAATGAAATAAAACCTGCCTGGTATGGCACTGCTGTGATCTCGGCATTGGTGCTACATACGTCCTTGCCCAAGTGTTTGCCCACAGTAAGCTCTGTTGCCAGTAGTGTTGGTCGATTCCTCCCTAACACTTTGTTTCTATTGAAAGTCTGTGTATTTTATAGACTGGACTATTTGCAAAGTCTTTAGAGAGTCACCCAAATCTTTGTCATCCCAATTCACTCCAAGTGAGCTTGTCACCACTCCCCCCCCCCCCCCCCACACCCCCTCCCCCTTCACACCTCACCTCCCACCACAGGTTCTGTTCAGGGCTGCTTGCAGAATCAGGTGGTGTACTGGTAATAAAGTCACAGGGAACGAACATTTTGACAAGGTAATGGGCCCCTGCCTTTCTCGACATTTGCGAGGGAGTCAAGAGTCCATTATAATGTCACAACTATGTGTGCCATTGACACCACGTTGAATAATTAAAAGGCAGTTTAGTCGGAACGCTCATCCACTTAGCAGCTGCCTCCAGATGCCAGCAAAGCTGCTTCTGTAAGGGAGCCATGATGCACAGACGAGGTATGTGTTCAAACCTGGGTCACCACTGAGGTCACAGGACTGCAAGCCGTCCAAGCCTGATGCGCAAGCACCGTCCAGGGAAAGAAAGACAATGCAGATCCTCCAGGCCGCTTTGTTTTTTGAGTGCAGCCCGGAAATCAACTTTCTCTTTAATAAAAAAAAAAAAATTGTTTTTAAAATGAGAGTTTGGCCTTTCTCACTCATCACAACACACACATTATGGAAGGGAGCTGAGATGGCTGTTTACTGGGTGCCTGACGCTAAATTGGGCTTCCCTGTGCTGTGAGTGTGGGGAAGAACGTGGGCTGGAGACATGAGTTCTAGAGGGGAGAACACACACACACACACACACACACACACACACACACACACACACGTGTGCACGCACGTACCCACCACCCACGCACACATGCACGCACGCACGTAGCACCATATGTCCTGAAAAGAGGTGGAGTGCGGGCATGGCTGAGTGAGTGATGTTTAGTGCCTCTTGGCTTTGGAGTCAAGTTCTGAACTGTCAGGAGCTTCCCTTGGAGAACATTCCAAAGGGCACTGGATGAGGGGAACTGGATGTGTTAGAAGATCGTGGTGGCCACGGTGCAGAACAGGAGGGGCATCGGATTAGTTGAGGGCTGCTGGGTCAGGACGCTCAACCTGTGGCTGAGTGGAGGGATGCTAGGCTCTGAACACAGTTCCGATACGCGGCGGCGTGCAGCGCCACATTCCCGTAATCTCAGGACTGAAGGAGCTGATTCTAAGTGCCGGCCTAGCCTGGGCTAACTTGTCAGACTCTGTTTCAGAAACAAACAGGGATTGAAAACACAAAGGAGTAACCTACCCTTCCATACCTGACTGGGCATGGCGGATGACAACTTCCTCCCAAACTTTCCGCTACACACAAGAGACAAAAGAAATGACAGTGGCCACCTCACAAAACACATCTTGGGGTAGAGGTCAGCTCAGGACTCTGGGGACTGAAGCAAAGCCAGGAAGGCTTCTGGGAGAGGCCGCTCTGAAGCAAGGGAGAAAAAGCACAAGGCAGATGGTATGTACAGCCTGGCCGGAGGGCCTCTGAGAGGAAATTATGGGAGTATTGTAGGAGTGGAGTCATGTGATGCAGAGAGGTCAGGAAATGCATCGCAGGTCACCCAGCAGACAGTGGGACAGACCCGATAGGACAGGCTGCCCCATTCTTGGCTGGACTGATGCTCAACACTGGCAAGAGAGCAGGGAGCCCTTGTTTCCCCCAGATTGGTTCTTGCCGACAGTTACTCTTCCCCAGCAGACTCAGATTACAAGCCCAAACTGATTCCAGATTTCCTGCTAGCAACTGCTCCGTCCTGCTAGCAATGCTCTCATTGGAGCTGCCAAGCCCCCCAGGAAGATAAGCCACAGAGTGTTTAGGTAGAAACACGGGTCTGATCCCTCATCTCCTGACCCCTGGTCTAGCATGTGCTTGGAAACAGACCTCAGAGACAATAGGTGGGCACAGAGAAGTGTAAAGAAGGCCACCTCCTCCTAGGCCTGGTGACAGTCAAGTAGAACCAAGAAACTTCCCTTTTATGGCTCTCCGTGTTTTTCTGGCTATGTAACTTGGCCAAACCATGTCACCTCTCTGTGCATGGCCTGAGCATCCTTATCTATAAAATGTGCATAGCCATTCTTGCTTCATACAGTTATTGGGAGGAGCTAGCAAAGCCACCGTGTTCAGCACAAAGCAAGTGCTCCCAGTTCATAGTCTGGCATTTGTCTCCAGGGATTGTTACAAGCTGTCATAGAAGCACCTTCTATGCACCAGGCACCATTTTGCCTCCGCTGGTTGATTCCACTCAGAGTACCACATTTGGTTGGTACAATAACATTACAGAGTAGATTTTATGGATGCAGAAAGACAGGTCCAGAGTGGTTGACACCCTTACTAGATTGTCACCAGTCCCCACCCTCCGTCCCATGAAGATGATGAGCCAGAGAGGAAGTTTTCAAAGTACATACAGAGAAGGGAAAACCAGTAGTCCATGGTGGGCAAGCTCCCCATCCACAATCTAGATCTATATCACAGATGTGTGGCAGCCTTCTAATGTGTGGAGACAGGACTTGAACCTGATGTCTTCCTTCACTGGACCAGAGCCTTGGCAGAGCAAGAATGGGCAGTGACCAGGATGCATGGACCAGAGAGGGAAAGGTCCATACTGCACTCTCACAGGATATCCAGGGCAGGTTCCCTCCTCCTGAGAGGAGCATGGGGGTCCCAGCCTGTGTCTGGATAAGACTCCAGCTCCTACAGTCAGCTCAGCTCTAGCCGTCCAACTCTGCTTCAGTTGGTGGGTTTTACAACCAAAGATGCTCTTGAGAGAAAGGCCTTCACTCATTCCTATTCAAAGAGCCTACATTGCAGCTGGGCCTCTGAGACCTGGCCCACCCTGAGAGCCAGGCAGCAGTCCTAGCTGAAGCACATTATCCATGTGGCCCAGAGGGACAGCGGGTAGGGTGAAAAGAGCAAGCGCTTCCATTCATACTCACTGCTGTAGCGTCACCTGAGCGCCACTGCAGAGCCAGATGGTGAGAACATGAATAAATAAATACCATGCCCTCCGCCTGAGCCTGGAAGCACCCCATGAATACCAAGCGAACCACTGCCCTTCCCTCACAGAGTCCAGCTAAGGAAAAGTACTTCTGCCCCTTCCCCTCAGAATGGATCGTTTACATAGCAGCAGCCTCAGCAAATGTCTTCAAGGACTTCTTGCATCCTTCAGCTTTACCTACCTGTCCCAGACACATTGTGTGCTCCCTCCTCCCTCCTAGAGTCCCCCTCCTCCCTACCAGTCCGAGGCTCTCACCACAGCCTTCTCTTCTCCACACCCACAAGGCTTCTCCCATGGCCATTACCCATGAGTATTCACCCTGCTATGACCCCCATGTTCCACCTCTAGAGTCCCACTCCTTTCCCTCACAGCGTTCCATGCAGCATGGAATTAAACTTATTTGGGTTTTTATTTGCTTAGTGCCTGCCAGTCTCATGGACTGTGCCCAGCGCTGTTTAACCTGAGTCCAGCAGAGTGACCTTACACTAGAAACACACAGATATTTTACAGGACAAGAGAACCCATTAGGAGAGTCTTATTGGCCAGTTTGGAAAGAGATTAAGGCTCAGACTCTGGGAGCCTTGAACTACGGGCTGTGAGGTTTTGGCCACGGCTTTTTGAGCAACTATAGCCCACCCTCTCTTAACTTCATCATTTTTTTCTCCTTACTCCTCCTCCCCCCACTTTCTTCTCACCATCTTTATTCCTCATGTCCTTTATGTTTCCTCCACCCTCCCTCCCTTTCGTTTCCTCATTTCTTCCATCTTTCTCTCTCTTTTCCCATCCCTTCCCTCTGCCTCCCTTCTTCCCCCTGTCCTCTCTCATCCCGAACACTGTCTTCTCCTCTTTCTCTCCCTCTATGCATAAAAGATAAGAAAGGAAAGGGCAACGGGACTGAGAGCCTGGCGTAAGAGAGACAGTGATCTCACTGTTCTTTGGAACAGGTGGGTTTTATTAACCCCGTGCCCAGGGCTCGGCAGGTGTCCCCCGGTCAAGCCTTTCAAAGCTGGTCCTGGGATTGCAGAGGTTTCTGTGGCTCCACAGGATCTCGGCATGGTCCGTGACTGGCACTGACTGTTCCGAGGGATCACCTTCAGTCCCCAGCCTGACAACCTCGTCACGCACCAGCTCCCTTTCATTACTCTTGCCTCCAGACATTGCTCCAGAGAGGGCCCCAGCCTGCCAGATGCATCTCCCAGACCAAAAGTCACACTCCAGTGGTCACAAGAGGCCACCAGCACTCTGCAGAGGGGCTGAGCAGGCCAGCTCTGGACCTGTCTGGAGTGAAAACATTGCCCAGCCCCCACCCTCACATGGTGGCATAGGTGGGGACACAGCACAGACATAGAGGTCTATATCCCCGGGCTCAAACCCTGAACCTGCTGCTTTCAAGTCACTTATCTGTGCCTCCGTGTCTTCGTCTACAAATACTAATGGGTGATTGGACCTTAGTGGAGACAGACCTTCCCATCCAAGGGTCTGCACCTACACCACATTCAGCTAGTGGGAAACCAAAAATATTTGGAAAAATTGTTGTGCACACAGGTGCTTCTTCCTTGTTATTATTCCCTGACCAGTAGAATATAGCAGTTGCTTCCAAGCATTTACCTTGTGATAAAAACTGTAAGGAACAGAGATGATTCTGTGTGCAGGAGGTTGTGTGGTGGTTACATGCAAATACTACATCACTTTATACAGCAGTCTGTATTAGTCAGGGTTTTCTAGAGTCACAGAACTCATGGAGTGTCTCTCTATATTAAGAAAATTATAGTAATGACTTACTGTCTGCAGTCCAACCAACCCAACAGTGGCCAGCTATAAATGGAAAGTCCAAGAGTCTAGTAGTTGCTCAGTCCCATGAGGCTGGGAGTTTCAGTTGGTTTTCTGTCTAAGCTGGAATCCTGAAGAAGTAAGTAGGTTCTAACGGATGTGCTGGCAAGTAAGTGCAAGCAGGCAAAGAAGAGTGAATTTTCCTTCTTCCATTGTCCTTACGTAGGCCTCCAGCAGAAGGTATGGCCCAGATTAAATATACCACCACACCTGGATCTGGAACTTGCTCTGTCCCAGGCTGGCCTTGAACTCAGAGATCTACTTGTTTCTGCCACCTAGGGATAAAGGCATGCACTACCTTGCCTGGATTTAAGCTTTTCATGGCCACTATGCCTCAAGATTTGGATCACAGGTGTGTCTTCCATTTCTGGATTGTAGTTCATTCCAGATGTAGTCAAGTTGACAACCAGGAATAGCTATCACACAGTCCTAAGCATTCACTGATTTTTGTGTCCACGGGGGTTCTATCACCCGTCCCCTGGTGATGCTGAAGAAATAGCTGTACTTACCTCGTAGGACTGGACTGCTGAATGAGTTGCCATATGTAAAGTGGCTGGACATGGCCCTGCTGCCTGCCCTCTAGCTGGCAGAACTGTTGTAGTGAACTGGATGCACGAGTCTCCTCCACTCACGTGGGAACTCTTGGGCTAGACACAGACTTGCTCTCTCAGCAAGTTAACTGACGTTCTACTGGGCACCAGAGGTTGGTGAAAAAGCTTCTTGCCCACTTTCTAGAGTTTTCTCCCATGAGTCTGGAAGCTCCCTAAGGTTGGGAGCCAAGCACCTAGCAGCAATACATAGGAGCAACTAGGGATTTGTTAGGAAAGTAAATCACAAGGGGGTTCGAACTAACACCGTGGCTTGGGAAATGTAAAAGACAGAGGACTTTTTTTTTTTTTTCTTTCTCAATATTCCGTCTTGCTCCCGAGGGCATATGGCAATCTCAAGTCAGCATTCTGGGAAAAGAATACTCCAAGAGTTAGTTTAGAGGATGTAATGTCAGGGACCATATCACCAAAATTAGTGACAGGGACCAAAATTCTATTTGGATCACAAATAGAATTTGTGATTGGTTTTTTTTTTTTTTTTTTTTTTCACTCCTTGTAAATGGCCCTTTGGTTAGGGTAGTCACACTGGGATATTTATTTCTAAGTCAGATCCATTGCACAAGGATCCGAAGTCAGCTCAGGGAAGTAAAGAGTGAAATCAAAATGTTTGCCAGGAGAGGCTTAAAAGGGTTCTGAAGAGGCTGTTCCCATGGAAGAGCAATCTAGTGGCAATAAAGCCTCTTTGTAATCACGTCGGTGGCCGCAGGAGGCCAGCCTTGGGTAGACCCAGGCTCATTTGCATGCAGAAGAGGCTTAGGCTCTGCCAGAGGGAGAAGGGGTGGGGAAGTTCCCTTGGAATGGAGGAGAGGGGGCAATGTCCCAGAGGAAGCTGGCCCAGAGACAGCAGAGGGATGGAGAGAGGCAGGCATGGCTGGAGTCTGGCTTGCTGGCTCTTGGACCTGGCATCTCTGAGTACCGATTCTGTTAGACATCGAAGCTGCCTAATAAAGTAGGCAGTGCAGACTTGGACCCCTTGGTCTCCTAAGACTCATCTCAGAGTCATCTCAAAGATGGCTTCCTTTCTGAATCCCACCACATCATTTTCCTTCACTGGATGGTTCATTCTGACCTTCTGAGGGGGGTGAGGGTGAGCTGCTCAGAGCAGCCTCTGCCAACTGCTCCAACCAGCGCTCCTGAGTTGACGTACCACAGCCCACGGGGTCTAGGCATAACTCTGTAGCTGCTCCAGGAATTGGAAGATGCTTGGAAATGAAGCCAGGAGACAGGCAATAGAGCCCCATGGAGGGACACTAGGCCTGGAGTCCAGGAGATCAAGTTGTGTAGATAGATGTGTACAGTTGTCCTTCTGTGTTCAACAGCAGGTCATTTTTCCCCTTAAACTTTTATATAGGATCTCTCAAAGTCACCTGGCAAGGAATGACTCAAAGGAGGATTCCCACCGTACATTGGCCTCACTTGAAAGCTTTTTAGAGACTCAGACCAGGAACTCTGAAGTGCACCCCAGGATCAGTGGCCCAGTAGGTCCCACAGGAGATTCATTTGCCTATAAATCAGAAGAAACAGGCCTCAAAGGAGGGCTGTGCTTAGCCCAGCTCCACACATGACCTCTGCAAGGTGTGGGGGTCATCTGGCCAGGTAAAATAGCCAAGTCTTCAGGCTGCTACTCTTTCCACTAAAATTTTGACAGTTTGGTGTCTTTGTCTTCCTCTGTCACAAAGCAGAGCTGGTGACTTTATTTACCACCCCACAAGGAAGTCTGCCGCCACACACACTTATCATCTTGTCTGCAATTTCTACATTTGAGGAGTAGGTGGTTGGAGCCGCTTTGGGTTTGAGACTTCTGAACCAAGTGGTTTCTGCCCGTGAAATGTCAGGCAGCGATATCTACACATGTATAATACATAGGTTTGTGAGATTCTCTTGTAAATTACAGGTTTTATGACCCTGGTTTTGCAGATGGATGGCATGAATTGTAATGGTGCCATATATCCCTAAGAAGATAATGCCTCTAGCAATGGAGGCCCTATAGATCACCACCAAAGAGGGCACGGCATCTAGAAATGTGAAATTTTTATTTTTAAGTGTTTCTGGAGTTTTAAAACTGTCATCTCTGAGGTTCCCCAAGATGTGACAGGTTTGGAACAAATACCATTTGTCATATAAACCCCAATCCCTCAGTATCATCAAGACTAGCTGGATATGCCAAGGTGGATATGGGTGTGTCTGGAGGAAAAGGAATCCTTCAATCCTGCTACTTCCTCTACACACACACACACACACACACACACACACACACATACACACTCACACACATACGCACACACATATACATAAACACATACTCACATACAAGTACGCACACGCATATACACACACATAAACTCACACAAACATAACACATGCACACACATACACACACACACACACACACACATATATATATATATATATATATATATATATATATACACACACACACACACACACACACACACATACACACAGGTAGGTCCACACATGCATACACACAGGCACACATATACACACAGGCACATATACACACACAAGATAGAGTGAGAGATAGATCAAGAGAGACATATGCAAATTCAAAGATATACACACAGTTACATACAACCTACATGTAAAACACACACAGACAGGAAAATGCACACATACACACATATATACACAGGCACACATACACACAGAGAGAAAGGAAGAGATGAAAAACCTAGACAGATAGACAGACAGACAGACAGACAGACAGACAGACACACACACACACACACACACACACACACACACACACACACACTACTGCACCAGCCCTTAGTGTCTAAGGAGAGTTTGAGCAGTTGCAGCTGGCTAAAACCCCACTGTCTAGACCATGTGTCTAAGCCACTGCACCATATTGATGACAGAATATGCCTTAAAGCCAGTTGATCTTGGGTTCAAATTTCTGATTCTCCCACTTAGTAACTGAGCCACTTCAGGAAAGTCACTGAATATCCCTGGGCAAACAGAAAGCATAGTATGGTTTGGCCTTCGGCCATCTCTTCATCTAGGGACTATCCTATCCTTCCCTTTGTTCATGGCTCCAACCACTATGCCCTCCACCTGGCTCCTCAGACATGCAGAACAAGCAGTCAACCTCCTACTTCAGAATCTCCACACTTCCCATGTCTTCTGGCAGGAATTCATTCCTTGTTTCCCCTTGCCAGCTTCCCTTCTTCCCTCCCTGCAGATCTCTGGACTGTGCTTTCCCTGAAACCATCCCGCCTTGAGAGCGCTCTTCCTCAGCCCTACTGCTTGCCAGTTTTCTACCTAACTGCCCATGTTCCCCACTCAGGATGCAATCTTCAGGGAGGCACAAGTGCCTGCCTTGTTAATACTGGGTCTTCAGGACCACGGACAGCGCCCACTACCGCTGTAAAACCCCTGCTGCTGAGGGGATGGATGCTCTGGCTGAGTGAAGAAAGAAAGGTACTTCGGGCATCCTAGTGGAGAGAGTTGACTGAGATAAAGTGTACAAGACACTTAGCATAGCTCCTGCCAAGTGGACTCACAGGCACTTACATTTAATGATCACATAGTAAGTGCCAGGCGTGGATTAAGCACTTCACCCGTATTAATTCACTCAATCTTCTAAACAATCTTCCGATGGAGATGCTGTTGTTATAGTATCTACTGAAGCAAAGAAACAAAGAGACAGACACTCAACTCAGCACTAAAGCCACCACTGAAAGCTGTACGCCTAGCCTCAGCTCTCTGTCGAATCCTGAGACGTGTGAGCTATAGAGGCAGCTGTGGCTGGCATTAGTATTGTTTCTGTTTCCATTGTTTCTGAGTGCAGCTATGCTGCCTCAGTCCTGAGATGGTGGCTGTCCCATCATCTAGTCTGTGGGACACAACCTAGGGCAGCAGATGACCCTGGGGTGGGAGTTTAGTGTTCCATGTTCTTACCCTACTCCTGAGACTCACTTGCTGTGTGATCATAGTACAGTGACCTCCCCTTTCTGAGCTTTTTCATCTGTGTAATGAAAGTGGGAATTTTCAGCCCTTGTCCTGTGGTCGCAGAAGTCCTTATGTTGGTATGTTTGGTTGGGCTTCTGTAGAAAGTACTGCTGGAGTGAGAGACTGAAGGGAGAGGTATTCAACTCCAGCTCCCCCAGATGTGGCACTGAGATGACATCTGAGCAAAGGCTGCAAAGTTCTCAACTGCAAGGAGCAGGTGGCTAAGCCTATGCAAAGTAGAAACCTGCAGAAAGCAGCCCTCACCAGGCTACTGAGCATAGCGGTGAGCATCACAGTACCCACAAAGGCAGACCTACTTTTCCGGATGTCTCTCAATAAGCCAGGAGCCTGGGTTTCTTTTCCATCCCGGAATCCAGAGCCTTGTGAATGAATTTTTCATGTAAGTTCCTTCGTGGTTTTCCTAGAGCACTCAGGGAAGACATGATCATCGGAAGCACACCTGGAGGCTGAATTGGGCAGAATCCACCATCTCTGCATCCAAAGCTCCGTGTGGAGAACTGCATCCAAAACACTGCCTTTCGGGAGATCTCGAGGGGACACGCTTGAGTTGGCCCATTCATGCCACCTGCAAAGCTTCAGAGCTGGGCACCACTCTCGTCCTGTCCCAAGGTCACTAACGATGCTCAGGAACTGGGGCTGGGGGAAACACGTTACTCTTACATTTCTGTCACTTTTGTTCTATGCTGGGAATCGAACTTGGGCCCTACACTTGCTAGGCAAGCACTTCGTCACTGGGCTCTGTGACAGCACAGGGTACTTTTTTTTCTCACATTAGTTTATTGGTTTATTATCATATAAAGAGTACTAAAACATGATTGGTGTAAAGACATATCAAGTAGAAAATACATAGGAAGAAAGATCCAGTCTCCTTGCTAGAAATGAAACAGCAGTTTCCCGTGTCCCTCTAGAATACACCCGTCTTCCTTTGCATGCTCAGCTCATATTCTGCACATTTTATTCCGTAGTTTTATTTAATGTGTCTCGGACATATTTCTGTATCACCTCAGACAAATCCATCTCATCTTTTACTGCCCTGTAACAAGCTATTTTATGGATTTACTGCCATTTATTTTATCAATCCCCATGACCAGACTCTTTGGGAATATCCAGGGTTTTGTTCTATAGGTAATGCTGCGAAGAAGAGCCCTGTCTATTTGGCGTTTACTTTCATGTCTGTAGCTTAGGAGATGTGTATGTATGTGCTTGTTGGATGAGGTGCTACACACTTGTAATCCCAGAATTTAGGAGGAAGAGGCAAGAGGATCAGGAGTTCCATGTTATCTTTGGCTACACAGTGAATTTGAGGCAACAAATACCTGCATTGAGGAGGGGGCTCAGTGCCAAGACCGATGATGTCCCAGGTTCAATCGTGGGGACCCACACGTGGAAGGAGAGGATACCAAATCCCAATGTTGTTCTCCGATCTCCACTCACACTGTGTGGTACAAGCAGACACCACACACACTCACACAAGTAAGTAACTGAAATAAAATCATTTTTAAAATGAAGGAGAGATAGTATGTGCATTTTAAACAGTGGTCACTGAAGACTATGGAGATATGAAAAGCGATACATGTTTGAGTTAAATATCACGGGGCAGGAATCGGAGGGAGTGGAGTCCCAGTAAGAGCTGAAGCTGTGAGTGAGGTGTGCTGGTGTTCTAGGTGCCATTCCTCATAGCGTCCGTGCAGCTTTCCCTACACGGAAAAAATCATTTCCAAATTAAAAGTCTTAACCAATTATTCTAATAAAGCAGCCAGAAAATCAAATTTGGGGTTAACATGGTTTACTTGAAATCCTATATTATTAATTACAGTATAGTTGATCCTATTATTTAAAGTCTTTTCTGCTATAGTTTTTTTTTTCTTTTTAAATTATAGGGCTGGAGGAAGGCTCCGTAGTTAACAGAGCTTGCTGTTCTTGCAGAGAACCTAAGTTCTGTTCTAAGAACCCACACTGTCACTCATAACTGCTGTATCGCCAGCTATGGGGGATTTGATGCCCTTGGCTGGCCTCTGAGTACTGTTCTCTCTCTCTCTCTCTCTCTCTCTCTCTCTCTCTCTCTCTCTCTCTCTCTCTCTCTCTCTCTCTCCTCTGAGAACACATGCACAAACACGCACTCTTTAGAAATGATATGTTAATGATAATCTCATGGAATAAAGTGGTATAAATATTTAATTACCTGCTAACCTCTGCCCACCACCTCTAACTCTCAGTAATCCTCCTGCCTCAGCCTTCCAAGTGCTGGAAATGCAGGAGAGCATCACCATAGCAGGCCCTGTTTATACATTTTGAACCAGTTTGAGGTCCTCCACTAGCCCACTGACAAAGCTCTTTCTTTCAGGTCTCTTTACCCATGGGCCCCATAGTCAGCACAAATACTCCTTTTTCAAATTGTAACATCTAGTTAATTAAAGTAACCTAGTTTATTGTGCAAAATGTAGATAATATAAACATAAGAAAAGGATGTCAAATCACCTGAAGTTCCCTCCCCCCATCATGAATCCAGCAGTGCTGTAGCATATCCTTTGGCTGGTTGCTGTGCAAGCTGGCACAGGTCTGGGGATGTCTGGGTGAGAACTAAACCAATGACCCTGCGCTTTTGCCTGCCTTCTTGACTCCCGTTCGTTCTTCTGACTCATTGCTCTGATAAGACTTGTCCTTCCATCTTGAACATTTTTTGTAAAACTTGGAAGTTGAGGATAACTCAAATGAATGTTATTTGTCATGCCTGTGAAGTGGGTTGGGGGATGGTCAGGGAAGGCTTCCTGGAGGAGGTGCTGCTGGAGCAAAGACCCAATGGCTGACTGGAAGTCATTAAGATAGAAAAGGAGTGTTCGGGCATGGTGGCGCACACCTTTAATCCCAGCACTCGGGAGGCCGAGGCAGGCAGATTTCTGAGTTGGAGGCCAGCCTGGTCTACAGAGTGAGTTCCAGGACAGCCAGGGCTAGACAGAGAAACCCTGTCTCGAAGAAAAAAAAAAAAAAAAAAAAAAAAAAAAAAAAAAAAAAAAAAAAAAAAGAAAAGAAAAGAAAAGAAAAGAAAAGAAAAGAAAAGAAAAGAAAAGAAAAGAAAAGAAAAGAAAAGAAAAGGAGAGCTTGGTGTGTGGGGATAGGGAATAGCCTAAGGAAAGCCCTGGAGGTCGGAGTACACCTGGATTGACAACACCTGCATAAGGTTTTGATGGTGCAAGGATTTGGAATCGGGAGGAAGAAAGCTCTTAGATGAGTCAAAGGGATTTAGGGATTGGCCTGAAAATAGAGGAGACAGATGGGAGGAGAATTCAATCCCTAAGGGAAAGGGGATGGCACCGACATGGCTGAGAACTTCATTTTGGGATGGGAGAGGCAGGAGAAGGCCAGTTTTCCCTGACCTGACCTTTTTTAGGCAGACTCCCCTAATGCCCAGACCCCACCCCCACCTCCATCCCCACCACCACCTACCCAGAGCTACTCACTTCTGGAATGGTCATTTGCTACCATTTGGCAGTCGTGACGGTCTCAGCTGGTGGATGTGGCCTCTGAGCCCCAGAGCTCCTGGTAACAGGACCATTAACAATTTGATGGAAATGATTTTTGAAAAACTTGCATTAGAAAAATCTGCATCTGCTTTCCATGGCCTGTTAAAAGGGGGGAAAAAATCACCAAACAAGATCCTGGGAACCCACATAATATCCAAAGCCAGCAGATGGTGTCATTGTGGAGACCACAGGTGGGGCTGTGGGGGCTTTCTCATCTAATTATCCAAGCTCAGTGGCCTCAGCATCTCCTTGGAGACCAGCTACCTTCCACCTGTACATTTGGAGAAGCCAAGGTGCCCAGAAGAAACAAGATGGCCCATGTATTTTTCAAATATCAGACCAATACATTCTTCTCGTGAAAACCAGAGTGTCCAGGGTCAGATGGTCTTCAGAGGCTCCTCCCACCCGAGTCTCATCACTAAGAGCCATAGCCCCTGGGCCATCCAAAGCTGTCATATCTGCAACCCAAGCCAATTAATGCTCCTCAGGCCGGGACCTCTGTTTCCCTGTGTAACCACTTATGTTCATATGTGCAAGAGATGGAGGACAATTCATCAGCTTAAGTGTTTGTGAGAGGAATGGCGATTCTTCACTTTCCACTTAGGACCAGTTCAGAAAATTCCCCCAAATGCAAATAAGGAGTGACAGTGTGTGTATGTGTGTGTGTGTGTGTGTGTGTGTGTTGTGTTGTGTTGTGTGTTTGTTGACATAGGTGCACATGTGTTTGTGATCTCTTGTGACTGAGACCTAGTTAGAGTCACAGTCAACAATGTAGTTGTACACTCAAGTTCTCAGTCTGGGTCATAGTAGCTGGGAGGTTGGACTGCAGGCACCTAGGTGTCTGAGAACACCCAGCTCTGCCTGTGAGCTCCAGCCTTCCCTCCTGTGAGATGAGTAATCTTGCAAGTTTGTATGCTTTCTTTAAAGCTTGGTTTTCTGGCTGGAAAGCGAGTATATGGTCCTGTCAATCTCCGTGGGTGAGTACTTGCCAAGACTGTGCCTAGTGAACAGACACTTAGCCTGGATGCAGTTAATGGCAGCTGTCACTTCTGCTGTGGCTTAGCCTAAGGGGGCAGGCTCACATTTCACCTTATGGGATCTGGATATGTCTGGATCCACCCACAAAGATACATCAGAGCTCATACAAGAGGCCAAGAAAAGAACTCTCTGAAAATCCAAAGGCTGAGAGAGCCCTGGAAATCCAGTCTGTGAGAGCATTGTAAAAGGGAAGAGAAAAGTAGGTATAGCCTAGCCTGTGGTCAAGTTTGCTGTGAAAGAATGGGCATAAGGAATCAAAGCTGCTGGGCCAGGCCTGAGGAGGTGAGTGCTAAGACTGTAGCTAGAAGGCCAGGAAGGAAGTGCAGAAGGGGGCAGATAAGGTCAGGCAGTCCCCACAGCCAAGGCCTGGGATGAGGGAGCTGCTTCAAGCAGTTCTGCGTGCACTTCAGGGGTTTCTGCAACATCCCAGGTTCAGCAGATATCTCTCCTGTGGCTCTGAGGACTCTGAAGACCCTCGATCCATTTGTTCACTTTGACCATGGTGACCAAACAAAAACAGACTTTTCATTGTTCTTTTTTTTAAAAAAAAAAATCACTGTAATTTATTGTGTGCACATGCACTATGGGCATGGGAAGCCCAGAGGAGTCAGTTCTCTCCATCTGCCATGTGAATTACCAGGTTTCACAGCATGGCTTTTACTCACTAAGCCTTCTCCCTGCCCCCCTGGCATGGCCCTTTCTGGCAGGGAGGAGGTCTTGGGCAGAAAGCCTGGGACTCTTTGCAGGCTGGATTGCATCAAGACAATGGGAGAGGTGTGTCAGGTCCTCATAGACCAATTTGTCCTAGAACAGAGCCGGCTATCACAGTGGCTGTCTGTGCTGGGCTCGCTGTATTATGCATGACACTCATTTGCTGATTTGCATTTTCCTCACCTCTTAAAAAAATGAAAGGCAAGAGCAAGTAAACAATGAAGGACTAGAAACAGAACACCTAATAAATGACTAGGCAGCAGGGATGAGAGGGCTGGATAAAGCTGGAGAGGCAGCGGGGATGAGAGCGCTGGGTACACCTGAAGAGCAGCGTGGGTTCTGTTCAAGAGATACACAACAATCTGAGGGTGAGGTGGGGGCCATGCTCTTCGGTGGTTCTTCCTTTCTCTGGGGAGAGGATGCAGAAGGGAACAACCATGCATAAGTTCCTGCCTTACTTTATGTGAGTCTAGCCAGGTTCATACTCCATCTCTCCAAGCTTCAGATTCCCTATCTGAACAGTGGGTACCCTGGTTTGCTTTCTGTTGCCAGGATAAACCACCTGTTACACTACATCACTGACAGATGTCAAAGCAGGAACTGAAGCAGAGACCAGAGAAACACTGCATACTGACTCTCTCCCAGGATCATGTTCTGCTACCATCCCTATATAACCCAGGCCTGCCTGCCTAGGAATGGTATCACCCACAGTGAGCTGGATCCTCCTACATCAATCATCGGGCAAGAAATATGCCCCTGCCTACATGTCTGCAGGGCAATCTAATGGAGGCAGTTCTTCAGCTGAGGTTCCCTTTTGCCAGCTGTGTCAGGTTGGCAGTCAAGCTTAGCCAGTGCAGTGTGACATCGTGGAACCTGGGCTGCTTGCCTTAAAGTATTCGTGGGAGATAGGCCTTAGACATGTAGATTAGAAAACCGAAACTCAACCAAGGACAATACTTCAGGGATCAATAAAGGGATTTGCCTTTAGCATAATTCAATGACCTCCTGAACTCAGACAACCTTGTACCCCTTAGAGACAACCTGGGGTGAAATGTGCAGGAGTATGCTTAGAGGCCTAAGATAGAACCCTAAACCTGTCACCTATGAGCTGTGTGATCTTAAGTATGTCACTTGTCTCCTCTGAGCCTTAGTTTCCCATAGGTCAGATGGGGTCAACAGTCCTCGATCCATATAGCACCAGTCAAGGAATTAGCTAAAATAGACAAGCAGCTGGTTCCTAGCACATAATAATTAGCAATGGTTTTGGTCTTTTTCCTGCATTGACTTCTAAACATAAGCAGATACCCCAATTCCTTGGTAAACCAGAACCTGCTTCATTGAATTATAGAGATTAATGACAGTAAAATAATACCATTTAGAAGTTATTTTTATGAGCTGCAAGAAAATTTAGAAACATTTACCCCGAGAGCTGTCTTTTTCTTTCTCTCACATAGTAGTCAAGGCATGTTTAATTTACTACAAATACTGAGTTAACCCTTCCTTAAAATATACCATGCAGAGAATCTAGATGAGGAACAGCACTTGTAGGTACTAGCAGACTGACATACTCACAGCGGTAAAGCAAACACCCAAACACAGAGGTGCACATGGCTACTGGATGTACATCGTCAGCAGCATCAGTTTATCTAACCACACAGCTCGGAATGTGGGTGCTTGCAATCTTTGCCTTCCACCAAGATTTCTCAAAGCTTGTTTAGTGGATCCAGATCCATTTTACCGTCAAGATCCCATAGAAGGAGCCAGGGGCTGCGGGCTGGGACATGAGGGCCTTGAACTCAGCAGGACTAGGGTTGTCTCCTCAGTTGGACAAGAGCACCTGTGGGGTGTGTGTGTGTGTGTGTGTGTGTGTGTGTGTGTGTGTGTGTAGATGTGTACATGGGTGCACTTGCCCATGAGTGCACATACAGAGGTCAGAGTCAATGATGGGGTCTTCCTTCCATTGCCCTGCACCTTACAGGGCCTCTCACTGAGCCTGGAGCTCACCCTGTCAACTAGACTGTCTAGCAGTGAAGGCTCCACCTATTTTCTGACCCCCTTTCTTTCCCAATAATCTTACTGGTTAACTGCTCAGGAAGTACCAACCCGTGGCTCATCAATCATGTCCTAAGAGATTGGGGAGGGGTGTCAGCTCCTTCTACAGCCTGTTGGGCACAGAGAGTCGTTTCACAGCTTGTATATAACACTGCACGTGGCCATCAGAGAGAAGCCATAGTCATTAAAGCACCGCATATGCTTTTCCTCATCGCTGGGGACCTCTTTATGTGACCATTCGTGCCCCAGTGACCTCCTGATACACCTTGACCAGGCACTTGCTATCCAAGCATACTCCTCCCCAAGGGTTTGGCATTCTGTTGCTGCACTGCAGTCTGAAAATAGAGGCACAAGCTGGGTCTCCTCTTCTCAGGGAAGCCACCCTTGACCATTCCGTTTTAGCTGCAAACCACACCCCTTCCTCTCCAGCATTTCAGTTCTATTCATCTATCTCTAGTGTTCTCTTCCTCTCTCTTTTTTAAAGAGACATCTACTAACTCAGTGAGCCTATCGTTTACTTATTTATTGAGTTTGTTGTGTTCTGCCCATCCGCAGCTGCCTGTGCCCGACTCCCATGATTTCACTTTCCTGAAGCTTGGGAAACCTTTGCCTCTTTTTACCCACAAACACATTCCAAATGTTAGGGTTGAGAATGTGGCTCAGTTGGTAGAGTACTTAGCTAGCATGCATAAAATCATGGGTTCTATCCTCAGTAGTGTGCAAACGAGTGTGGTGGCTCAATCCTATACTCACAGCACTGGGGAGGTAGAAGCAGGAGGATCAAAAGTTCAAGATCACCAGTGGGTACGTAGAAAGTTCAAGACCTTTTAAGACTAGAGACCCTGTCTAAAAATAGATGTTACAAATGCCTAAAGTTCTCTGGATACAGGTTAGATGCCCATTTGTAGGATGAATGGATGAGTGGATAGATGGATGCATGGATGAATGGATGGATACATGGGTGCATGGATAGATAGATGGACAGACAGACTGAAGGGCATACAGACAGATGGACAGATGGATGGATGAATGGGCAAATATATGAGCCATGAAATTGAAACATGTTGATGTTTCTCTTTGGGAATATTTGGCCTCCATCTACTTAAACACTGCAGGTACCTGCTCATAACTGAGCAGACTCACTCCTGCTGCCCCAGGCAGCTACATGGGATACTGTGGCCTCTGGGGAGCCATAAGACACAAGTGAGTGATGTTCCTGCTCTTGGCTTTCCGGAAGGCACCCTGTTCTCCGTTTACTTGGTTCATGCTTCCTAAAAATATTCTTTACAATAAACTTATGAAAGAAAGAGGAGGGGGGAGCTACTAGCTTGACACAAAATCCTCTGTCTCTGATCATTATGTCTGGCACACACACACACACACACGCGCGCGCACACACACACACACACAAGCATATACACGTACACACACACACAAGCATACACACGCACACACACACACAAGCATACACACACACACAAGCATACACACGCACACACACACACAAGCATACACACAAGCACACACACACACACACACACAAAATCCTCTGTCTCTGGTCATTATGTCTGGCACACACACACACACAGAGCGCGCGCACACACACACAAGCATATACACGCACACACACACACAAGCATACACACACACACACACACAAGCATACACACACACAAGCATACACACACACACACACACACAAGCATACACACAAGCACACACACACATACACACACACACACACACATGCGAAATAAAATTTCACCCATGTGAAATATAACTTACCCCATGAGAAATCTAACATCTTGTTGAGAAACGCTGCAAAAGGATTTTTTTTTTTAAGTCCACATTTGAAGCTGTTCAACTACAAATGTTTCAGCCCCTACCCTTGTCTGGGATTCCCCAACTACTGTTTGCCAGCATTCCTGCAGAGCAGAGGGACTCCAGCCTATACTTTCTTTTTATTGTGATGAAATTTTAATAATAAAAATACTCTACAGAACAGCTAATGAAGTTGGTGTGACATGAAGCTGACATTTTTATAGACATGCAAATAAACATTCATTCTATTTCTCTCTTTTTCCTTTTGTGTTTTGGGACCAATATATTTTCAAGTCCTATTTTTTATGTATATATGTATGTATGTGTGTGTTATGTTATTGTAGGTTATTGAAAGCCTTCTTGGTCCCATAGCCTGGATTGGTAGTGACTGATAGATAAACCAGCTATGATAGGGAACATTTAGGAAAACAGAAAGGCTGGGTCCTGCTAGAAGCTCACTGTTGAGGACTTTAACAAATCTCTGATTATCTCAGCCTGAATCGCCCAATCCCTAAGATGGGGATTCTGGCTCTGTATCCAGAGAATGGGAGGAATCCTGTCAAAAGCATTCCTTATGCCCAGCATACTCCGCATGGCTCTTAGGCTTTCCGGGCTGAGTTTTCCCAGTCGCTCCCTGGTCTGTTCTGCTCATTGTTTGCCTGAGTTGAGTAAGGCTGACCAGTACTTTGACGCTCACATTAATTACATGAAGGAATGGCAAGACCAAAATCCAAAAGAGCCTACTGTGTGCAAGGTATTCTTAGCACATCGTGCTATTCACTTCACAGATGCTTGTGTGCCCAGGTCTCCCTGTCTTCACCTTCTCCTGCTAGAGCACCCCCCTCTGCTCTTTCCTCATCCATCCTTCCTCCTAGTTCTTCCTTCTCATCTTACCCATCACCTTCAACCCTTCAACGAGGATTTTCTCTCCACCTATGTGACTCCTTGCCCTCTTGCCTGTGTGGCACATCTCCAAACCTGCCTTCCTGTATTCGGGGGTTTCCTCTCCATTCTGTCCTTTGCTAGGGCGTCAGAATGCTTTTCATTATCACTTTTGCATGGCTCGGCTTTGTTTTGTTCTGAGACAGTCAACTGTAACCTCGGCTGACCTCAAATAGCTGTGTAGCTGAGGCTGGCCTTGAACTTGAGGCCCTTCTGCCTCCACCTTCCAAGTGTAGATTACAAGTGTGCAACAACACTCTGCTCAGCCAGAGCATTTTTTAAAGTGTTAAATCAGATCGGTGTGTGACCCCAGCCCCTGATGTATCTCCCCAGCTTCCTAATAGACTTGCATGAGCCAGTGCCCATCTTGGCTGCACAGCTCCTGCTGCCTCCGCTCCTCCCAGTTTCTTTGCACCCTTGCCCATATCACCAGCACTCTCCTACTTCTCGCACAGAACAGTCTTCAGCTTTGGCTCCCAGCACCACAGCTGCCTCCTGGGGGAGCCTTCTGGATTCTTCTAACACATTCCTGTCCTGACATTCTTAAGCCTCAATTCTCCTGCAGAGCCACGTACCTGTTTAGTCACATGCATGCTTTGTTTCATCACTGAGGTTGTCTCCACAGCCAGGCACTGCAGGAGGGCAGAGTCTGTTATTGTGAGCCATTTCTGATAAACATACAGGGCCTGGGGCTCCTGGCAAATCTGGCAGCAGTTGTTGAATGAAAGACAGCTCTGTATTGGTTCAGTAAGGAAGCAGATGTTGTTCTTCTGATGAGCTGAAGTTCTGGCCCCTTTAGGATCTTGGTGGCCTCCTCTGGACTCCCTAAGCACCTTACTTTGCTTTAATTAATCTTTTCCTTGTCTCTCCCATTAGATTATGGGCCTCTCAAACACAGATGCCATGTGTGCTGGCGTCTAGTCTTGTGAAACCTTTGACAGATCAATAGAACTACTAAAGACAGAGGAGGAATAGGATCTGTCTGAGAAGCCTCATGGTGCCCAAGACTGTATCAGAGTGGTAGGATTATGAACAATGATAGTATGATTACTACGCTATTGTCACCATAGGATAAACTACATTAATGCACCACTCTCATGATACTCGTGATGTATTTGTCATGTGACTGAAGTCCAGAGAGTTTCAAGGAGGTGATTGAGGTCACATAGTAATGGAGTCAAGATGGGAACTTGGAGACACTCCCTGCTCTCGCCAACCCCATGTTTTTACAGGAGCAAAGAGGCTGAGTGGTGAGGGAGCCAGAGTGAGCGGGAGCCTGGGTGAGCGGGAGCCAGGGTGGGCAGCAGGACTCTGAAAGTGGTCATCGACTCTCAAAGTCATGTGCAGGAAGCACAGAGTCTCATAATGCAAGAGCCATCGTGGAGCTGAGAGTGTCACAGGGTAGGGAAGTGTGGCCAGAATAAGTCAGTCACTCTTTCAAAATGAGAGCCACTGACTTTCCAGTGTGTATTATAGACAGGACACGGATGCCTTCGCATATAGAGAGTGTGAAGCCAATATCATGGTTCTCGTTCCTGCTGAGGACAGAATTCCAGGTGTCTGCTCCCATGCAAGCATCTGCCCCAAGAGAATCACTAGTTCCCTCACACCACCCCAGGTGTCACCCCTGCCGGACAGATGGCACAGGGGACATAAAGATAGCTTGACGTCCTCAGCACTGGGCTTAGCCCAGCAGTGTGCAGCAGCATCCCCATTTTATCAACTTTATAGAAGTGGGCTGGTGTGACAGCGGTTGCCGGGAGATCGTTCCATCCATGCCTTTCATGTTACCCAGGAAGAATCAGGTCATAGAGGTTTGGGGATGAGTTTTCTGAAGCCACACATCACATCTGTGGTGGAACTTCAATGAGAACCCAGCTCTCCTGACTCTTGGTTTTAGGTGGTCCCTCAAGTAGAGCAGTAGTTCTCAACTTGTAGGTCACGACTCCTTTAAGGTTGCATATGAGCTCTTTACATTACAGTTTATAACAGTAGAAAAATTACAGTTATGAAGTAGCAATGAAATAATTTTATGGTTGGCGGTTGGGAGGGACCACCATAACATGAGAAGTGGTATTAAAGGGACACAGCATTAGGAAGGTTGAGAACCATTAGAGGTTTAAAGCTGATTCAGGGGTTGGAGAAAGAACTCAGTGGGTCCACAAGGACTAGAGTTCAAATCCCCAGAATCCATATAAAAGCCAGGTGTGGGACACATGTCTCCAACTCCAGCAGCAGGGAGAGGAGAAACGCAGAATGGCAGATCCACAGGGCTTGTTGACCTGCCAGCCTAGCCAACAGTTCAATGAGAGACTTTGTCTTTAAAATATAAGACAAAGAACAAGGGAGAAAGATAGCCCCTGGCTGCAGTGTGTGCACATGTGGATGAGAACACCCACAAACATACACATACACTCATACACACACACACACACACACACGCACGCACATACACACAAACACACATGCTCATGCACATACACACAATCACACACACACCTACACCCACACTCATGTACATACACACAAACACATACATACACACACTCGTGCACACACTCATACACATACACACAAACACAAACATGCATACATACATATATGCATACATACATACATACATACATACATACATGCATGTAAACACACAAAAATTATAAAAAAGAAAATATCATCTCTGGGGACCAGGGATAGGTGGGTAGAATTTTTTAATGCCATTCTCTCTTCTTTCACTTGTTTGAAATTTCCCATGCTAAAAAGTTTCTTTTTAAGTGGAAAAAAAATGGCCCTGGAAGAGTGCCTGATTATAGCAGCAGTGGGTCCTGTTTTTATATTCACCTCCTCAAAGAAGATGTGTTTAATTCTTCCCAGAGGAATCTTTCCTGTACATTGAATCCCTCCATGTGGCGCATAGCCTGTCCTGCACATAATTACTAATGATGGGACGGGGCTAGGGCTTTTCCTTTCTCTTTTTTGTCTACCAGCCAGCACATAAGACATCCCTTCTTTAAAGCCCTAAGCCTCCTTGGAAGCCAGCCTCAAGCTTTTCCATTTCAGTCTCCCCAGCTTCTGCCCACACCGTACTCCCAAGGTCAAGGAGTCCCCAGCTTGTCCATTACTGAACACTGCAGTGCCGTTATTTACTAAATATTTTTCTTTGAACTGACTCATTTCATTTACTTCAGTACGTTTTCAGGGGAAACTATATGTCATTACCGTGGATGGAAAATTAGGCATAGAATCCAGGGAACTGGGATTTAGTGTCCTCGTTATGCTTATCCTAACAGTCATTACGAAACGCATACAAGAGAAGCGTTCAGGAATGGGCAGCTGAAAAAAAAATCTCAATTTAAACCATGCTTTGGGAAACACTATCACTGGCTGTGGTTCTCCTGGGAATAGCCTTGTTTTATATCTCTCCCCAGAATGCAGGTGTGTGTGCGTACATGTTCACCTGTATGTTCTCAGTGATAGAACATGTCCACTTGGTCAGGATAGCTGATGTGTCATGCCCTTCTGCTCTGCCCTGGGCTCTATAATCCTGACTTTTAAGAGGCAGGAATGAGTACATGGCATGTAGATGAGGCAGCCAGTTAGTGCGCATCTGTCAGTGCCGCTCTCTGGTTCCCTGTCACCTTCCTTGTACCATCATGCTTAGGAAATGAGCAAATGACCCTGGCTTGAAAGAATATTAGCCAACATGAGCCATGACAGCAGTGGGAAGAGGACTGGAGAGGGCTAGGTCTCATCTAGAAAATAGATGGATGGAAGAGATGATGCGCTAAAGTGTGATTTGTAAATTGGGAGCTCCCATACAACTCAGGGCTGTTCTGATAAAGGCTGGAGAAGGATGTAATGCTCTTTTTTTTTTTTTAATCAAGAGGCAGTGAGCCATGTGGGAATGGACCTGGCTTCCCAGCTCCACAGACTGAGTTTAAATCCAACTTAAGGCATTATGAGACAGGATCTTATATCCAATGGGCCTTATTTTTAAAAATCTGTGAAATGGGGGTAAGATCACCCTTTGTCCAGGGTTACAGTCATGATGAGCTAAGGAAAACTCAATCACAACACTGGGCTGAAAAAAAAAAGGCAGTTGTGGTTTCCTTGAACTCATGAAAGACTTCCTGATTCATTGAAGAAAGAATAAACTCTAGTGTGTACAAGTTCAGGGTTAATGTGGGGAGTATTTGTTACTGAAATCCAATATTTTGAGACTGGGTTTTCCATTTGTGTGTGGCAACTATCCAGGGCTATATTGATTCTAAAGGATCACTCTGTGATTGCCCAATTCATCACAGTGTTCCAGGGCACTGCCTTACAATTGCCAGAGGTGTCACGTGGCTTGACAGTCGCCTCCCCACCCCCCAGCCCAGCTCAGTTGCAAAGTCCAGGAGGACGGGAACACATGTTCCTCAGATTAAGCTTCCAGTGTGGGCACAACTTACAAACACGGTGGATTCATAGAGTAATTGTCCCGGGTCAAAAGATTATTAAGGTCTCCAAGAATACCCGATAATGCACCAGTTTTCTGCTAAGGCTGAGGACCACTAGAAAGATAATATTAGAAACTAAGTGCAAAGCCATAATGTTGACTTTAGGGATGGGATATGTCTGTGGGAAATGACTCCTCGCCCCTCCCCCACCTAGTTCTGAACTCTATAGACTCACTTCACAACGGTGGGCTTTTCAGAATGTTAGAATTACCCAAAGAGCTAAGAGCACAGATGCTGCTGCACCAGTGTCCCGCTTTTGATGTTTTTCTTGGGAGACCTAACCATAAAATGGACAGAGAGCATGCTTAGGAGGACATCTTGGCTGAGGGAGGAGGATGCATGAACCAGTAAGATAAAGGCTCGGCGTGGGGCAAGAGATACCCTACTATTTCTAGCTATTTCTGCCAGCCTCTGGTCACCTCTTACAGCCTTGAAACGCAGTCCAGGCAAGTAGCTGAGTTCAATGACAAGCCCTCCTCCAGACTGAGAACTCCAGGTCTAAACGGACACAAAGTCTGGCAGAGCCTCTAAGATGCGAGCTCAGTATTTGCTTTCTGACCTGTTGCCCAACACCCAGACCTCTCCCATCTCCCTGACAGGTGGTTGGCTGCATGCAAGAAGCCTTTTTTCTCTATTCAGTCTCAACAAAGGGCAGCCACTTTGCGGGGAGGGTTTGAGAAGAAGCATCACCAGTTATAGCAGGGCCCAAAAGAATCCTCTCCAAAGCTGGGGTCCAAAGAAAGAGCTTTAGGTCTCTGGGCCTGATGTGGGGGACCAACCTGCCCTACCCTGGGCCCCTTCCTTGGAAGGGAAGAAGAGGAAGCAGGGGTTGTTTGGGGGGGCAGTTATCTATTCCTGCCTAGGACTACTTCAAGTGTTCCTCACTCTGCAGGTCCTGCTGCTACCCTGCTGTCTAGTGGGCTCAGCATCAAGTAAGCCGGGCGATGAGAAACACTGGGAAGGGCTGGGTCAGAAGAGCACCAGTGGGGCTGGAGAGATGGCTCAGCGGTTAAGAGNAGTTCAAATCCCAGCAACCACATGGTGGCTCACAACCATCCTTAACAAGATCTGACGCCCTCTTCTGGAGTGTCTGAAGACAGCTACAGTGTACTTACACATAATAAATAAATAAATCTTAAAAAGAAAAAAAAAAAAGAAGAAGAAGAGCACCAGTAAGTGAGATCTAACCCAGTCTCTGGAAGTCAGCGTGGCTTCCTAGAGGGAGGAGCCCATGCAAAGGCTTGGAAGCTAAGGAGACTTTAGAGAACTTGTAGAAGAAGCTGGCATAGCACCAAGTGGGGACCAAACATTTCTCACCCTTGGGTTTAAGGTAGTTGGACACAGCTCTATGGCCTTGTCTTCTGACCAGGAACCATGTTTTAAAAACTAGGGTCGCTTTTTCATGTGGATGGGGAAACATTTACTGAGACCCTATGTGTCATACTAGACACATTGACATGGGGACACTTCAGGACCCCTTTCATGTGTTCATCCATTTGGCAAATGTTTGCTGAACACATACTGTGTGCCAGGCACGGCTCAAGACACAGATTGTACAGCAGTGGGCCAAGCAGACAAGAAGTCCACGGCCTGCAGAGCCCTCACTCCCCCTAAGGCAGAGGGTCACAGTTTTAACTGGAGTGTTCAGGAAAGACCTGAGATTTACATAGCAATTTGGATAAGGGGAGTTGTTGAGCTTGGTGCATATTATGCTTAGGAATGGGCTATGGGTATTCCAGGTCAAAGAACAAAAGGCATAAATAGCTCAGAGTAGTGTGGGCTGGGCTGTCCAGTACAGAATGAGGAAGAGGCTAACACTGAGTGAGCATAGGAAACATGAGGTGAAGCCACATTCCGCAGGGACAGCGGGCCACTATGGGTATGTACCCAGAGGGGGCAAAACGTGGAGAGCTGGCACAATTTGAGCATAGAATCAGTGGCCAACATGTTGTCAGTCCAGCGCCAAGAATAGACCAAGGGAGGCCACAGAGGAAAGAGGAGCAAGGAGGAGGCAGCGAATCTCTGTAGTCAGAGCCTCAGCATTGCCCAGAGCCAGGCTGTCATCCTTCCCTCACAGAGTGTCCAGGTCCTCAGCATCTCTCAGGGTGAGTGATGGATCCCAGGGCAGCCTCAGGGTCCACAAGACTGTCAGTGCTGGGGTGAGGCTCCTTCAAGGCCCTCTCCTGCACCAGCTCTGTCTTGTGGCCTGCAGGATTGTTTGTGACCAGCCTACTAGCACATTACTTCAGACCCCTGTCCAGGTCCCCAGGGCAGTGGACTCTGACTGCCTTCACCCTGCCGCCTAGCTCCAGCTCCAGCTCCAGTTCCAGCTCTCATCAGCTGGCTGGGTCTGCATCATAATGACTTCGGCATTCTGTGGCCCAGTTTCTTCATTTGTAAAATGAGATAATAATAGCTTCCAGGCCAGTGGAGGAGGATTCAGTGAGGTGACAGATGACAAGCTTCTGACACAGCACAGGGAAGGCGCCCAGTGATGACTGTTGGGAGAGGTAATGGTGACTCGAGGAGGCGCCAGGACCCTACAGAATATGCCCCACCCCCACCCTGGGAACAGCCCAGGACAGACTCCAGACAAACAATAGGATACCCACTGTGTACCCACTGTACATCTCCTTTCATTCTCCTTAGCTCTGCTGGTAATACCCACCAGCATCTATTGTATTTATTGACCACATAAGCCAGCTGAAGCCTGGGGCCGTCAACGAACATGCCCAAGGTCAAACATTTAAGTGGCAACATCAGGTCTGCTTCATTCCAGAAATCAATGCCTGTGTCACTCAAACCCTGCTACACGTAGTTCTGACTCTAGCAACTTTGAGCCCAGTCTTACAGGGCATCCGTCAAGCCCAGCTAACTCCCCTGGCAGGAGCGCATGCTGGAAACCGACAAGAACTTCCCTTGTCTCTAACGGCCACTTCTGCTGGCGCAGGTGTCAGGCCGTTTAGTAGCACTGTGTTTGACATAACTGAACTCTCCATGTCCATACACTAAGATGTGCCTGGGTCCCAGGGATGCCTCACCAGAACAGCACAGAATGTGTGACCTGAATAGCAGAAACATGCCTTCTTAAAATGGGATGATGGCAACCTAAAATACAGCTTTGGGTGGGGCCATTTCCTAGAAGGTTCCACAGAGGACCCCTACAGCCTCTCCCAGCCTTGCCTCCATGGTCTTAGCTTCTTGCTGTGTGTCTTGGAGTTCAGATCTCTTTGACTTTACGTAAAGAGAAGTCATGGCAAGTGAGAGTGAGCTTATCTCAGGACTCTTAACTAACCACATGTACAAGGACCCTATGTCCAAACAAGGTACACTTAAGGTTCCAGATGGTCACTCTTAAATCCGTGGCAGTCTACCTTCTGACTTCTCAAATTCCCCCTTCCATCCTATATGTAAAATATATTCACCCAATATACCCCCCAAATCTTTTGGGGGGGCAGGGGCGGATTTTAGAGACAGGGTTTCTCTGTGTATCCCTGGCTGTCCTGGAACTCACTCTGTAGACCAGGCTGGCCTCGAACTCAGAAATCCGCCTGCCTCTGCCTCCCGAGTGCTGGGATTAAAGGCGTGCGCTATCACGTCCGGCTTACCCCCCAAATCTTAACAAACCCTATTATCACCTCCAAAGTTCTACATATTGCCAATTCAGAAAGCCCCCCTCCCCCCGCAATTTCATCATTTGAACATCAAATAAATGAGATAGACTCATGACTCTGAGGTGGATAGAATCTGAGGCAAATTTCTCATGTAGCTAGCAAGCTCCAAGGAAGAGTCCAGGACTCCTCAGCAACAAGGAAAAAAAAAAGGTTGTTCACCAAGGTCAGCTAGGGGCTTCCTTGTCCTCTGCAGACCCATGCTGGGCCTCTGTCCAGGGAGCAGCAGAATAAACACCGGAGAAGAATGTTGGGTGAGAGCTGAGTTCAGGTCACCCACGGGTTTCCCTGGCCCCTGAACCCCTCCTCCCCTACCTCCTACACTCACAACAGAATTTACTTCTGTCTTGACTCATTCTAAAAAATGATTTGTGGTAGAAATAGAGCAGGATTTCTCAGGGCTGGAAAGAACCACTTGCCACCCCACGCATGAGTCATCCCGGCTCGGCTCTCCTCGGCTCTCCGGCCAGCCTTCCAACACTGCCAATAAAGGGAACTCCCTCTCCAGCCAGCCAGCGTGGATGCAGGCAGTAGTGTCTCCATGCGGCTCACCTGCGCCTAGATGAACGAACGCAGACCCTGACAAAGAGGAAGGGGAGGGTCCCGGTCCCGGGAGGCTTTGCCTAGGTGTGTCGTTCTAACGGTGAGTGACATCACGGAGGGTGATGGTGTCCCCTGTCTCTGTGGACATGTGTATCTTAGCTCTTAGATGCCAGGGTTGCACGCTGACCCTCAATTTCAGATGACAGAGGCCTGCGAGGCAGGTGAGTAAAAAGCCACAAGAAAGGGTCTCTGCTTTGTGTCCTGATGCGAGGGAACCAAAACGAACCAGAAGGTAGACGGGAAGTGAGGACAACTTTATCTCTGGCCTCAGCCAGAGCCCCTGGGAACCCTTGGAAGCTAGAACAATGCTATGGTCTGAATGCTTGAGCCCTTCCAAAGTCGCTACTTATGAAGTTTGTGCTAGAGCCACACAACAGTTATTTTTTTTTTAATTGTAAAAACAGAACAAAAGCCCCACCCTCATACTGTTTTAAGTACATTTATAAATTTGTATATGGTCACATTCCCAGCAACCCTGGGGTGCTCACAGACCAGTGTTGTTTGTCTGACATGCCCACCTACATAATCTATTAGGTGATGGGGGTCTCAGGGAGGCAACTAAGTTGTGAGGTTGGAACTCTCTTGACTGGGATTAGTGCTCTGATGAAAAAGAGGCCCCCAGGGCTTCCGTTCCCATCACTGCCTTGTAAGGGCAACAAGGATCAAGACGTGATCTTGAACTTCCCAACTTCCCATGCCGAGAACACTAAGAGCTGCACTGGTGTTGTAGCAGTGTGGAGAAATTAAGAGAAAGAAATCACATCAAAGCTGTGGTGCTCACAGCCCAGAGGTGGGTGAACCCTTTGATGTCCCTCATTCCATAGCACAGGGTCAGCAACCCACCCACAAATCACCATGTCAACAGGCAGTCACTGAGGATGCTCAGCAGTCCAGCCATGATGGGATGTCATTGGCCTTTGCAGAGGCTAGAAGAAGCCCCGCCAGAATTGGCAACCCCTGGGGTCCCAGTTTTTAGGGAAAATACAGGGAGGGACTCTTTCTGCCCAAACCTCGTAAAAAATGGATGGTGTAGTTGTATAACAACCATGGCTTTTTACGAACTTCACCTTCCTTTTAAAAAGCTGCTAACTTCAAAGGAAAAAGATCGCTCCAGGCGTTGCAGTGGTTGTAATAAAATGCATTCCCCAGAAACTGCTGGCTCTGTTTCGGCCTCAGACAAGGAGTGGTCACGTGGCTTCCCACGTGCAGGCTGCCTTGTTGGTGACAGGTTTTAATCTCCCTGCACTGATGTATTCTGAAGATTTCCCACCCATGGCCATGACCTACTTTCCTTTTACAGGATGGTATCCAGGACTTGGCGGGGGTGCCCTGCTTAAAGAAAACCCAAGTCCGGAAACCAGGCTGGGATGCATAGAGACCAAAGTGTCTCTTGGTAATCTGATTTATCAAAAGGAAGTGTGTGTGTGTGTGTGTGTGTGTGTGTGTGTGTGTGTGTTGTGTGTGTGTGTGTGTGTGTGTTGGCTAGATAGCTCAATGAATTAAGAGGTTGCCACCCAGACATGAGTAGTAGAGTTTGAATCTCTAGAACCCATATAGAAACCTGGCAGATGTGGTACCCATCTCTCATCCCAATATTTAGGAAGTCAAAAGGGGATCCACTGGGCAAGTAGGCTTGCTAGGCTAACCAGAAGTGGCAGGTTTAGGTTCAAGAGATTTAATTAATAAAGTGGAGAGTGATCAAGCTAACTTTGGACATCCAGACATACTCTCATACATTCGCACATACATACATATGCCCACAAGTATGGGGCCACACAAGAGCACTACACCCACACCCATGCAAAACACACACACACACACACACACACTAGCTCCCCAAGCCATTTATCACCAAGTTAAAATTGAGGTGCCAGGCTTTCCAATGGTTTGTGTAAAGTAACCTCAGCCTTCCTCTACCCAGGCCAAAGCTGCCCAGCGAGACAACAGAGCAGAGAGACAGGCAGAGCTCTGGCTCAGGCAGAGACCATGACACAGGACTGTTTCAGCTGCTGGATAGACAGGGTCCCACGGCTCCATGTGTCTGTGTGGGATTTAACTCCTGGTTCTAGTGCCATTTCCACTGTGAAAGTCTGGAAAGATCATATGCAGATATGAATTGGGTCCATAGTAGAAGTCAACTCGGGAGACAATAGCTTTCCCAGAGAAGTCCTGTGGTATATGTCTCTGAAGCCAAATGACCTAGGAACTATTTTAGTCCCTCTCCCTCTCCCTCTCCCTCTCCCTCCCCCTCCNCCCCTCCCCCTCTCTGTCCTCCCCTCTCCATCCATTTTCTGGAGAAGTAGGCTATAGAGACATTGGAAAAGGTAAAAGTGGGATTTAGGATGAAAACTTACACACCAAACCAAATCCTACATTATTAGAAGGGACCCTTGAGTGTCATCTGGCACAGCTGTCTTCAAAACAGTCCCCAAACCACTAGGAATATGTGACCACCTTCCCCAGGGTACACAGACCCTGAAAGTGATAAAACTAATCAATTTCCAGATCCCTAGTTTCCACGTGGCTTAGCCAAATTCCTGGAAACTCTCCAAAACTACCTTCCAATGCAAGACAGGCCTCCCTCACCACTCTGAGGGTATAGTTGGGGTGGGGGAGGGCCATGGAGTGGTAATGAGAGTTTCCTGGTACTAACCAATGGGACCATTCAAGAATGAACTGCCCCCAGAGGAAGAAGCCCCCCCCCCCAAGCACAAACACTTGTAAGAAGTAAGCAAGTGCCTTCAACCAGCCCACTGTGTCCATCTCAGCTCCCAGGGAGTCTGCAATTTCCACGGAGAGACACACTTAGTAAGTTCATTTGAACTGAAATGCTAACATCTGACTTTTCTGGATTACCAGCAATAACAAGTCAAAAAAGACTTTTAGATTAAGGTTCTAGAGAGAAATATATGTAAAAGCACAAATGCAAATTAAATCCTATTAGGATGATGCCTATGGACATTTGAGGCAGGTCTGAGTCTGCTGGAACTACTATGACAAAAAGCCACAGACTGAGAGGCTTAAGCTACAGAAAGTTATTTCTTGCAGAACCTGCAAGATGGGGATTCTGTGATGGGGAAGAAGACACTCGCTGGTTTGATTGTTGGAGAGGGAGGGCTCTGTTCTTCCTACACCTCTCCCTTCCTTGTTCTTTCTGGTACAGGGATCTGAAGCCGAGCCTTCCTCTTCTTGTAGGTTCAAAGAACACCAATCACACCCTTTGCATGGCTGGACATGCCGTCGGCAACAGATACTTGTACAAATACTTAGAATCCAAAGAGATCGTGGTTCCAGGTGTGGTGGCACAACCTGCTATCCCAACAACAGAGAGGGGGGGTGGATAGGAAAGGTCAAGAGTTTAAGGCCAGCCTCAGCTATGAAATGTAAAATCCACTTGGGCTACCAAGCACCCCAAAGCCCCTACATCTTCCCTTCATTTAGCAGAGAGAGGCCTTCCATCTCCCAGGAACTGGGTGTCTAGTATTGAGCTCATGGAGAGGAGGCATTTGATAAATGTTTCATCATTGTAATTTTGAGACAGTACATTGCCTGAGCCCACATAGACAGTGAGTAGGAGTCTCTAGAACATGTGGCAGGCTGGGTTGATGATTCTGGTTGTTCACTGTAATATCCCATTAAGGTTCTTACATCAGCATCAGTAATTCTCCCAGCACTAGCAAGCTGGCAACCTAACTTCCTATGGGCCGATGAGGAGATTGTGTCTCAGACAGTGGGGTTGCTTAAAGTAAATGGCATAGCTGGAATGGGTCCCTGGGCCTGCCTCACTTCAAATTCATTGCCAGTGTAACCGTGGCTTCCAGAACTGGCTGTGGGGGGGAACATTGCTAAAGTCTAAGGAGACACTTTGTACCGCCTATAGGGGTTTGGAGCGAGGTGTCACCCGGAGATCGGCTTCTTTGGTCTGCAGCTTCCTAGAACACAGTGCAGTCCCTACAGACAGCTATGCAAGGAATGTGTGAATCAGACAGAATTTACCTTAAGTCTTGCCTGTGTGTGAGACAATCAGCATTTCACTGAGAATGAATGTGTGTGTTGTGCACATGTGGTATACTCAAGTGCATGCATGTATGTATCCCAAACCATCTCCTTATCTTTTGGATCTATTTTCATTCCACTTCATTTAGAAATCAGGGCTTCACCATTAACCCCTTCATCTACTCCGTGTGTGCCCCAAGCTGTATGTGTCTGGTACATGTGGACATCATTGCCCCCATTTCACAGCAGGGAAAACAGATGCTCGGGGAGACAATACAACGTTTTCCAGCCCAGCCAGCTGAGGGAGCGACAAAGCCAAGCTGGAGACCTGGCACCTGAGTCCATGTTCCTTCTCTGTGCATTCAGACCTCCAGCCTCCAGTTTTGTCAGCACAGCAAGCAATGGTGACAAGAAGAGAGGGCCATGGATGTCCATGGTAACCATGGCTTCTGGTCTGGTGGCTAGGGCTCCTTCACGTGGCTGTCCGTATGCCGCCATTGCCTCCCAGAACAGGAAGACAGTTCCTGAGCCCAGGAAGGACTGGCTCTGTACAGAGTTGGTAGAGCATAAAGTAGAACCCAGAGTTGGCCGCTGTTATCAGAGTGACCACTTGCCAGCCATCAGCCCTGCAGGGACTCTGAATATCTACCAGACAGAGGTAGAGGAATGGGTTGGTCCCTAGTCAGCCTGTGACTGTACATCACAGGGCTATTGAACCAGCAAAGGTCCCATCTGGAATGCAGGAAAGGGCAGATGCTCGACTTGAGTGACCTAGCATGGTCCCTAGAGGTTGATATGGCTCTCAGAACAACAGCCACTCCGGACTGGAAAAGACCCCCAAGGTCATGTGGCCCAAAAGTCCACACAGGGGACTGCCCACTCCTTTCTTGAATAGCTTGGGCACCAGGATGCTCACTCCCTCCTACAGCAGCCAGGCTTAGAAAGTCTGATCCCAATTCCTTCATTGTACAGATGGGAGACATTCTCAAAAGCGGAAAGACAGCTTGTCCCAAGGTCAGCCGGTAAAGCCGGTTAGAAGGAGATGGGGTTTTGTTGTCTGTGGCGTGTCCTCTGCTCTGGCCATATTTCAGCTCCTGAATTCATCCTTGCCATGGCACATCTCCAGATCTGTGACCACCCCTGTTCCCTTCTAGAATGCCCTTCACACTGCCTCTCCATCTGCCCAAGCAACACCCCTGCCTTTCAAGGTTTCATACAGGTATCATCCCTCTTTGTAGCCTTGCTTGTGGAATTCCTCCCTCAGTTAGAGACACTTGCCCTTCTATGATTCCCGAGCGACCTGTGCACACAGTAACCAGAGCTACCACCTGTTTTCATCCACATTCAACCCCTGACTTTCTTGGAAGCCCCTTGAGGGCAGGGGCATCATCATGTCACTCCCTATACCCCTGCTCTCAGCCCTTCCCCAGATCTCGGCACAGGGTGGTTTGTCAAATAAACACAGATGAGAAACTGACTCAATGAACTCATACTCAGCTATAAATGCTATCTGTCATCTCTGTGTGTTTTTACATCTTTCTGTCACTTCTTTGGAGTTGCCTTACCCATTCCGGCCTTCATCTTCCTTGGTATATCTGATTTCTTTTCAGTGGCTCAGGTATAGCTCAGTGGTAGAGTACTGTTTAGCCCTTGGATCCATGTCTAGTACAGAGTGATAGATCAATGATGGATGGATGGATGGATGGATGGATGAATAGATAGATAGATAGATAGATAGATAGATAGATAGATAGATAGATAGATAGATAGATAATAGATGGATACACACACACACACACACACACACACACACACACACACAGAGATGATAGTTAGATGGTGCTGCAGGATTTGCCAGAATCACCCAGTTGTGTGCAGTTTCTTATAGTTCTTAGACTTCCAATTTCCAGGCATTTGTGACCCATTTGCTCCCTCTTGAGTGGCTTCCCTTCTTGCAGAGACTTCTCGCCATCTGCCCAATATGTGAGCACATCCTGGGTACTTTTCACTTCTCCAACCTCAACCCAAAATCTCCAAACAAGTCTCAGGTTTTGCCTCGATAATCTGAGCTTTAGTTCCCAGAAGACAGAGTACAGGCCACCCAGATATCATACTTCATATCTTTTTTCCCTTCAAATAGATGAGAATGGAAAGAGGGGGTGATGGACCTTGTGTCCAGTAGCAGGATTGGTCTGGACTCTAACTACCCATTCCAGTAGCTATAGACTGTTAACTGCATCTACGCTGGCCATATAGATGGAAGCTCTATCCAGTACAGTGGCTAGATTGTAAATGTATCCACTCAGGCAAATATAGATCGGAACTGTAGCCACTTCAGGGATATGGATTGTAACTGCATCTGCTATAGTGGCTATAGATTGTAGCTGTCAGGAGACTGATATAATTGACTCTAGCTCATGTTTTAAGTAACACCACCTTGTTGAGTCCTCACCCATGACCTTTCTCGTGCTTTACACAATTGCCATTGTATGTTAGAGGTTTCTAGAAAGATCGAAGCCCTCGGTAGTATAGTGCAGGTGCACATTTTCCTGAATGTGGTAAATATCACATGAGTGAGACATCCTTGTGTATGTCTCACACTGCTGGGTGTGGTATGAACACCACATCTCATTGTCCTATGGATGCAGCATACCTTTGTGTAGATGAGCCTGCCTCCCTGGGAAGCAATGGTGATTTGAGATGATCTGTAACCTGGTCCTCTCCTGGGCTTCTCTTCCTTCCTCCTGCTTCAACAAAAAATGAATTTGCCCTGCCTTGCTTTGTCCTGTGACAACATTGCCATAGTATGAAACTCACATTAACCTTTCATGAATGGTTAGCTCTGAGGACATTAGGATAGCCCCATACTCTCTAGCCATCTCTTCCTGTCGTTCCAGAGAATTTCCATCCCTCTGAAAGAATGCCTGTGCCATTGAGCATGTGTCCCCCACCCCTGCTAGCTCTTGGTGCTGGGGCAGCACAGGGAGCTTCCTGGTTATGTCCCAGTGTTTGCATCATGTCAGTGCCACACAGGAGCACAAAGACCTCATGACCTTGCCACCTCTGCAACTCAAGTCCAATTGTTTCTTCAAGACTCTGTTCTGGGTCCTATCTGCCCCCACCATCTTGTCCCAAGCAAGAGCGATCAATATCTGCCTCCCCTTCATGATCTATCCCTTCATGCCCCAAAGCTCCTGGGAAGGAACAGCCTCCAGAGTTGAGTGTTCTTGCCTCAAACCCTGGACTAGCTTCTCACTGGCTATGAGTCCTTGGGGACAAGACCCCATCTATCTCTGCCTTGGTTTCTTTTCCTATAAAATAGGGTCACAGTTCCTGCCTCACAGATATCATGGGCCTCCCATGAGCCACTGTGTTCAGAGCTCTTCAGACAATAGCGGGCATATTAGGTATGCTTGGCACACAGTGCATCTCCTGTCTCAGGAGATCTGGGGGGCAACCTCCTGGCCATTGGAACTTTGAAGAAGGTAGAGTGGGCTCTCCAGCATTCTGCCACCCCTGCACGCCAGTCAGACCTGCTCTTTACTTTTTTGTCCATCCATGTTACATAACTGTCTCCATGTTCCTGTGAAAAGGAATTGACCTGCCGTGGTAGACACAGGGAGGACATGAAATTTGCATGTGTCTAACAAGGGTGGCATTCAGTGCTGGGTCCAGGCTTGCCTGCTCACAGTCCCCAGTGGACAAGAGAGGGAAAGCCTCGAGGTATAACATTCTTAAGGCCGCCACTGGCCAGGTAAGGCAGCCAATAACTTGAAACATGGCTAAGGAGTCCAAGCAGTGCCTCACATGGAAAACACACACCTTCCAAAGGCTTGGTTGGAAATAAAAATATTCTACTGTAGTGTATGTACACTGATGAGTGTTAAAATAACACTACCAAGAATGTAACGATGAAGTCGAATTTAAAACATATTAATTTCATGTTATTTTAAGAATGGCTACTGGGGATTTTGAAAATGCCAGTGAGCCTCTTGGTGTCTGTTGAACCTCCCAGGTCCCTATCAGTGGTGTCTTAAGTTCTGCCACAAGTCTTCCTTCTTCCTTTCCTCTCATTTATTAATTTACTCAATGAATATTCATGGAGTAATAAACATGAGCTAGGTAGACAGAGAGCCAGACCGCACATAAACAAGCAGTGGGGCTATATATAACTGGGAGCAAGTCGGCAGTGAGAAGAGTGGGCAGCGTGATTGGCGGCCAAGGACAGGAGAGCTATCCACTTTTTCTTTGCTCTGCTTGCTTCTGCTCTCATCGCCTTGAGAGTATTCTACTGATTTTTTCCCATGGCCCCAAACTGCAGGCTTCTTAAACTGCCTACCGGCAAACTCCTATTCATCCTCCAAAACCCTGTGTATGGATCACTTCCCAAGGCCTTCTTGCCTCTATTACAGATTCAGTGTGTGTTACCTCTAGGCCTTAACAGTCCACGTTATGGTAGATATCCATTCCATAACCGTCCGTATGACTTTACTGCAATACACCAGTGCCTCACTAGGTGCTCTTCTAAAGCTAAAAAAAATCAATGCCAAAGAAGCAGGTGGAATCCCTGTTGTGTGGAACTCACAAACGCCCTGTGCTTATTGGCTTCTTGGTCCTTGGAAGATACTGGTGTCTTCCTTGTCTCTTTGAGCCTGGATCCTTCTGATGCTACCTGGCACACATAGCAAGATGTCTATAAATTCTTGGTCGATGAAAGAAGAAAATGAGGGAGGAGAGCAAATATCTGATGTAAAAAGATGTGAAAACTGTTAGGCTGTCATATCGGTGACCTCGCTAAGACAGACCTGTCTTTGGTACCCATTGTGCCAGGGAAAACAGAAGCTAATCTCCCCTGGCTGCAGGCAGCTATGCCTAGTGACACTGCCCAGTGTCCTCTTACTATACCATGTGGTTCCTACCCGAGTCTCAGCTGGGGCGGGAGAGCTCCACTTTTTGTACTATAAGATTAATGCATAGGCCCAGGCTGCCAGCCCCATGAGGTCAGCTTGCCCCCAGAACCAGGACTGACTGGCTTAGCCACCTGACCAGAAGACTGGGGAATGGGAGAGGGTATTACTAGGAACCATGTTCATAAACCACTCTTAACTACTTATGGTTAGAAACCCTTGGTAAGATCCTAGGCCCTGTTCTAAGTACTTGGATGCAATAATCCTTGAAGAAGTCCCATGAGGAAAGAACCATTATTATTGAAGGGAAAGCTGAGACTCAGAGGGGGATAAGTTGCTCACATCACACAGCCTGTAAGTGGCAGGGTCAAAACTGATACCCTGCACTCATATTATAAAAGGGGATTGCCTGGAAGGTCTTATACCATGAGGACTTTATAGTCCTGCAATGGTCACCTGCACATTGGAGGGGCCTAAAACCTGATGGCTGCTCAGTCCACAAAGCTGGACGCCTCGACAGTCCCCATGTGCCGCTGAAGTTCTGGAAGATTCCTGAAGAGCCGCTGGTCTGCAGTGGGTGCTGAAAGGCCAAAGAAGCTGGAGTCTGACGTCACCAAAGCTGGGATGCCAGTGGGATGGGTGGTGGCTGCAGTCACCAGGAACAGCGGGAGGCAGGCCACACGGCTTCTCCCTGGGCCTCTTTGTATCTGGAGCACCTATTAGAAGGTGTTTCCCATTCTGCTGGGGTGTTATCACACTCAATTGATCTTCATGGAACTGCCCTTGTACGTATATGCACCCAGAGACAGGCCTCTTAGTTGATTCCAGATCCCTTCGAGTCGATAAGATTAACTCCACCTATCCTCCAAGTCATGCCTGGCCAGTGGGTGTGGCTTGGAGGAGGTCACTATCTGAAGTTCGCCCTACTGGAGACACCATAAGTCTCTGATGCAGCCCAGTTATTAGCACTGTGGATCAATGACTTCAGCATCCACATCATAGGATCATGAGTTAGTAAACAAAACAAGGGGAGGCTTCTGTCTAATGTGCCTCTTTGGACAACAGGGAGATTGAAGGCAGCTAGTGAAACCCAGGGTCCTTCTGCATTCAGTCACTCATTTGTCCATTCATTCATTCATTCATTCATTCACTGGATGTTCATCGAGCTCTTGCTTTGAATGGGTTCATCTCTTTTATTCCCGGTACCTTGATCACCCCACTTCCACCTCCTCTGTTTCTCCAGGACCCTCACTACACTGACATCTCTCCTTCTCTACCATCTCCTGCTCCCCCAAACCCCACACCCCACAAGCTTCTTAGCCCAGCCTGTGTTTCCCGGAAAGAGATGAGGTGTCCCTGCACACTCAGGTACCACAGCTGGAGATTACCAATCAGCATCCTATTTCATAATTGACCTCATGAATAATTCAATGCCCAGAAAGCAAGTGCATAGTAATTAAGTCAAGCTGAGGGGAACACCGATTCTAACATAGCCCTTTTATTGTAGGTTTTGCCAACCTTAAATGCACAACACCTGACCCTGCGTTCCTATCTGCTACTTGATGCTGCTCTCCGCACTGAGACAATGTATCTCAGCCATTCAGGGTCCACCAAAGCAGCCCTTTCTCAGAAGGAAATCTGCCAGTGAAATCGGCAAAAATAAATTGAACAGAGGGGCACCCACACATACTACACACAGTCAAGCCCAGAACCTTCCTTGCCTTTGACTTATCCTCTTCCCTGCAGACTCTGTGCCTGTGCAGAGTTGGGGCATTCTGTTATCCCTGCCCCATCTGGATCCTAGCATAACATCTGTCCTGGGTGGAACCCATGGTGGGATTAGGCCTCCCCGCTTATGGTCCTCTCCCTGTTTCTAAGAGAGCTGCTGTGGGGTTCCCTGAAACAGTTCTATTCTGGGCTTTTGCACCTTAAAGCTATCCTGTCTGATTCCAAGAGAGGAACTACTCAAGTGCACCTGGAAAACCACCCTTTGAAGCTATGTTAGAAATCTTCATAAAATCCCCTAATTGCTTTATTTGAAAACTCCCATGTTTTAGAGGTTTGTTTACTTTTCTCTTTCAAAGAAGTCTGAAGTTAGATGACACCCATTTGAAAGGAAGGAAGGAGATGGGTCTGTGTGTTTGGTTCAGTTCGGGAAGATGGAGGATCTAAAACAGGGCTAATTGGGGCGTGTAGCATGTTGTTTTCCTGAGCCAGGCTTTTTCAGGAGAATCTGTGTGACTGTGGCTCCCTGGTGAGAACCTAGCCTCTAGCATCCATCCTGGTGTGGACCCAGCCTCCTGGTGAGAACCTGGCTCCCTGTTCCAAACCAGGCTTCCTGGTGTCATCTAGTAAAGAATAGGTAGTTAGGAAGAGCGTGTTATCCAGCAAATGAACAAACACAACTACTCTGGCTTTACTGTGTGATTTTTTTAACAGAAGTATTGTGTTGATCACAGAGCCCCACCTGCAAACATTTTGCATGTTGCTGTGAGCAACAGGTCCCAGGGGAGAGCAAAAAAACTGACCGGGACAACTGCTTTGCTAAATTTTGTTTTTGTAAAACAGGGTTGTTGAGATAGAAAACTGCATGTCATGTGATCCACCCATCTGAATTTGTGCTTTAATGTGTGCAGCACATGAGTGGGATGTACAGCTATCACTGTAAATGCATGTTAGACTCTCTCCCCAAATAGGCCTTTGCCCACACCAGCACTCCCCAACTCCAGCCAGCCACGAGGCCTCCTTCTGTCTGTAGACCTATCTCGTCTAGACATTTCACATAAACAGAATTATACAGCGTGTGACCTTTCCTGATGAGTTTCCTTCTCTTGGCATAATGTCCTCAGGGGATATCCATGTTGTAGCAGATACAGGGCTTTCTTGACACTTGTGGCTTAAGTGATATTCCACTCTGTGGTTCTGTTCCATCTCCTTTATCTACTCATTGTGGTTTTGTTTTTTGCTGAATTGTGGCTGGGGGCTGACAAACCATGAAGTTGTGACTGACTGCGGGAGAAGCTCTCCAGCTGCCATGTCTCTGTAACCGCAGCAAGCTGTGCTGTGCAGAGCCCCCTCACGTCGCCTTACTCTTCTATAAAACACTACAGACAATTTACCTACCCCAGAGCAGAGCCACGTTTCCAGACAGCCCCCAACCCAATTCGAGACACAGCCTTCCCAGGAATGGCGGCGACAGTAAGTACGAAAATATAAACCAATTCAAAGGGGGACTATAGACTCATCCTGACAGTGGATGTTAAGTGAGTGTCTATGGAGCTAGCCTAGAAACCCGACCCATGTCTTTCCATCCCTTTCCTTCCTCCAAGCCCTCCTAGATCCCCCTCAAGTTGATAGCTTCTTGTCTTTGATTATTATTATTATGTGTGTGTGTGTGTGTGTGTGTGTGTGCATGTGTGCATGTGTGTATGTATATCTAAGTACAAGCTGCCGAGTCTGGTTTTGTTGTTTGTGTGTGTATGGTTTCATAATTGCCCACTCTGTACTGAACAACCAATAAGGAAGCTCGTCCCTGGAAGAAGCTAGCTCTCCCTCTCCCTCAGCCCTTAGTTGCCTGTAGTTCTTTGTCCAGGGATAAGACTCTGTGCATTTGTCCCCTCCACATTAATATGCTTATTGATATTGCTCCGGTCTTCTTTATGCAGCCATTTCTGGGAGAGACTATGTCACTGAGAGTTTCCTGGTGGTCTGGCTCTGACAGAGTCTTTCTGTAGTCATCTTCTGAGACACCAATGCAAGACCCAGGAAAGCTGTATCCCTTGTGGCCGGGCTCCCCACCAACCACTGATCTCTGCCCTGTGTGCACGTGTGGTCTTCTGTGGTGGTCTCCACTTGCTGTAAAGGGAGGTTTCTTTTATGAGAGGTCAAAGGTACACCTATCTTGGGTAATTGGGATAAGATTTAGCATGCAGCTAGGTATTACGCTGGCCTCGTGGAGTGGTGGTAATAGATTCTTCTCTGAGGTCCATGGCCTCCCTAGCTCTGGGAAGATGGCTAGCCATGGAACCAGGCAGGGTTTCCCTCCGGTTGAGTAGGCCTTAAGACGTCTAGTCTGTTGGTGACCTCCCACATGTGAGTGTCACTTAACTGTACCTTTATGATATCTTGCCATGCAGGTCGCTGGTATGGTTCATAGATGCTGCAGCTGGGTAGGACTTTAAATGCTTCCTCCCCTTGGAAGGTTGCATGGCATTTCTGCTACCGTGAAAGCTAGACCACAGGGAAGAGGCTTGAAAGTCCAGCTAAATACATCCAAATCCTGTGTCCTAAGCATGTGATGTCTTCAGCAATAGGAGCCACCTTCAATCCGGAGAGGTGGGATTGGGTAGTCTATATTGTTTTGGGAGTCATTTGGATTACCATTCAAAAAGAGATTTCTCATGCCTAGTGCTGGGTGTTGCTAGTCTGTGGATCTTGTGGGGAGTATTGTCAGCCAAGTGACTTAACTTCCTTTAAGATACACACACACACACACACACAGAGAGAGAGAGAGAGAGAGAGAGAGAGAGAGAGAGAGATTGTGCACAATTTTGGGTGAATATAAAACAATGATTCAGATTCCTTTGGGCTTTATCAGACATCCTTGGTGTTATTTGTCCCTGTCCCTCCATGTCTGTCTGTCTTGCTTTCCTTCCCTCCTCCTCCTCCTCCTTTGGAACCCCTTCGTTGTTTTTCCATTTTTAGCTTCATATCATTTATCATCTATTTCCTGTTGTTACCCTCTCAGTTACCCAATCCCTGCCCGCTATGGTCTATAGCTTTATTTCCACAGAGAAAGGAAAATCTAAATTTTAACTAGCTTTAAGACAAACTTGTATAAAGGTTAAGAATTTTCTACATTTCAAAGCTTCAGCAACATGAATTTTTTTTAAGTCCAAACTTCTTTTTGAAAAATGGAAAACAGTTGACAATTCGTAATGCCTGTCACGCTGCCTTTATAGAATCGGGTGTAAGGGGAACAACTTATGTTTTTGATCCTCTTAAAGTAGAATCTTAAACAAGTTTTCCCCAGTGCTGAGGAGGTACAAAAGTTAGGTAGATGCAGTCCTTACTCAAAGTCTCTTCTTGTGGATTTCTTGTTATTTCCAAATCAATTGGAGCTAGACTCAAAAGATACAGAAAAAAATCGCACCAGTTGATGGTTCTTGAAGTCTGTCTGTCTGGTGATTGTCTGTATCTGTGTATCTGTAGCTATCTCTCTTTCTGCCTGTCTGTCTGCCTGCTTGACTGTATGTATCTATGTATCTGTACCTGTCTCTCTGTCTCTGTCTGCCTGCCTGCCTGCCTGTCTGTCTGTCTGTATCTGTGTATCTGTAGCTCTCTCTCTCTTTCTGCCTGTCTGTCTGCCTGCCTGTCTGTCTGTATCTGTGTATCTGTAGCT